>NW_006494610.1:9820421-9845220 GCF_000325575.1 Pteropus alecto
ATTGTGAACTTGAAAGTTTATTACATTATCACTTTATGTGAATATTTTTTCCTCAGAAATCAAACATTTTTTTGGTCTTTTTTCTTTCCCTTAGAAAATTGTTAGTCTTCCTGCCAGAGAAGATATAAATCTGCTATTTGTTTACACTCAGTGGCATCCACATACATTATAAATGTTGCATTGCTAAAATATATCTACTTGTAAAATGTAAACTTGGGGATTTGACTCCAAAGAACTGTCTTATTTCAGGTGTTTCGTTCTAGTATGCTCATGTGGAGCTTATATTTAGTATTACTTGAGTTGCAGATTTATTTCATCGTGCCTAGCAGCATCAGCTATTTCCTTCTGCTGGTTCCAATTATTATGATTATTTCCAGCCTGAGTGAAGTTTGGCAAAAGCAAATATAAAAAGGAAAAAAGAAGAATAGGCTATTCCTTCAAGCTAACATTCAAGCTTATTAGTCTTCATTTAACTGCAGGAACCATTTATTAATATTTGGAGTTAGCATTTTAATATCGATTTTGGTATTCCTTGGTGTTGCGGAGATAAAACCAAGTGTGTGCAGGGCAAACTTTAACACTATGACAGTATGGAGGATGCTGTTTTCTTGCCTCTGATAGATTAGACTATTGTCCTTTTCTATTAGAGAAGCTAGAGGGAAGTTGAGCTGGTATTTGTTGAGTTCTGTGATATCCTTGCACATGTAGTATGTGGAAAAGTAGAGGTTATAAGCACATATGTGCTACTAAATATAATGTAAACAATAATTATAGTTAGTTGCCTGATTATATACTTAGAGTGATTTTAGATATTATTAGCTATATTTATTGAAATCCATTCCTGGGGCACATAGATAGTTGTGTATGTTGAGATTGTAGAACTGACAATTGAGTAGGAGTCAAGAAACTCATTCATATAGGTTGCTTTTTCATCATATTTCTTTAGTAACTTTATAGCAAAAAACAGTTTTTCTTCTATTCCTAAAGACAAAGGATTTGATAAGAACGTAACTTGTTCTAATAAATTCGTTCTAAAGCTTTTGTATGAACTTGAGAATTTAGCAGAAAGGAGAATAATGTCAATAAAGACATGAAATTAGATGCTGGCTTTGTGAAGTTGCCTTTTTGTTGTTTGTTTCCATATAGTTCTGTCAAGGCTAACTAAAAATTCTACAAAGCCTCATTTTACCACTGTGAAATAGAGAAATGACTAAATGCAGGAGACTGAATTATTGATTAGCATTTAAACATTTTAAATAGACTACTTTAAAAATTAAACCTAAAATTTCCTATGAAGCAAATAAGAATTTATGTCAAGTACATAAATATCATGCGTGCCTCTGTAGAAAATTTTCTTCCATTTTGCATCCATTTAGCTTAAAAACAAAACATTTTTTTCTAGTTTTCTGAGTAGTGTTCATTGATGGAAACATTGTTTTATTGGCTAATATCATCTTTCTTAAAAGCTTTTTAGTAGATGGCATTTTTAAGTTATAACCCTTATTGAAAAACAAATGGTAACCTGAAAATAACCCTTAAGGCTAACTGCTGAATCCTCTTGCTTATTTGGTATGTTTCTGCCTCTGTATTCAATGAGATTTTTTTTATCATTATTGTTATTATTGGGGGAAAGTCAATTCAAATATATGTGAAAATATAAGATTCTTTGATAAACTTTGATATGGAGAATTTTTCCAACTTTTATTTTATCTTTCTTGCTAACGCTCCTCTCCCCCAAAACAACACAAAACTCTGTTAAAGGTAGGGAGCAGAAATATTTTTTTCCAGAAACATTGTAAATTTTGCTAAAAAATACAGACGAATCAGAACATAGTTTTTTTTTAAATTTATTGACTTGTACAGTGTTTATGTTCAAGATTTATTACATATTAAAACAATTTGATTTAATTCAAACAAAATGAAGAGATTAAAAGCTGTTCTGTTGAGTAACTTTTTAAAGGAAAGATGAGGAAGCACTTTTGCGAATGGAAAAATAGATTCTTAATTTATGAAGCCCTGCAGATGTATATTTGGTTGAGAGATATTTACATAGACTTATGTAGTACATAGAACTTATAAGAAGGTAATTCTCTTATATAGCTACACGTAGTCTATTTTTATTGTTTATATAATTGATAAATTAGACATGTGTATAAAGGCTTTCTATAAAACATATCCAAAATGCTATCTAAATATTTTACTATTAATTAAATATTGGAAAATATAGAAAACTGGATGTTTTTGTGTTCTTCAAAGTAAGCTTTCCAGAGAAAGCTTTCCAGAGTAAGCTTTCCTTGGGCAAATGAGAGCAATGGCAATTATGCATTTTCGGTGGGATATTAACCGAGCTGATTTGTCATCCAGTATAATCCAATAAAGAGATACAGTACAGATGTATTTTCAGTTGCATACTCATTTTGTTTAGCACCCAACTTTTGAGAATTTGGTGAGTTTTCCTTGATCGACAGGAAGCATCAAGATGGTGATGATTATAATAATTTTGAATTTTAAAATTTGACATCTAGTGATAAATCTAGGCATCCTTTACCTTCTTTGTAAATTTATAACCTGTCAAGAATAAAGATAGGCCAGCCTGTTAATAACTAATGATGTTCTAAATATTTGATCCTACCAAATAAACACCACTATAGCAAGTTCAGAATTTTTGGACATGGTCATGGAGAATATAAGCATTTGTTATGGGGCTGTAATATATTTAAAGTGGAATGGTTTCAAGCTGGAGTGGTTTATAGAAGTAGTATTTTATTTAATAGAAATAGTATATCTATTTCTATAGATATTCAAATTATTATATTCTCCTCTGAATAAAAGATTTCTTTATGAATTATAAAGCTAGACTTCTCTGCCTTTCGTTGTTTAATGAATTTATACAGATATATATTCAGACCTGATTTCCAGTCTGACTACTGTTACACTTCCATCCAGTACTCTTTGGCTGGAACCAGTCCCATGCATTCAAACTGTGCTCTGTACATTTCCACATGTATGTTCTGTTTCTCCTTTTAAAAATCTGAAAGTCAACTCAGTTTCCATTTTAGTAAACTGTACCTCCTGATTTCCCAGTTTCTTCTACTGGTGCCATTGACCTCTAGTTCATCTGAACCAGAAATTTGGAAATCTGTGTTGTCCCTTCTCTCTATTTTTTCTGACTCCTTAACTCATTTAATGCTGTTAGTTAGTTTTTTTTTTACTATTTCTTGCACTTGTTTTTTGCTTTCCTTTTCCTCTTTTAAACACTCTATATGTATCCCTTCATTTCTCATGCCTGTAGTAGTACCATAACTTCTAATCTGGTTTCCAGCAATCTTTCCCTTGCCCAGACCATCTAGCGAGTGACCACCAAATTAATCTGCCTAAAATAGCACTCAGCATCATATTCCTCTTTCTACTCTTTTCCTCCTTTACTGAATAACCTCTAAATGCTTAAGCTGACATTCAGAACTTCTTGCAATAAAACCTAACAATTTTCTGCATGTATTTGATACCGTTACCCCACATATACACTGCCACTGGGTATGCTGAACTCGTTCAATTTTATATCCATCCTTTATCTCTTCCTCGGCCAAGAATATAGTCCTTTCAGTTTTGCTTGCTGAAATCCTGCTTGGCTCTAATGCCACCTCCTTCTTATATGATTCCTTCATTGCTCTAATTAGAAGTATTATCTCCATTCTTATTTGCCTCAGTCTTAGGGTGAACTACTTTGCAAAATCATTATTTAGATGCATGCCATCTTAACTACTGTTCTATGAAGTTTAGGGATTCAAGCTTTTAACCATCTTCTTATCCATGCAATGAGAAGATAGTGAAGTTTGGTGGAAGTAAATAATTCATTTTTCTCTTTTATAGTATTAAAACTCAATGAACCAGTCAGATATGCAGATTACAGTGACCTAATTTTCAAAAATACTTTAGAACACAATTATGTAATTTGAGTAATGTAGAAGATGGGAAGATAGTTCTTATCAAGTTAGAGGAGAATAGATTTATTGTGTTTGCAAATTAAGATATTATTAATACTGGGATTTCCCCTGATGTCTGGATCTATAGTTCAATCATAATTTTTTTCCAGAATAAATTCTAAAGGGAGCTGGCATCAGAACTAAAGTGTAAAAGTTCAGCTTTGACCTGTGCATTCCTGTTTAGTTTGACAAATTTATGGAGATGGAATATAAATGCCCAATATTATGTGGTCCTAGCTATATATGCAGTAATTTTCCCAAAATGGTACACTTAAAAAGATAAATAACCAATATCTTCCATTTAACTTCTCAAGAGGGAAGATAGTTGGAAGCTGTAGAAAATGAGAACCTTCCTAGGTTCATAACTTCCGAGACATAGAAAATCAGTTTTTAATCTTCATTTTAGTTTATGGTTATATATTATTGTGACAACCTTTGATGTGGCTATGAGAATTTCTTTGATGAAGATACCAGGGAGAATGAAGAAGAAAAAGAGAGGAGAGGGAGGAGGGGAGGAAGAAAATAGGAAGAAGAGTGATTTAGTTCAGAACATGACTTTTTGATCTAATGATCTATGCATTTATCTTTGCAAAGTATTCAATAAACCAAATTGTTAGAATAATAATTCCCATATTAGAAGCCTGCGGTTGTGAGTTTAGAGTATAACTAACAGAAGTGGCAGCTTTATAACGAAAACTAAAACATTACTTACGAGTCCACGAATCCTCTCTCAGTTTGGGGTCAAGACAAAGGTGCATAATGTTTTTGAAAAACATTCAATTAGATTTTATTAAACATGATAGATTGAACAATCATTTGTGTGTTTCTTTGAAAAGATTCTTTCTTAAAACAATACAGTACTGTTCATTCAAGTTCAAACACAGAGTTTTCCTTGTGTAGTTTTTTGTTAAATTATCTGCACAATGCTATGTAGTGTGGACAGGCACTATGGTAGCCTTCATCCAAGGGCTTTGATATTTCTCTCTCTCTCTCTCTCTCACTCACTCGTATGTGTGTGTATGTGATTTGTCAACATGTTCCCAAGCAGATATCACAGGACTATAACAAATGTTATTAGGTTAATTTCAAATTATATAACAGACCACAAAAATAGACTCAGACAATGGTAGTTACATGATCAAAACGTATATGTATCTCATATTTCCTATAATACCATTCTGGCTAAACTAATACATATATATTTTTTAACTTTAGGATATTAGTGTTATATTTTCCTAGGAGTACGCAAAAATACCAACTTAAAAAGTTCATTTATCCTGCATGCAAGCATCCAGGACTGGTGTGGCAGCTTAATAGTTTTCTAGAGCCAGAATATTTCCAATTCTTGATTCTTTTATCTCCATGAGTGCTCCTAGTCCTAGCAACTCAAGCACCATGTGCACTTGAACTAGCAAGAGAGATGAGAGAAAGAAGGGGGCACATTTAGCTGTATTTAATGAAAGGTTTTAGAAAAGGAGCACAATACCATACCTAGTTGCAAATATTGCTTAATTCTGGGATGCTTAAAAAGAAATCAAGAATTCCAGAAGGCACAAATGGAAATATTCAAGTTTAATATATATATATATGTATATATATCCTGTAAAATAAATATATATTAAACTTGAATATATATATCCTATAATATATATATATATATCCTGTAATATATATATACACATATATACATATATCAATGACTGTGGCATGAGGAATAAAATGATTTATGTTTTCCAACCCAGATAGTTGAAGCCTTATTTTAAACATTTTTTTCCAGATAATTCTATACTATGTGATTCTACCACATTATTTCTGTTCTGGGAGATGAGAGTTTGAGTTTCTACTGCGCATTGCCACTAGCTATGTGACCTCAGTTTCCTTGAGTAGCAAAGCAGATTACTGGGTTAGGTGACATCTAACATTCTATGATTTATTGAATATCTCTAATGTTCAAAGCCCAATAGCTTCTTGAAGAAATGCAGTATTTCCTATTGGTATTCCCAATGCCTCAAAAATGGTTTTGTTGAGATTTAAAAACTACTGTTTAATGGATATGCATAATGTGAGTTATCTGAACCAGACACCTCTCCTAAATCCTAACTCTGTACTGATGTTACCTTCTCTGCACCTCTATATGACAATCAATGTGCATTAGTTATGATGTTTTCAAGCTCAAGTTACTGAAATCCAAATCAAACAGATATAAACCATAAGGATATTTATGATTTTACCCAACAGGAAGTCTAAAGATAGGGCAGACTCTGGGATTGGTTGATTGAGTGACTAAAAATATGTCTTCTTCTCATTTCTCTGCTATGCCATCTTCAGTGATGGCCTTATCTGAAATAGATATTGAAGGAAATAGTATCAACTACATATTTTTAACTATATATATGTTTAAATAATTTTTCTAATTATTTCTTGAAAAGTTCATCTCTCCACAAAAGCTTTCCTTAGATTATATACATACTTAATTTATAGCCCAAACTGAGTACATATAGCAGAGATTTAATATTGCTTCTTGGAATTATTTCTGATGAGATAAAATTTGTAAAATGTATTGCATTACAGGTAATGTTGTGAAATTAAAAGAGAATTTTGAAATCAGACAGATCTGTGTTTGGATCTTGGGCAACTTACTGAATCCAAGTATATAGGTCCTCATCTGTAAAACAGAGATATTAATATCTAATTATCAGCGGTATTGAAGATTAAATATGATAGTCTGTTTAAAAATAATAAAGATAGTTTCTTGTTGGTCATGTTTACAGTTTCAAACCATTTTTAAGCCACTTATCAAAATATGCAAATACATATATTTATCCATGTGTTTTATTTGTTTCCAAGAGCATGCTATAATGTTGGTAGAAATTAAACTTATGACCAAATAATTTATTTGATAACTGTATAACATATCTCTGTGAATTTATCTGCCTGTCTTTTTTTTCTTCCCTACTTCATATCTTTCATTAATTTGTTTTTTAATTTTTACAGTGTTTCAAATTTAAAAACCTTCACTGATTTACAAGAAACTGGCTCTGGTATGAGAGAAAAAAATTCCGTGTGCCAAGAACACCCTTCCTTTTGTTTTAGCATTATACAGCTTTCTCTAACTACCTTGGCATGCTATATTTATTGCCATTGGACAGTTCCAAGTTTAGTTTCTGATTGAACCTTCCCAGAGTCAGGTTATATTTTTGCACACTGAGAATGTGGCCTTATTCCCTTGAACAAAATTGGTAGTAGAAAAACCTTCCTAAATAAGATCAAGCAAGCAAAACAAACAAACAAAAAAAACAAAAAAAAAACTTTATTGATTTATGTCTTACTGTTTGAATTGTACGAAGCCATGAATCCAACTGAGCTTCATTTTACATTGTTATGTCAATGTGAAATACTTAGGCGAGCTTAAGCTTATCACTATTATCTTTCAGTATCAGAGAAATAAATGTGTATTTCTGTCATTGTACATGTTTTTTTCTGATATATTGCTGTTTTTTTTTGTTGTGCAGTAAGTTTTCATTTAATGTATTCAATAGGTTGTGAGATTTTAAGCAAAAAAAAAAAAATATTGAAATGAAACCAATTTTACCATAGGCTAGTTGATATAAAGAAAAGTTAAGTTCCTACAGCATCTCATCAACATTATAATGAAACAACATTGAACAAAATGACATTATTTGAGGACCTGCTGTAGTTGGTATTATGATTAAGATACATAAACTATCTGACTTTTGGGGGAAGATAACATATAAAGTATTTTGTAGCTAAATATATATATATCTGATTTATATGATTACTTCAGAGCATACCTCATGATTTGGGTTTGGCTTAGGACAGCCAAACAGAACAAAAACTCCTGCCTTGACAAGCACAGAGAAAATTATTAGGCAAGGACAAAGAGAGCTAATTTGGGTGATCTGAGTTGAGCTAGAAGTGTGGAATGTGGTTTTAAATAATCCTACTCTATTGCCGAAAGGGTCATGTAGTCTTTATTAGCATATCATAGCTGACTAATATTGTGGTTATGTTACTATTTCAGAATTACCCAAAGTTATTTCCTTTAGCATAACTAGTCCTGTCAGCCTACTTTCTCTATTTCAACACATTCTTCAGATACTGCATTTGAACACAGCTGGCTTGTGCATAACAATGGAAACATGCAGGGCAGGCCTTGGAACAATAAAACATTCCCATTTGTTTGAATCTCTGTGAAAGCTGTGCAAATTTAAATAGAGAGACAAGAATATGAGGACACTAGTATAGAAGTCAGAAGTTAGAAATCATCATATTGAAAATGTGTAAATGACATACCTACTTATTAGATGTGAAAACATGTGTCTGTTTTATTTTTTGGCACTCAAGTGTATAGTCATTAAAACTATCTAAACGTTTCAGTCTGTGTTGTGAATGTTTTGAAGCATATGCCTTTCAGATCTTGGCTATAACTTTTTTTATATCTTATTCTTCAGATTATGGCCTGCCATGTGAGTGGTGATGACTGAATTGCCGTGAAACAGAACCACTTACACAAGTAGAAAAAGCAAAATAACACAAAATGTTCATCTATATTTTCAGATTAGACCAAACCTTGACAACTGCCAGTAATAATAAAATGCTCTTGTCAGATAAATTAGTTAATACCTCTTATGATTTTAATTCTTTCATTATTGATAATGAAAGTATTTTAAAAACAGGATAGAACTGTCATGCTAATAGACTAACTTTTTTGAAGTCTCAAGTTTGGTATTTACTCTGATAATTAATTTTATCTGTCAAAATTTATTCTCTCTAGTCTTCAACTTCATATAAATGAAAAGTAAATCTGTGTATTCATAAATATTTGTCATTCGGGGCCCATTAGATCAAAAACAATAGAAATAATGCTGACAGATATTAGACCTCAGATCTCCCAAATAACAATAAAGTATGTTATTTCAATGTCCAGATTAAACGCATTTCATTTTTGATTCATCATATTGTAAATGCCTTGATGGAATAGCACTGGTGGGATGGAAGAATGAAAATGTCATGTAAATTCTGCTTAAAACTTATGCTGAGGTATTATTGTTTTAGCCCCAAGTGTATTTTGAAAAATTAAAACAAATATTCATCATAGTCCAAAATAGCCCAAATACAGATACTTGTCCAGATATCTAGATACCTGTAATAAAGTTATAAGTCGTCCTTTCATCTGAATGTGATATATCCCATAATGCCAATGATATAACTTATCTAACACTTTTGGAGTTAATTTTCAACTATACTAAAACCAATTAAGTAATTGGATTTTAATTGTTAATTAATTAATTAGTATTTTGGGGGTGAAAAACATCAACTCTAGTGATTATATTTTCAAACCACTTTACTGAGTTAGTACTTCTCACTCCACTAAAATAGAAAAAAAAAGTCTTCAAATTTATGAAAATAAACTGGTTATTTAGAGTCCAGTTGAGTAGCATTAATGAGGACAGAATGAAGGGCTTGAGACCCATGTGGGCCAGTTAACTCTGTATAATAGACTGCTCTTTTCTTGGGACCTTTTTCAGATATATGCTGATAAGCAGTGTGGGTGTATAAATGCAAATCCATATCATCCCTTGAAAAACATCCCACCAGCTGATGGTTCAATGTTGTCAGCATCACAGACTGGTATTTACATTATGGGTCATTTAAATTTCTTTTGTGTTGGCCGAAATACAATTTTTAAAAGACTATTTAAACATCTAAATTTATTTTGATGTATTCTCTGAAATAGAATATGATTCTGCACATTCAGCAATATGAGACTGTCTATTCTATTGGGTTTTTCAAAAAACCATACTTTTACTTAATAAAAGAAACATCTACTACATATATAAAAATGCATGTGTGTGAGTAATGGAGACTTATACCTATCACCCAGTATCACAGCTTTGAGACTTCACATCCACCATGAGTGACAAATTGATATGTATTTGTTATGACTTATAGCAATACATTTTCCAATGTACATAAAATGTGACTGTGTGTGTGTGTGTGTGTGTGTGTGTGTGTGTTATGTGCATATTTATTATTTCCATTATAAGAAATTTCTCTTACTGGCTCTTCAACCCCACTATCGTTCCCTGCATTACAGTATTTCAAAACTTTGTATACTTACCATCACGGATATAATTCACATCTTAATTACCTCATTTCCAAATTGTTGCAATAGCTTCCTCATTGGTATCCTTTGCTTTTATCTTTGATTCATAGGTCACACTGCTGCCATATTCATCCTCCTAACAGTGATACTTTTGTCAGAATACTTCCCGACTCAAATTCTCCATTGCTTTCTATTTCCAAACTCTTTCATCAAACATTCGAGATTTTTATAGTCTGCCTTCAAATATTTTTCTAGTTATGTCTCTTGGTACCTACCTATGTGAACCTATCAGAACATATTTATTTACCAGAGTTTCTTTTTACCAACAAGTACATTTTCTTTTGCCTCTTGATACACTTTCTGCCCATTTTATTTGCAAGTCAGGGTACACCCAGATCAGAAACTGGTTCTTCAATATTAGGTTCATTGTTGTGTTACAACCCTTTTTGTCACGAGGCAGACAACAGCAAATGCTGCCATTTGAAATACACATAATGCCATGAAACAGATTAAGCAAATGTGGTTTAGAAAAGGCAGCCACAAGACTGTTTTAGAATCCTATGCTCTCAATGAAATTCAAGGTTGTTGGCTCCAATTCATACACAGCTTCTGACTTGTTTTCCATGTGATTTGAATATACTCTTTCAATTTACACCCTCTCTACTACTCTACCTTGGTTTGGTATCTCTATAGGGCTTTGTTTCTTAAATATATTTCTTCTAAATTATTTGGCTTAATTAATCTGGCCCTCAGGTGATTTGCCCTTATATTTTTGTAGACTCACATATCTTCTGAACAAATGGTACTTATGGGATGATAGAACCCTGATCCAGCCCTCTAATATTGCAATTTCCCTTAAATTATGATTTATCTGGCACTCTTTACCTCTAGTTTATTTCTGATTTGTAGTGGCCAAAACTTGCAGACTTCTAGTATTTCTGACACTCTAACTTCTTACTGCCCTTTGACTGCTGTGTTTCCCCACCCTACTTTGAGTGCTAACATGCCAGCCCCATCCATGCAGCCCACACTGCACTACAGCCAGATTTGTCCATTAGATGATTCTGAATATTAATTGTACTTTCTTGCCTCCTCTGCTCATTCTATCCCAATCTGCTTTAAATATCATTTCCCCTCTACTTGTTTTAATACTGGAAGTACTCTGCTTTTTAGCTTATATCCATGTCCTTCTGAAGTTATGGTTACCAGCCCAACTTGTAATGATCTCCTCTAATATTTATTGACTCTTTTCACATACTGTTTCATAGGAAATCAAGTTTTTATCAACAAGAGACAGAAGGTTATGGTAGCTAGTGCTTAGGTTTGGAGTCAGACAGAATGAACTAAAAGTCTGGCATTTTACGCTCTTTTCTCACTCAGTGTTAATAATAGTAGTAAATGATAAAATAAGAACTGTAAAAAAGGTAACAATAATACTAACAGCTTCTTGTAAAGACTAAATAACACATTTAATTTATTCAGTATATATTTTTCAACTTCTTACTATAAGCCAAGTACTGTAATAGGGATTCGTAGGTGAACAAAACAGATAAAATTATCTGCCTATGTACATCGACTGTTATCACAGTAATAATATCAACCAGATTTATTGTGATAGTACTATGACATTTACTTTCTTTGTATCTCTCAAAGTGCTAACATTCCATGGCAACCTAAGGAATAATTTTGTTTTACTAGCTTATATTGTTAAACTTTGTTCTTTGTTTTAATTTTATTGATTTTTATGCATAATATGTTTGATTTTATAACATATTCATTTAGTCAGTCTTGAGATCATGAATAGTAAACAAAATATTTCTTCATTTATATAGAAGCTTTCTCATAACGTGAAGCCATGGCACTGAGTTTTTACAGATCCACATTTGATGTTATTATTTTAATGCAGTAAAATGGGAAAATGAAACAGAAACTCCCAAGAGCTTACGATGTCAGGATAGGGTCTGACATTCTCAGGATTTTTATGGTTTGAATAAAAATGCCTGAAATTTGAAGTTCATAACAAAATATTAGTAGACTATGAATTTAACCATGATGATGTAATCTTGGTAGCATATGTGCAAAATAAAGTATCATCTCCATTGAGGACTTTATTTTAGCCTGACTCATTAGTGGCTTCCTGAGCTGCAAATGCTGATGCTACAATATGTGCCTAGAGAAACCACAGGTTTAATTGCCCTGTCTGAAATGCTCAGTGCTGTATTTGTTTTATTCACTTCTACACTGATCATAGAAAAGATGAAAATGTTGAATTGAGAAAAGTGAATTTGAAACCAAATATATTTAAGAATCAGTATGGTTAGGAAGGTGAATAGAAATCCTACGGAATTTTACAGTGGCTGAGTATATGTGGTGATTACTAGGAATGCTCCAGACTTTTGAGTAGTTGCTTGGTTTCATAATAGGCCGATTTTAGTGGCATTGGTTATATTTTTAAAGAAATATCTATCCTGTAATATGACATTTTAAACTTAATTCTCTGAGAAAGAATAGAGTCAAAGTTGTGTATTTGGGTGTGAATGTGTGCAGTCCTTTCCTCTTTTATATTATTTCTAAATGAAGTTATTTAAAGGTTAATTAATACATATTTCGCTCTGCTTTCCAGGACAATAGAATCAGAGCACACTTTCCACAAAGTTGCTCAGAGAAAGATTCAGGCTATCTAAAATTAGGTTAGATGGTTCTGAGCAAAGAAATCAAAGTTGCTTTATATTTAGTACTGCTGGGACATCTCACTGTGCATTGATGTAACAATAATATGTCCTCTTGGGCCAATATGGGCCACTGATTAACTCTCTGCTGTAGATCTTTACGTACATGTAGGTGCATATTTTATTCAAGAGGTAAAATACATTTTTTAAAAAAATTTGCTATGCTACCTGAGAGTACCAGAGTTATTTTGAATCTTTTGCTCAAATTTATTTTTCATGTCATCAATTTTTCAGCATAACAATTAGCTTTTTTAGTTTTACATTTGTTTCTTTAATAATATAAATATTTATAAAATTAGAGAAAATTTTATTTAACAAAGAATATCATGCTTAACATCAGTAGGGAAGAAAGTGTGCATTTAATATATAGTTCAAATACTCTTACTAATTGTTTTATTAATGGTTTATTCTTTAAATCCTCAAAGACAGCTTCGAATGAAAGAACAAACCTAATCTTTGAACATGACAGCAAGTTGCCTGTTGTCATTTAAATAAATACAGCAATGCGATAATTCAGAGGATTCAAAGCTAAAGCTATGACATCTTCACTTGTCCTCACTTAGGCAATTCCCAGGAAATAAAAGAAAAGCATATGTTCTCTCTCCTATGCCTTTTCTATTCTTCCTTAAGTTTTATTCTTTCTAATAGCCTTTTATTTTCTAATGGAACTTTTTCTTCTGTTCTTAAAGAACTTTTGCTTAAACTAACTTGTTATAATAGTCATCATATCAAAAACTGGATAGTCTGTGAGGCTCAGTATCCATTTTCCTTCTCCATGAGGGCTAATCTATCAAAACATACATAGGAAAGAACAGAGTTCTTTAGCAAAGGAAATATAAAGATTCTCATTCATTTTAATACTTTAAAAATTATCCTAAGAGCCATTGGAGCTCCAGAACAATGAAGAATCAATAATAAAATGAATTAGAAATATGGTAGTATATTTTTACCTAACTGTCTCTTAGGAAAGCCGGATTATTTATCTGTCTAGGATTGGGGTTAGGTGGCATTGTTAGTTAATTTTTCATAATTTCATGTCAAAGTTAATACAAAATAAAATGTATTAGCTGAGCTTATAAATTATTTTAATGATTGTTTGATAAAATATTATTTAATGAATATTGGAACTTTGCATTTTCTTTTCCATTGCTGGAGCTAATGAATCTATGGGTGAGTGTCTAATTAAAAGATATACTTTTTAAGTTTTATTAGTTGCAGGTTCATAGGATTTTATTTTGAAACTTAGGATCATAAAATTAAAAAGGGCTCAGTAAGTTATCATTCTAGTCCGCCCTTCTTCCCTGTAGGAGGACCATTCCTCGAGCATGGAAAATGATAACTGAAGTCCTTCATTCCAAGATGGTAGCAACCACAGCTTTCATGTAGGACAGTTTTGTTTTTTAGTCTTTCATCATGCTGATATAAAACCTATTTTCCTATCTAAAACTGATTGTGATTCTGATGTAACATGGATTTATCCCATCTGCCGATATTGGGAGTAGGAAGTAGTATATTTAGAGGAAGTGTATATGAACACCCAGAGGTGGCCTCATTGGCCAAACCCCATGAGCTATCAGAATATTATTTTATCTCCAGTTTTACAGAATGATATAAAATTGTGACTATCCCTGTAAAAAGAACTTATAGCATTAAGTTTCTTCTGATCATCTATAATTCCCGTTAATAATTTATTATCTAATCTACATAAATGTGTCAAACCTTCATAAACTTTATTCCATTTCAGATATTGTATTTTATAGATTTTAATATGCACCATTATTTTACCTCTCACTAAGAAAGAAAAACAGTGCTGTCATTTAATGTATGACACAATTCTTCTTTATCACTTTAAATTTTCATTTTAACTTATGAAAAGAAAGTGTTTTGGATCTGTTTAGGCAATTTTTATGATGTATAACACATGTACACATGAAAAAAAGTAAAATGTATGTGAAAAAGTAGTCGAAGTATTCCCAGTTTTTTACATTGAGATTTTAAGTTTTTAAATTACTTTTGTATTTATGATCATTGTTGTCTGTTCTTTGAGGGGAGTGGGTGGTAGTTGTTTTTTGTTTGTTTTTGCATCAAGAATATGTTTTAGCAGCTATTATTGGAGGGAAGGGATAGAAAAAGAGAGAGAGAGAGAGAGAGAGAGAGAGAGAGAGAGAGAGAGAGAGAGAGAGAGGGGCAATGAGATTGAGTGCTTTATTGTTTCCAGAACTTTCTTGCAAGACACTGGATTCCATTCTGCAAGGGTTTTTATTTTTATTTTGTTTTTTATTTTGTTCTTTTGGTGCATGTATAGGCACATTCAGCAATGTCACAACTACAGCCTTCAGGACATTAATTTAAGAAAGACTTACTCCAGGATCGGGATGTTAAAATGTGGAAGCTATGTCTATGAGTTTTATGAGTTTTTGTTTCTTTGTCTTGTTTGTTTGTTGCTTTTAGTTTTATATCCCACATATGAGTGAAACCATATGGTTCTCAACTTTTTTTGTCTGACTTATTTCACTTAGCATGATTATCTCAAGATCCATTCATATTGTTACACGTGGCAGTATTTCATCTTTTCTTACGTCTGAGTAGTAGACACAGATGACAGTTTAGTGGTTGCCAGAGAGAAAGAGGAGGAGGAGAGGTAGATAAGGGTAAAGGGGGTCAAATATATGGAGATGGAAGGAGATTCGACCTTGGGTGGTGAACACACAAATGATGTATTATTGAATTATATACTTGAAACCTATATAATATTAACTGTCACCCCAATAAATTTAATTTAAAAAATAGTAAAGTGTGAAAGCTCTGCTTATTATAATTGAAAACAAATATGGTAGTATATTTTTAAGGAGTAGTTTGAATTAGTCCAGCCTGATAGGATATAAGTATCTCTTATATAGATATGTCTGAAAAATGATTAATTCCCGCTCCTGTGAAGGCAGTTTCTCAAGGACCTTTCTTCTTCACGGCTTCCCTTAACTGTTACAGAATTCTGATTCCCAAATCAGAGATGTGATATTCAAGATATGGATGCAAAAATATGGTACTCAAGACCTTGGCAAATTGAGCCTTAACCATTATATCAAGAAACTTACAAACATTCAACTCTCAATTATTTCATCAATGGAAGAGAACTCCAGTTTTCTCAAGGCAAAGAAAAGCTTTGGAATAAATTTAGTAGTTTAAGATTTCAAGCTATACTCTAGAAAATAAATGAATTATTATATAATTAATCAGATATAATGTATCATGTTTATGCAGAAGTGTTTGTTGAGGCAAGCTGCCTTATTTATGTAAGACCAAAGTTGTAGAGTAGGCATAGAACAAATCAAAACATACAGGCCTGTGAATTTTTCCTATTCATTTTTAACTTCTTATTATGGAAAATACAATCACACTTAAAAGTAGGGAAAATACAACAATGCACCCCTATGTACCCATGACCTAACTTCAATAATTATCCGTTGTTTTTTTTTTTCTAATTAATTTCATCTGTAGTCATTATTTTCTTTTCCTCTGTAGTATTTTAAAGCAAATACCAGGTAGTAGAGTTCTGGATCCAGTTTTAATGTGTGGGAGCCAGGGGAGGGGGCAGATTTCCCCACATATCCAAGCAATTCTTTGGACACCAGGCATTGTCCTACAATTCAACTCAATTATGACACTACCGGAGATAGTGTCATATACCACAGAAGGGTTCAGTCCTAGAAGACTATCCCCCAACTTCAGATGGCAATCTCTTAAGCCCAGTTTGTTACCTATTCTTCTGACCAACCAGCTACAAATTGGAGGTCCCCACAACTTCTTCCTTGGGTAAGATTAATTTACCAGAATGGTTCACAGAACTCAGGAAATTATTTGCTCACTAGATCACCAGTTTGTTATAAAAAGATATAACTCAGGAACAGCCAGATGCAAGAGATTCATAGGGCAAGATGTGGGGAAAGGGTGCTGAGCTTTCATGCTCTTTCCAGATACATTGCTCTCCCTGTATCTGTACACATTCATCAATCCAGAAGCTCTCTAAACACCGTACTTTTGGGTTTTCATGGAGGCTTCATTATATAGGTGTGGATGATTAAATCAATGGCCATTGGCAATTGATCCAATCTCAGGCCCCTCTCCCCTCCCTAGAGATCAAGGGGGAGGGACCGAAAGTCCAATCCTCTAATCACAGGGTTAGCCCCTCTGGCAACTGGCCCCCCTCCTTAGGTGCTTTCCAGAAGTCACTTCAGTAACATAACAGAAGACAGCTTTATCACTTTTATTGCTTAGGAAATTCCAAATTTTTAGGAGTTCTATGCCAGAAACAGGACAAAAACAAATATATATTTTTTATGGTAAATCTCAATATCACACTAAGAATTGTATCATTTAACCATATGTTATTTCAGTATGCTGAATTCACATAGATGAACATTTTAAACATAACCACCTTGTCATTATCATACCTGACAATATCACTAGTAATTCATTAATATCAAATACCAAGTCCACATTCAAATTTCACCGATTGCTTCAACGATGGTTTAGAAAGTTGATTTCTTTTTTTTCTTCTCTCCCTCCTTCCCTCCCCTCTTTCTTTCCTCTCTCCTTCCTTCCTTCCTTCCTTCCTTCCTTCCTTCCTTCCTTCCTTCCTTCCTTTCTTCCTTCCTTCCTCAGGAATCAGGGCCAAATGAAGGTTGAAAATTGCACTTGAATATGATGCTCTTAAAGTTTCTTTTACTTTCCATTATTTTTAGAACAAATTGATGTTCCTAGTTTTATAAAGAAAACAGTGGGCTTTGAGTCAGGAAACTTGGCTTCTATTAATAACCGGGGTAACCAATTATTGAACAAGTTAGAGTCAGTAGGATATAGCATATTAGCAACTTGATTCTTTCTCACTGTTATCCTATGAAACGAGCTCTATGGATTTTTCCCAGCTCCTAGTTTTCCTAGTCATTGTTAGTTATTAAAAATAGGTTCTTTTCCTTTCTGTTAAATAGTCTAATGCAGTCTGATATACAACCTTATTTTCTTTTAAGTTTTTTTCCTTCAACATCACCTCCCAACAAGTTCTATTTTGATATCTAGGGGAAAGGGACCCCTAGAGTTCTCTAATTTTTTATTAAATTTATTGGGGTACTCTTGGTTAATAAAATTATATGGGTTTCAGGTATACAATTCAATAATACATCATCTGCGTATTGCATTGTATGTTCACCACCCAAAGTCAAATCTTTCGTCACCACATATTTGACACCCTTTACTTTATCTATTTTCCCCCTTTCCCCGCTTCCCTCCAGTAATCACTAAACCATTGTCTGTGTCTATGAGTTTTTGTTATTTTGTCTTATTTGTTTGTTGATTTCAGTTTTTATATCTCACATATGAGTGAAATCATATGGTTCTCAACTTTTTCTCTTATTTCGCTTAGCATGATAATCTCAAGATCCAACCATGTCTTCTCTATTTTTGCTCAATTTTCTTTCACATAAGCTAGTGCTGCTTCTATATCTTCCAGATTCAGATCTAACAGTAAAGGAAGAAATAGGAAAATAGAACAATTTTATGTATATAGTGCTGTTTAATCTGTTGTCAAACTATTCGGTATTTCAGATGCCTAAATGTTCGTTGTCTTTCTCATAAAGCTTGTGGATTCTTCTGATATTTTCAACCATTGGATACAGACTTCCAACATAGCGCTCTGACTGGCAATTTAGTTTCCTCTTGGACCTTGTCTTCCCCAAAGTGCTGTTAGGGTCTTCTTGTTTTACAGAAAGCCTTCTTAGGAAGAGTCCCTTTTAACTCTCAAGACGTCCTCTTCTTACAAATACTCTAGGCCAGTTGGAAAGCACATACATCCTTGCTGGGTCTAACACTGGATATATAGGCCCTTTCTTATATAACCTATTCTCAAAATACTACTTCTGACAGCTGGCCTCATGTAGGATGTTCTTAGAAGTATAGCCCCCTTTGACTCTTGTAAATACAGATCTGGCTTGAGCTAGAAAAGAAAGTCTCCACTTAGGGTGAGAAGAGAATGATCCAGTACTCCAGAAACTCTTTGTTTAAATTGATATTATCTGCCAATTTTTCACATCTTATGAATTCATAGCTCATTTTAATATAGTCTAGGGTGAATAATGAACAAAAGTGGATTTCTTCATACTGCATAGGTCTGCTATCTAATGTTTTCAGCCTCTGAAGCCTTTAAGAAGGAGATCACAATTAACATCCTTGGGATGTTTGCTACGTCACAATGGAACTGTTTCCTCAAATGTAAAATCCATTCAGAGTTAGGCCCAGTGCCAGGATTGTATTCAATGAATGAGTAGTTTACTTACAGGAGACATACCTAAAACTAATTACCTTACTAAAAATTGGAATAGCAGTATTATAGCAGTAAGCAAGATGAGCTAACCCATGAAAAGAGTGAAAGGGGAGAAGAAATAGTTGTTTCCAACAAAGATGGGGATAGCTTTCAGTTATGTATCCCCCACATCTCTTATCAAAGTAATAACAATTCAATAAATATATTTATATATAAACACCCAAAGATGGAAAGATTGGGAAATAATTACTTATAGGACTCAAAAGGCAGTTTTTTTTCACACCTGAGAATGAGGCATCTGTAATCTTTTTAAAAGAAGTAATATCATCTGGAACCTTTTTAAAACAAATAGATCCATTTGCAAAATGGCCAGCCAGTGTCATACTGATCTCTGGTTAAGAGTCAAAATAATAGGCCAACACAGGAATCACATGTGCAAACTGTACCTTTTACCAAGTTGTCTAATCACCTAAACTAAATAATTGGGACTCACCAGTTCTTTCCTCTGTGCCACATAGTAATAGGGATCAACTCTGCTAAAGAGACAAGGGGAAAGTACTTGTGAAAAGAGATCCAAGAAGGAAGAACAACCTTGAGAGAAGAAAGTCAAGGGCAATAAAAACCAGCTTATGGCTCTGCCATGATGTATAGTTAAGAAGTGTGTGTTTATTGAGCACCTATGGTGTGTCCATTATTTACAGGATACTACTGAGAAGAAATAATGACCTTTAAAATAGGGTAATAACTATATAATAAATCAAACAATTCAAGGTAGTATATCATGTAGCCTCGTAGCAAATTTTTAGCCAACTCTTTAAGGAGCGACAGCCATTCTCTCCTCTGATGTCCTGGGAAATTTTATGTATTCTATCATACCATATTCTCATATTGAATTTCTCTCCCTAATTATCTGTGAGGTCCCATTTTTTATAGGTCATATCCTTTATAGTCTGCATCACCAATGGCAAAAACATCATAAATCAATACATTGAATGAATAGATAAATTAATAATAGATAAATGGGTGGTATAGGCATGGCACCTGAGTGCTTCAATTGTTAGACTATGTTGAAGAGGAAAGTGCTTCAATTTGGAAAGTGTTGTTAGCTGAGAACAGCGGGAGAAGTAAGAAATTTTTCTGAGGACATGAAAGGGGATAAGAAAGAAAGCAGAGGCAGGGTAATCTTATATAACAGTACCACATTGAGGGAGGATGAAAGAAGAAAGAACTGACACAAAGGATTTGGTCCTGAGCCAATCCACATTTGGGGCTCAGGCAGTGCGGTTGGCTCTTTTCTCATTATGTGCACTCCTGAGGTATAATTAAAGGAGTGGTCAATCCCCAGCAGTCAGTTCAGTTGTTAAAGGAGGTGTTTGTGCCACTAGCATAACTTGGCCCAGTATAGTTGCTTTATTCACTGTAATGGTTTTGGTGGAAAAATAAAAGGGTTCAAATGAACTGACAAAGGCCTCTGATTCGCAGCACTTCTTATCTTGGCTACTAAAAATCCTATCACCTTTTATATGAGTGGCAGGATTTTCCATCACACTTGCTAGTAGACATATAGAAAAGTCTCCTCCTTTGTCTAGCAGATAGAGTGGAATAATAGGAGTTACTTGGAAACTAGGCTTATTTGTATAGGGATATACATTAGTGGCCTGGAAAGAACAAAATTGTGTATAGCATCTTAGCTGCCTGCAAAATCGCTTTTAAATATAAACTTAGCCACCTTTATCCCATCTGTTCTTTGAATGAGAGTTCAGGTTGTTCAGTAGTGAAATTGCCGTGTCTTCCAAGTTATGTGATGACCATTGGCAATATGCAAGATTATTCTTATCTCTAACTTAAGAGGGAGATTCAAAAATCTCAAACTGTGTTCTGAAATATTTTTCATTAGAGGTTTAATAATTCTTTTGAAGTTTTGGAAATATTTCCTTCCTCAAAAGACATCTGATGAAATGTAAACATGTTTAAAATAGCTTTTATACTAGCTTTTCCTTTTGGCTATCCCTTTTAGGACCAAAAAATAAGCCTGGATGGATATCTTAGAATTCATAGAATTGGAGCTTTCCACATTCTGAAAGGGATATAGAGATTACTGAACCCATTGTCTTTAGTAAACTAATGGGGAAACAGACGTGGAGTGGCAAAATGCTGTGCACAAAATTAAATAACAATTTGGTTACAGAACCCCAAGCTAGTGCCACATTTCCAGACATTCACCACCAGTCTTTCCTCTGTGTCACACCTTGATAAAGATCCATACTCTGCCAAGGGAACAAAGGGATGGTACTCTGGAAAGGAAGGGAGATCCAATGAGGAACTACCTGAGAGAGGAAGCCTAAGGGCAACAAAAACCAACTTGTACCAATGCGGTAATAGCTGGGGCTAGCCTCACATCAGAGCTTAGCTATGGCACATGGAAAGGTACTGGCAAACCAAACAAAATATAGCCCTCAATTTTAGCAGCATCAGAACAATATGTAGATTTTATACCTAATGATAGCATGTTTAGCTCTGTTGTAGAAAGCAATATTTATATATGTAATTTATATATATGTTATTTTTATATAAAATGTATTTTATATAATATATATTTTGTGGGAGAATAAAAAATATGTTTAATACTCAGCACCAAGTAGAAAAGAATATAAAATTACAGAACTTCCTTTTTGTCATGGATAGCACTCTCCTGATAAGAACCGCTTGAATTAAATAGAAACTTCTGGTGAATAAAGGCCCCCCTAGCAATACAGCACACTGTTCTACAAGTTCAAAAACCCCTCTAAGGACTGTTAATATTGTTTCTGGTATCAGTGTGAACACAGATATGATTATCATGAATGTTGTTGTTGCCAGTGAGTTGATAATATCAAGTAAAGGCCTAAATAAACATTTCATTAATTAATCAAGTTTGCATATATATAATTATGAAAAAGAAAATAACAATAACTTCAAATCCAGTGATATGATATATGGTTCAGTGGCTGTGAGATGATAAAACATTTATATAGATAGATAGATAGATAGATAGATAGATTTATTTATTTAAAAAAAAGATGGAGGTCAAAATATTGTATTTTCTTTAAGCTGTTAATATTCCAGTGAGGTCAGAAAAAATAAAGCTCTAATTTGTGGAATGAGTGGGTCTTATTTTTCAAGTAGTGTTGGCAGGTGTATAAATAAGTATCTTAAATAATAAATTACTAATTTCAAAAATGAATGTTTAATTGAAGTTTTTAACTTATTTAAAGTAAATATTTACTTATATTTCATTTTATTTATTTGTTTTTCATATTTTATTGAATTTATTGGAGTGATGTTAGTCAATAAAATTATATAGGTTTCAAGTGTACAGTTCAATAATACATCATATGTATATTGCATTGTGTGTTCAGCACTGAAAGTTAAATTACCTTCCAGCACCATATATGGTGATAAAAAGTTTAATTTTAAATGATACTGATTTATTGAGAAATCATATAAGTATGTATAAGTGCTCGATTTTTCCTTTGCCTTAATTAATGTTAATACACTGTTCATATATTTTCACTTGAAGAGCTAGAAATGGCTATGGGAATAAAAGACTTCAATCAAAATTCTACTGTTCATTTTAAACAAATATTTTCCTACCTACTACTTAGTGCAACAAGAGATTGTATTAGTTTCTTATTGCTGCTGTAACAAATGACAACAAGCTTAGAGATGTAAAGCAAGACAAATTTATTATCTTACTGTTCTGAAGGTCAGAAGTCCAGAATGGATCATTGGGCTAAAATCAACGTCTACATCCTTTTCTGGAGGCTCTGGGGGAAAATCTCTTTCTTTGCCTTTTCTAGCTTCTAAAGGTTACCTGCTGCTTCCCTTGGCTCATGTATCCTCTTCCATATACAAAGCTAGCAATGTCAGTTTGAGTTATTTTCACAATACCATCTCTCTCTTCTGATTCTGACTTCCACTTTTAAGAACCCTTGTGATTACAATGGATACATGGGATTCACCTGAATAAATTTATTTAATCTCTTTCTTTTAAGGTCAGCTGATTAGCAACCTTAATTTCCCTTTGCAATGCAATCTAACATATTCTGAAGATTAGGACTTAGACATCTTTGGGAGGTCAAAATTCTGCATACCACAGAGCTCAAGAAATATGAGGTGAAAAGCCTTACTACCATTTGACAGTGAGTGACCAGGAATATCGTACTGGGGTTGTGCATGATTAGTTGGCCTAGTGCAGTATTTCCTCAATGTGCAGAATGAAGCCCAATTCTTTCTCCTTGCCTCCTCCAGTAAGGATCCCCAGCAGCTAAATATGTGCTGAACATTATTAACAAGTTAACTACCAATTATTTGTTTGACCTTATTCTGTCAGAATGCACCTGAATGTACACTAATTGTAGGCAACTGCTCCATCAGATAAAAATTATTTTGAACAAAACTCAAAATATAGCCAAATTTAAAATAGTTTATATAAATACTATGGTGTTTTGTTTTTTTTTTTTTTGCCTTTGACATGCATTCAAACAGTTTAGCAGTTAGTATATTGGTTAAGTTGGAAATTACTTTTTTTAGCTAATAGTGATGCAAATTCTGTAAAATTAATAAAGATGACTAACTAGCCTGTTTTAGAGTATATGAAGTAATACTAAATATCTCTGTTTTTTATGGAAATTAGTCAATTAGTTGTTTCTTCTACACAGATTATCATGACATTTTGAGATCAATCATGCCAGCAGCTGAGAGGTGGTTCTCCTCCTGGGCATCCCCATTGCTTAGACACTTCCACCCAAGTCATTGTTTACTTAAGAGGGAAAAAATTTTGGCAGTGAAACACCATATGGCATCACAATATTTACGTGCATTAAGCATCCACAGTGTACACATAATATGCAAGGCACTGTAGATAGAAAGGCCTTTTTTACCTTTTCCATTTCCACTTTTTTTTTTCCCACTTCTTAATTTCCCCTGACTTCTCAAACACAGTCTTTAATTGAAAGATAATTCAGGTTCAAATTGAAAAGATTACCACTTCTATAGTTTAGCATTATCAGATTTTTAACTTTTATAATATATAAATACATTCTAATATAAATGACCACTAAATTTGATTAAATTTGTCAATGGAAAACACTTTGAAAAACTTATGCATGTTCATAAGTGTTACATAGAGTTATTATCGTTAGTAGTAGTAGCAGTAGTAGTAGTTACATGATGTTTTAATATTATTTTCAGAACACCTCCCAAATTCCATATGCATTTTTAATTATTACTCTATGGATTCTTCTTCTAAAATTGTGATTCTACTCAAATATTTTATTCTGCTTATCAAATAATAAAAGTGAAAGTATGTTTTTAAAATCTAACTATGTTTGACTTAAACATTTAAATTGATTTAATGCTTAGCAGCCATTAATTAGAAACTTTATTTTTATTTTAATCAGGAAAAAATGCTAAGTACTAATGATTAAATTGACCTGGGGCATATAGGGAAATGTTAAGGCCTATGAGCTTCATTCCTTTTTGCTACCTCAGTTGTAAAAACTAAACTAATTTGATACTCTGGCTATTCCATGCTGTATTAGACATAATAAGAAAGATCTGTTGTGACATATAACCTCTTTTTCCGTTTGCCTTAGGATGTTAC
>NW_006494610.1:9845267-9931468 GCF_000325575.1 Pteropus alecto
CTGAAATAACACTTTATTCATGTCCCCAAGCTTATGTATGTATAGCAGCCTTTAGTTTAATAACATTTCAGTTCTCAAAAATAGAGTGTTTATGGTGAAATCAGATTAATGTAATAAAAAGAAAAAGAAAGGAAAAAAAAAGAGAAAACTAAGATTATACCTACAAAGGGTATTTTTATTACTGACATTCTCTGAGAGCATTTTTTTAATCTTTGATTACAGGGATTTCTGTTCAGTATTTACACTCCATATTTTAGTGATGTATGTTGATATATTACTAATTTAAAATACATTTTATTAAGCAGTTTGTAAAACAGATCAGTTGTAATTTTTTTCTTTTAGTAATTGTAATAATAGTTATATTTTCCTTAGGAGATATATTGTGGAAGGGAAGAGGACACAGATAGCTTTTGTTGTTCTAATTCTAACAGTATGAAATACATTTAGTGGTAGTAAACTTCATCTGTAGTAAAATCCAGGTTTCCAGGCTAAGCTATTTCTATTTATAGCTTTTGAAATGGGGCATAATATTAGCTATCTCGCAAAAGCCATGCCAAGGTGAATAAGTTATGTGGAAAAGCTTAAAAAGTTTAAGTATAAAATATTATTTCAGTGCGAAGTGTTATAAAAGTATATTTGTATCTAATGTCTACTGTTAGGGTGGCACATATGGATTTAAAGGTTTAGTAATATAAAAACATGCGAATATAGAAACAATGATTTCTAATGTATATTGTCTATGCCACATATAGATGGAAACCCAAAACTATAGGCATTTGTGTCTAATTGCTTTAAAAATAACTCAGAATATATTGTCCTTGACAAACATGTTTGGATTTTAAGATTATTTGAAATTTGTGTCTTAAGACATATTTATGCTCGTATTTGTAGGTTTTTTTTTTTGGCAGAATTTGCTTTTTCTACCAAAATTAAGTTTTGATTGGAAAAGGCTTGACCTGTAAAACTGACCAAAATTTTCACAAAATGTAAACACATAGCAGTGTTCATCAAAGCCGTCTCTTATACAGATAAGAAAACTGACCTCAGATATATGAAGTGACTTGCCTACTCCACATAGCAGCTATAATCAGTGCACAAATTAGAACAAACAATTTCATGTGATCTCAGTTAACTTACAGTTCAGAGGGAACTTATGTATTTACATCAAAACTCTTCTTGGAAATCAAGAGTGATGCTGGAAATGGAAAAGTCCATATTGAGCATAGGGGCTAGTCAAAGCTAGGAATAAAGGCAATATAGCTTTCAGGGTATGTAAGAATTACTTGGTTGCTCTGGAAGAATGACCATGTAGAGGTTTCATTTTGGGTGGCAATTCATATGTCACTTTCATGTTAAGATTTTCTTTACTGTCCAGTCATCAGTTCTGAATAAACGTGGATATGAATATCAGGTCAATGTTTTACAAATGTACAAATTTACAGTTCATCATTGCGATACCAAAGCAATTTCATTTTGCACTGTGATTACTTTTTAAAAATCACATAAAATTTTTTATCCTTGTCTTTGCTTGTAAAGTATATATGTAGATACTTTTGTCTTTTTCTTTAATAATCCATTTTTCTAAATCAAGAAACAAAACCATCTTAAAATCATTAGCATTACTGTGCTGTGGGGAGGAGTGCCTGGATATTTAGAAGACAATAGGTGTTTCAGAAAGCTGGTATTAGCATTTGCTTTCTATTTTTCTTTTTCTATCCCATGACCCTACACATCACTCTTACTTTTTAAGAGGTGCTCCTAGAAAATTGCAATAATAACTGATTGAAAATTTAACTTGCTTTTCAATGCTCTTTGGGGCATCTTTCATGTAATAGGCTGGATAATGTTTATTTCCATTTTCCCCACAGCTCTTCACACAGTACTTATATATAATAGGCACTTAATAAATTTTTGCTAAATGTGGATGGATGAGCAAAAGACAAATATAAGAGGTCTTTATGTAACTTGAAAGCAGAAAATTCAGACCTTGAAAGATCTAGAGTTGATTATATTGCCTTTTTTTTAGGAACTTAGTAGTATGAATCACAGAACCTGTTTATTATCATAAAATTTCAAAGTCTCTTTATTCAGCCTACCAACTTATGAGGAAATCCTTACCTAAATATAGCTAACAGTTTGCTGTGTGGCCAAATCTCCCTTCTTCCACTCATAGACATCTACTGCGCAGAAAGAGCTTCTCCCATTTCCAAAAGCTCTAGTTAAAATGTAGTTAAGGAAGAACTGCATTCATATACCTTGCCACCCTCTGGATATAGCTGCATATTTCAATTGAAATCACTTTCAAACTAGCACCTCTCACATTATAAACCTTCAACTATTTGAAATAATTTGAAATATTTTTTAGATTCCTTATATTATGCTTGCAATACCTTGTTAACTCTAATATGTTACTACTTGTACTCTCCTCTTTGTATCTTGCCTTTATTTAAATCTATTGATATATGATTTATGAACCCTAATTGTAAAAGAAATAGAATCATCAATTCAGAAAATTTTCTTTAAATATATTCTTCGATAGAATTTACACAGGAAATTTTGACTTTCTTGAATTGTTAGAAATTTAATTATTCATTCAGGTGATTTCAAATATTCAAATGCACAGGTCTGGGGGAAAATAATCTTTTATCCTTAAATAACATTATTTGGTAATTTAAATTCTTATTTTGTCATGAACTGCAAAGAACTCTACTTTTTTGCATTGTGATTATGAAGTTATTCTTGCTCCAGAGTGGAGCCCCCTAGAGGGTAATGTGATATGTCTCTTATCAGCACAAAGGATATTTTAGGCTCTCGAAAATATTAAATCAGTCAATCATCAAGGATATTTTCTTTGACCCAGTTTGCTTAAGTGATTTATATGGAAACTTAAAAGTTTAATGCCTAAAATTACTCCTGATATTGAATCTGTTTTTTAATTTGCTTTTTAGGTCCCATGGAACTTATTTAAGTTCAGAACTGTCATTGACTTAAAGGCTTAGGTACCATGATGAGCTGTATAAAAATATAACAAAAATCACACTACAGCTCTTGGGACATGGAAGGAAATGTGTAGTGAACCACAGAGAAACCAGCAGAGTTAGGGTAGTGCTTGAACTTTTGTTTCCAAAGGTGAAGCATCTAGTAATAACACAAGTGTTAATAAGGATTGCTATCTTTTTCTGAATTTATGAACTATGGAATTTGGCCAATACTGTCTGAGCATCCTGTTCTTCCTTTATTATTCACTTAAAATTCTGAGAGGAAAAGTTAAATTTTGACATGCAGAGAAGAAAAACTAGGCTCCCTGATGTACTTAATGAATAATACCATTTCGAGTAGGTAAATTCATTGTCATTTTTCAAGCTAACCCCTAACATTTGCATGGCCTGAGGCAAAAATACAAATGGGTACCCACATGATGCAAATCTAAATACTTAAAGTTATAAATCAAGCCAACAAGCTGTCAAATTATATATGTTCCATCTCTTGTCTTAACGAATACAGCTTTGCAATGACTAGGAAGGCCAAGTTCAAATTTATAATTTCTGTCACTTTACGTTTTCATACAGGAACTAGTTCCGCACTATTGATCTATTCCTTTTATCTTTCTATCCTGACTGTATCTAGCATCACAAAGGACCTCAGCCTGTATGGCTAATCTCCAGCTATACTCCTAACCCCTGACAAAAATGCCGCCTTTGATCTCCTTTAGGTCTAGCGGTATGCATATGGGTAATGAGGTTCCCCTTAGAATCAGGATGGGCCTAAGGAAGATCCTTGGAAGTAATATCAGGGCCATTTAAACAGGGAATTTTGGAGTTCTGGCAACCCAGAGAATCATCTATATAAAAGAATATGGGGAAGACCAGTGTCAATAGGCCTAAGACAGGGTTTCTTCTTGTCTGGGCCTAAGAATGACCTATCTTTTAAATGTCTCCCAGAAATTGTTCCTGGAAAATATACAAATGTGTGTGATGAAGACAGAGTTGACACTAAGGTTTCTGCAAATAAAGATATTCATATAACTCAAAAGGAAGTATCAGAGACAGAAATTAATGCAAAAACCTATGGACAGGGAGTAGGCCTATTTGATTTTGATCATCCTTCTCATTCACCTCTATCAAAGTTTCCCATTCATGAATAGTGTAAGACTGTATAAGAACCTTCCTATCATTGGTAGAAAAATTGAGAATGAAACTCATAGTTGTGGCCTGTCAGATGTCATTTTCCAGCTGTTGGGGTCATAGAACTAGGATGTCAGATAGGTTGAGAAGTAGGTAGCTATAATTAGTTCCTTAGGTAAACATTGACATCCCTGTAAGTGGGAGAGTTAATGAGAGCCTTTTTCAATTTTCTTGTTGGCCCGTGAAAATGCCTTTGGCTTCTTGTCGCCAAATCCTAGCAAGTGTCAAAGTGCTGCAAATTTCCACATTTAATATTGCATTTTTCATCTGTAGAACTTTATATCATACACTGATCTATGTCATTGTAGTTGCTCATGTTTTATATAATATAACCATCTCTGTCAGATTTAACGTTGACTAGATTTACATTGTACTCACATTATATTTTGAAAATATCTTTTCTTCAAAGTTTTAATAGTCATTTTTAAATTGGCTAGATTAAATTTAAGATGACTTCTGTGTGTGCTTGGGAAGTAGAACATGAGTTTAGATTTTGAAATTTTCATTTTTGGCAGGCACAGAGCAGGATGTGGCCTAGTTTCAAATGTTTATTCGAAACAAAAATTTAACTGGAATAGAATACTGTGCTTTCTGGAAAGAGTTCATAAAATTTTTGACTGTGGTTATTTTTGCACCTAAAGTATGTATTCCTAAACTTCATCCAGAAATTATTTTTTGATA
Source organism: Pteropus alecto (assembly GCF_000325575.1). NCBI lineage: Eukaryota > Metazoa > Chordata > Mammalia > Chiroptera > Pteropodidae > Pteropus > Pteropus alecto. Next base: position 9,850,133 of record NW_006494610.1, read on the forward strand.
ATTTTAAAAGGATTACCATTGAGCTTATTTTTTAAAAAAGAAAGCTAAAAAGGCTTTCTTCAAGGTGTCTGCATTTTTACTGTAGTGTTGATGTTATGTATGAAAAATATTTCTGTAGTCAGAAAATTAATAGTTGGTGCATCTATTTATTAAATATTAAGAAAAGATTCTTTAAATCTCCCCTTTTACATACTATTAATAAACTTGACATAAAGAGAAATCTTCAGTAAAAATACAAATAATGAATACATAAAAAGAAACCTTTTGGGCTGTTCTTTAGAATGTAGTTTTAGTAGATAAATACTATTTAGTATTTTCCCTAATTTTTATTATACATTGACTTAGTAATATCAACAAAAACACTACTAAAATTTTCAAGTGCATACTATATGCATGCAAGTATGCATTTGTATGAGTGTTAGATAGTGTTCTAAGCACTTTATGTGTATTATCACAATCAATCTTCACAACAACACTAGTGAAATGAGTGCTGTTTTTTATCTCTACATTAGAAATGAGAAAACTGAGAAACAAAGCACGTGATTTGCCCAAGGTCCCATTGTAGTTAGTATGTGGTGGAGCTGAAGTTTGAACAAGTCATTTAGATTTTCTTCAGTATATGAGATGCCCTTGGAAAGTTATGGAATTTATAAAGCATGGTGATTCAATAAACATGAAAACAATTTTAAATGAGGAAGTAAGTGGAAAGAATAGTAGTAGTTCATTTTCATATGGAATTCTGTGCTTATAAAGGAGCGCCAGACTTAGAGGAGGGAAATGCGATTCTAGTTCTAGTGTTGCCACTGACTGGCTGTGTGGCACTGAACCTTACCCTCTCTGCGTTTCAATTTCCTCATTTATAAAATATGGAGAGTAATATTGTTTCACATGTGAGGATTAAATTAGATATTGCATAACTTATTTTCTTCATAATAATTTTAAAAACATAGTTGTAAATACACACACACACACACACACACACACACACACACACAAAACCTTTTCTGCCTTCCTTCCTCCTGCTTTTGTCTCTGAGCCTCAGGTTTCGAAGAAAACCGGGAGGGTTGAATATCACAGTTTTCTAGTGTCTCTATAACCTTGTGGTTACTATAAAAATTTTTGCTTTTTAAAAAAATCCATTATTTCATAGCAACTAATTTAATAGTCAGTTATTTCATTTAAACAAAATCTTGGATTTTGAAGACTATTTTAATAATTATTTTCATGAAACTATAGAGTTTAGAAAGAACTGAAAAAGCTAGCTACATAATTTAAAGTTCTAGGACAGCTAGAAATGTATCAGAGTTTCACTGAATCCTGTGTTAGGAGATTTTAACATAGCCAGCTCTAATATTCACAATATTTGCCACCACAATGGCCTCTTATCATTGATCTAAACTTTCCTTAAAAAAATTAACTCTGTTCTTTACTTGAGAGGTATTTAGTGAAGCTGGGCATATTTTAATTGAATTTAGCTGTCACTTGTGTTAATTTTTTGTACTAAGAAAAGCTTTTTTCTATTCCTTTTGCCATTCTTTAACTTTAAAAGACACTGTAATCATAATATGTGGAGGCACAAACTGATCAGTAAACATATAATTATATCTTCCCATTCTACATAGGTCTCATTTTTAAAAACAATCTCAGCATGCTTATAATAAAATACCAATATAGTATAAATTCATGTATTTATTCACTACCTTTGTCATTTTGGAGTTCTTTGTCATTATTGGTGCATTTTATCTAAGTTTGGACTTTTACCTTTAAAGCTAATCTGGCATCTAAACAACTCTGAAAGATTGAAGGCATGTGTTTTTTGTTCAGTTTAATTAAAAGTCAACAAATAACAAATAAGCAATATGGCTTAGTTATAATTTAGTAGAAAATGTCAGCTGAAAATAAACCCACATATTTGGTTACATTTTAAGTGGGGATAGCTTATATCCTGCCTGAAAAGTGATGTTGCCAGCATGAGAGAAGCAGCATATCCTTCAAATTATTCATTCAGTAAATTTTGATGTGACACTATGTAGGTGATACCAAGTGCTATTAAAGTAATATTCCTAAGAAATGGTTTGTATATATTAACCATGACCTATGCTCAAATGGAAAATATCGCATGTGACATGTATACCTATACACAAATCAACACTGTTTGTTGGGGTGTTTTCAGTTATAAATATCATCTGTATTTGACAGGGCATAGCAGTTTTTTTGCTTACTCATCAAGAATGAATATAAAAATCTTTTAAAATTCCTACTTAAGGACAGTAAAAATATACTTTGATGATACTAGATATTCACACTAGATTATGTAACTTAAACAAATATGTGAAGTACATTAAATGTACCCATAACTGGTCCTGTGTATTTCCATGACTGCACTCAAGGTCTGGGGTGTCAAATGACTGCACTTCATGTAACACTGAATGTAAACACCATAATGGGTGTGGGCATTTCTAAAGAACTGCTCATGTCTATGGCCATGCTACCCTGAACAAGCTGAATCCTCTCTGGTCTCAGAAGCTAAGCAGGGTTGGGCCTGGTTAGTACTTGGATGGGAGACCACCTAGGAACACCAGGTGCTACAGACATAAAAAGTAAAAAATAAATAAATAAATAAAAAAGAACTGCTCATAATTTGGAAAGCTGTGCTTGTAAATATGCATATGTATGCTGTAGTGAGAAGAAAAAAACGATTGTGTACTATACCAAGAGATTGTGTCATTTAAGAAAATTATTTTTATTGGAAAGGTACAATTATATAACTCCAAAGAACAAATATATTTTAAAGCACTAAGAACTGTAATGTATATCATGACAAGAAAATATGTATTTGCTGAAAATCAAAAATACTATTTCAATCATTTCGGTTTGTGTTAGGGAATTCTGTAGTGAAGCCACAGGGCAAGGATTTTATTATGTTGCTGTTCTATTAATTTATCCCTTTGAGTATATGTTAGCTGTGAGCTATAAATTACTTGCCTTTGCAGATAGCTTTTGTAACTCTATAGATAAAATGCAAAGTCAGCACTGTGGACTTTTTTTTTCTTAAAGTAATGATTTCACCTCAAACTGTAATTGATTTTTCTCTTCCAAAGTATTTGTTTTTACAGTTACATGTACATTTTAATGTGCATGTATACCTTATTAAGTTTTTATATCTATATACACAATAGAGTATTGAAACAAGATTTGACTAGTTCAGTAATAGTACACACTTTGGTAACATTGTTATTCTGTAGTTTTGCGGTATATATCATTTTTGTGAGAGCCCTTCTTCCTGTTCCCCATAGGCACATCTGTTTATTGAAGAGAGCAATAGCAGGGAAAAAATGGAGAAGAGAGAAAAATGGGTTTGTATGAGACAGAATAGTGTGGTTCATGAATACAAATTCATACTCTCTACTCTCTATTCTCTCTTTGACAGTCTTTGCTGAACTCACATATAGTTTCTTATTTTTCTCATTGGATCCAATAAAATTGGACCTCAACATTCTTTTACAGGTTTTGAATATACATAATTAAAGCTAAATGGGCACTGTACTATCTTATTTAGAAGTATAATTCACAGAGAAATAGCAGTTTTTGGCCTTATAAACAATAATTGGAAAACAGTTTGATTTAGTAATCTTTACCTAGATCATTTTTAGGCAAGTGCCTACTACTTGCAGCAACCGTCACTTTAAGAGTTTATATAATGCATCTTTGTTGAAAATATAACTTATTAAAGAATACAGAGGAAACATGGCCTTGGCGGTTAACTTTCAGGGTCCTTCAAAGAATTAAGAGTTCTTAAACTAGAGCATGATCTACCAATTACTCAAAAGACACATAAACTCTCTGAAGATAGGCTTTCTTCTAGCAGCATTCCATCTGCCTATATAGCTTTTCCATTGTGGGTCTAGGGTGTATGTTTCAGTGATATAATAACTGTACCTAATTTTTACTCTAATACACTGACCCTACCATCTGCTAAGAAATAAGCCCAGACCTGGCATTCGCTGCATGAATTGAAATAATACAATCAGGTAAGTGGAAGGAGACCCCAAATTTAGTGATTTTGAATAAGGTAGTAATTGAAAAACGGAAAGTATTTTCCTGAGCTCTGTTAAGAGAAATGGAATATTTTGAACCTAGAATATCCGGGTCAATTTGGGGTGCTTAAAAAAAGAAATTTGATCTGAGCTCTAAAGCAATAGCAAACAATATTCATTTTTATGTCCTTTACATTTGTACTTTGCTATAAATCAATTCTTTTTTTACTTGTAATTTCCCTGATAATACTAAGCTCTTTGAAAATTAGTTCAAGGAAAAAAAAGTCAGATAACCTTAATCTTTTATACTAACAGTTTAAATGAGTTACTAGAAATCCTACTTTTAAATTTTACAACCATTTGAAGACAGATGGTAAACATGAATTTTCCATGTTTGAGATTTCACCGGTGAAGGAAAAGATTTTACAGGTATGGAAGTAATTGGTTTAGATTTAAGAACACAGCTTCCTGCCCAAATGAATTAATCATTGATGAAAAACAGTACTACAGCATACTTAGTCAAGCTTACATCGTTCAATTTTATTTAGCTGCTTTTTATCAGGGAAATCATAGGCTAGAGAGACATTGACAGATTTGGGTATTTGTCTCGACCCGCCTCTCACAAACATTAGGAGACCACTGAATACAAGAAGATTACAGATTTCTTTGCAGCCAGTAAAATGCAAGAGAAAAATCTAGGCCTCGAGGCAGAAACTGAAGGGACAGAAGAAGGAAAATGAAACACAGAACAAATAAGCACTGGATAGTGCTCTATACTAAGCTTTTAAGAAAAAACATGCTGGTGTAAAAATTAAACTCTCACTTGTGTACTATGCTTGGAGTCATTTCTGTTTAACTTAATGAAATAGTAAATTGAAATTTGTAGCTCTATTTCCAATGATTATTTTAAAATTAAACTTGTTAATTTAAAGTCCCAATGCCAGAATTTTCATTAGATATTTTTGAAGGCAGATATTTGAATTTAGATGGGCCCTGTTGATCTCATTTTACTGTCATGTCTGATTAGTTGTTCTGGTCACCATGGCACTAGCACAAAACAGATAAGTTTGGAAAATGCATGTGACTAGGGTCTCACACAGAATAGTTTAGTGATCATTTCTTACACCACAGTATATGTAATAAAGAGGTAAAAGGAAAACAAAACAAAATTTAAAAGCACACGGATGAAAATTTGGCACAATATTTATGTTTTCTTATGATAGGGAAGGACATTCAACCATAAAATTAGAGGAAGATATTAAGGGGGAAAGTTTAAATAAATTTGATTATCTAAAAATTTGAAAGTACTTTATATGATAAAATACCATAAATGATATCCTGGAATAAGATGGTTGCAATATATATGATAACTTGAAAGCTGATAAATAATATATGTTGAATACTTTTAATCACAAAAAGATATATATCCCAGTTAGGGCAAGAGTGGGGAGGATGAGTGAAAAGCATGAAGAAACAACTCATAAAAGCTGAATTAAAAATGTTTTTTCAAGTCAATAAACAAAGAATTTCTTATAAGAGCAAGTATGTGAGAACACTGTTATTTATCAAATTAATAAAGATCAAGACATATTAGTGCTAAACGCTAATTGGAGCACAATGAGACCAATGCTATATGCACCAACTTGAGGGATATAAAGTATTTTTTGGAAATCAGTTTGGAGATATTCATATTTTTAGCCCAATAATCCAAAATCTAGGAAGCCTACTTATGGAAATAATCATAAATGTACATAAATATTGATACAAAAATATTGCAGTAAAAAGTATCAACAGAAATTTCAATGACAGGGAGGAGTTAAATAGTGGTGCATTCAAACAGAAAAATTTAAGCAACTAAAAATAATCTTAAAGATTATTTAATAAAAAAATTATAATTAAAAGTGAAAATAATAAAATCTATGTTAATTATCTAATGCCAATTTTATTTTTAACCTATACAAACACACACATATATATGTATAATCCATGTATTTATATATAGTAAAGTAAAATAGCCAGGAAATATAAATAATGGATAACTCCTAAAATGTGAATCATATGGATCAATTTACTTTCTCATTTTCAGATATAATAAATACACAAATATATTTTACTGTTGCAATCAAAAAGTAAAGAAAAGATCTTCTTAGAAAAATTTCATTTACATCCTTAGTAGAGGTATAAAGAAATCATTTAATTCATATTCTAATTTATATCTCTTTTCAAAGTTCTTACATTATAGTTTTCATTTTTTAAATTCATTTAAAGATGTTAACTTTCAAGGTATTCCATTTAGTATATGTGGAATGTGATTCTTATCTTCCACATGAATGCTATCAGTTTTAAGAAGCATAATATATATGAATCCTATGAATATTTCCATTAAATAGTAAGCTGTTTAAAAGTAATTTCCACTAGGCCCTAAAATGACCACTTCTTTTATTCTATAGTTTGCTCACTGATTTTTAATTCTATGTCTTAGAGATCTTAGTTTTCTACCTATCCAGTGATAGAATAACACATACGCTTCAAACCCATAGGACATTGATAGGCATAATTACAATTAATTCCAAATTTCAAAATAGAGTTGATTTGGACATTGGAAGCTTCATGCAATAGTACACAGTCTCTTGTTCCTCAGCAGCAATCTTTCTCAATAACAGAATTATATTAAGAATCTCCTTTAAAGAATGAACTCAAGGACATGAGAACAAGTTCCTCTTTAAATTGTGGGTCCTAAGCACATCACTTGTGCCTTCCTAGCCAGGTAGATTTTCTTGGTCAACAGGCAGTTCTCCCTCATATGAGTCAGAGACTGATCAGTTTTATGGTTCTGCCACTCTTGAGGTCTTCTCATCTATATTCCTTAGTTAGAAAGAAAAAAGAGAATGGCAAATACTTCCTAAGAGCATAGTCTGAAAGTGACACACATTTTATTGCTGGGACAAGTCATATGGCTAGACCTAATGTAAGGGATCCTGGCAAAATGTAATCTAGTTGAGTGCCCAGGAAGGAAAGAAAATGTTTTTTTTTGTTTGTTTGTTTGTTTTTGGTGAAAACTAGCAGGTTATTATTATACCAGTTGTACCAGATGATGGAATAACACAGATGAATTATTCAAGTCTCTGTAGACTCTAGAGAACTCCTAATCTCATAGGATAGAAACAACTACATATATGTAATTCGAATGGAAATAAAAACCAATAGATGCCTCTCTGTTCAGGGTCTTCTATATAGTGATATGTATAGATTAATGCTTTAGTCTATATTTCTATAATCTTGTATGCCCATTCATTTATTCATTCACTCAGCATCCTCCTCTCATGAGTAATCTGACTAGCTGTGCTAAAGTATATGAAGAAAAGAGTCAGAAAAATGAACTTATTTGTTGAAACAAATAGGATCTAACTTCAAGTGACATAGAATCACACATCTGATTTTATATTGTGATTTGTATCTGTATGTCCTAAAGAAGTTGGAAGTAATGGGATGTTTATGATATATCAGAATGATCTTAATAAAAAGTGGTTAAATGAAATAGAACCTTGATAGAATTGCAGAACTTCAATGTTAGACGTAAGAATGGGCGATGACACTCTAAATACAGGAGCAATGTAATTGTACATTATACAACCCCAGTGCAGAGCTCTCTGGGGAATGGAAAAGTCAAATCATAGGACACAGTCATCAGAATTTGCTCCTGTACCTCTATGTCACATTGTGGAATGATGATGTCTGTTTTATTACTGCCTGTTTTCAGATACCACTTATAAGCTTTCTGAAAACCATCATTCTATATATTTTCATAATCATTATCAAATTTTCTGCCATAATTTTACATTCCTTTGATTATATTATATTAACTTTTATTGGGAGCCTTCAAAATTTAGTTTGCTTCCATTTTAGAAAAATAAAACCAATGAGAAGTGAGAAAGACATGCTTTGAGAATGTATAATGATAACTTTCTAATAATAAAAACAAATACTGCCATTTTAAGCAGTTCTGTTTCAATAAGATCAGTGTGATTATTGTTTGTAGAACAAGAAATGAGGCACAGTGTGGCCTAAGTAAGGATGCTGTGCAAGGGGCTGGCTGTATGAATGTGACATTCTAGTCCACTGTTTGAAATACATACTTTATAATTAAATTATACAATGAGAACCATTTGCTGTCTGTACTGTAATTATGTCTTGGACCAGGATTTGATTCATGAAATATTACATCTCTGTAAAATTGTCAGAAATAACAAGTTACCAGTATTACAGTATGCAAGGACATCCAACCTGGAAATAACAACTAAGAAACGGGAATGAACAGAAATCGGCAGTCAGGAGATAATAGGAATAACTATTCCCCAGTCATTCACTCTTATTTACAGCTACATATACTATTTGCAGGGGCACCAGCACATCAAATAATCCAGGTGCATGGGACAGGGCAAGCTCTTCTTCTAGGCAAGATTTGTATGGATCACAAGGGATTTGAATACAGAGGCTTGACATTATTAGCTCATAGGCCCACGAGAGCTCACCTGAGTTGGGAATATCAGAATTAAACTCAAGAGTGTCTAGTCTAACTTCTGTGAAAGAGTCTGCAAGAAACTAGGTGAGAGGCCTTGCTACCTCTCACGTACCTTTATGCTAGACTAGGGTACAAAGTTGTGGTTCCAAGGCTTAGTAATGCATTCTTGTATGCCAGTGACACTGGCAGCTTCAAACATGCAGACGACAAAGTTGTGGCTCCAAGGCATTCTTTTATGCCAGTGACACTGGCAGCTTCAAACATGCAGACTAGACATACACAGTATAGTGGTGGTAGGTAGGAAGGCTCCAACTTCATGATCATTAGGTCTTCAAGCTGAACACAATAAAGTTCCCATCTGAAGGCCATAGTTCCACAGTAGCTCTATGGACAACTAGGCCTTGTTCTGTTTTTTTTTTGTAGGTTTCAAGAGGAACAGAGCCTTAAAGTTGTCTCTGACATCTGTGTTGTCCTAGCAAAGAAGGAACTGGCTATATTTTTGTCACCAACACAGTAAAATGTGCCAGGTAAAATATTTTTAGACATTCAACTTAGAAAAAAGGAGTTGAGTTGTTCACATAACAAAATGACATTGAATTTCTCTTAGAAAGTAAACTATTAATGTGAAACAAACAGTACTTTTAGAATTTTCAAGAAGCAGACTTTCTCAAGTAGCAATAAATTTGCTTCTGAATGTTAGTATATTGAAATCAATGTAATTATGTTTAGTATAGGTACATAAGAATGAGAATTACCTTTTCTGGCTTTTTCCCAGCTCTATTTGAATTTCTTATAAAAATTACTGATTTACATCTCAGTATAGCCATATCAAAGGATAATTAGAACATTGTAGAATTCTAATTTTTCTGAAAAGTAGGAATTAGTTTTGTTTTACCCAAATAAATCACTGCATGAAAATTAGAGGAATGAGAAACCTAATTAAAAAAAAAAAAGTCTCTGTAAGAATCTTTTTTGTACAACATTGAGTGCTATATTTGGTAATTACCATTTTACTTATGCAGCTCATCTCATACAAAGTTCTTAGATGTTACTGGAGCCTATTATTACTGGATTCTACCATTAAAGTCTTTATAATAGATCACCAAAATGGTAAAAAACACCTTGGCTGCCATTTAATAAAACTGATTTCAACTTCCAACACACTCTGTAGTAATTTAAAGATTATGGTCTAGTTTCCCAGCCAAGCAGATACTGCAAATAGATATTAGTGAAGAAAAAAAAGCCTGGAGTATTGTTTTTTGATGAATGCAAATCTCTTTTCTACATAATTTATATTATGTCTCTGTGTTGTGATTTGTGAAAGTAGAAGGATGATGATTATCATCAAATCCTAGTAAAATATCTGTGTGTTAAATCCACTCTTTTCTTTATCACCCATATTCTTTACTGATGATGTTCTCTCAGCTAATCCTGAGAAAAACATTTAGTATTGTCCTCATTTCTACCTTGACACAGTATTTATTATGGGTGGAAAAAGGATACTTCTGAAATTTATAAAATTGGAATCAGGCCTTGATGACGTCTTTTAAAAATAGAACTCGATGAAAATTGAGTAAAATTAATTGCTTTTGGAGTGCCTTTCCCCCTTACTTTATTTAAACTTTTACTTTTACAAAAATTTTATAGCAAGCCTAAGATGCCCATAGTAACAATGAAATCTAAAGCCAGAATACATTTCTATATGTCTTTTTATTCTCTCTTTAGTTTGTTTTAAATTATTGTTTAATTTTCTATGTCACAATGAGACATTTTTTATATTATATAACCTATATTTGCAAAATTTATATATTATTTCTTTAAGATAGATATCTCTACTTCCTCTAAGTACAGAAAAGAGCCTTATTTGTTCTCTTTTTCCAAAATATGTGAAGCATTTATGCCTTACCCTTGCATCTTCATTAATTAATTAGTTAATTAGTTAATTAGTTAATTCAGGAAGTCAACTCTGACATCTCAACTCTTGGCTATTGTGAGGTCTCCCAAATTTCTGTGTAAAAAACTGTTAGGGATAAACAAGAGCCCTTCAAAAATTGTGCAGGGTATTAATATATCAAAATTTCTGTAGTAACAATTTTTATGTTGAGTTCTGTGCTTTGCTCACAGTAGGATGTTTGACAGATTAAGGATACTTTGAATTGGGATGCTCATTCTGGTCCAGGAGTCCCTGCACAACTTAGAACTGAGGTCTCAGAAGAGAAGGTAGTCATCATACACAGTATATTATAGTTCTTTCTGCTACTTGAAGGTGAAGAGGTTGGAAGCATTCATCCTTCCAGAAACACATCTCTTAGACTAAATGTTGACCTCGCCAAGATTTTACTCCCCTTTATCAAGGCTCCCTTGGCATGAATTATGACTTGAGTTTATGAAACTCACACTTTGAGAGAAAGGAGGGGGACTGCTCTGAACTACTCTAAAATGCAAATCTTTACAGATGGTGCTTTGATTTGGCTATTGCCACATATCTTAGCTGCAGAAAGACAATTTCTCCAGCTGCTCCCAAAATTATCCACTCTGCCTTTTCTAGACATTTTATATACCTACCTTTTCATCATCTCATATAGAAAATAAAACTTATTGATTTTATTTGTGACTGCAATTCATAACTGACTTCTGAATGAAATAGGATTACTGCTGTAATTCCCATGGTTATTTAATTTGCTTTACTGTTTCATTCAACCAAGACATACATTTTTCCATTGAATGGTTTATGCCACTTTATCTACAAAATTCTAAAACTTTCTATGTGGAGAAGACTATACTTGGAATGAGTCATGCAGAGCTATCTTTGATGAAAAGAACACTGTACCTGAAAATTTTGTTCTGCTCAGCACTTTTCACCTATAAATAAATTATGCCTTGAGTTTCTGATTCTTCTAGTCAGTCAGACATGTTTAGGAGTCATGTTGCCCCAGATTTATAAATGTGGATTTTGTCAGTCCAAGACAATTTGTGGCCATATGGGAATCTCCTCACTTATTCTTACCTACTATCTTCCCCTCATTATGTACACTAGACTTATTTTCATTCTCATGGAATCAAATGCAAAATTTAAGCCAAATATAGTTAATTATTTTCAAGTTGGCTGGAAATAAATATCTTAAAATCTGGGAGAAATTTCTGTTTTTTTCTCAAACTGATTAGAAAAGAATTTTTGATACATGTGATTTTTAAAATAGAAGAATTCATTAAGACACCCTTTATGATGAGGCATTTGCTACCAAACAGGTAATAAAGACAAGATATAAAAAGCAAGCATTAAAAAAGCAACATTAAACAATATAATGGCAAAACACTGATAAGTTAATGTCTTCTTTCAAATAAATTTCATTTTCAGTTGCTATTTCAGAAACTTGATTTTATTTACTAGGAAAGTTGCAATTTAGCTATTCTGCAATTTGGGGGTATTTATCACAAGTTCTTCTATGGCATGCTGACCAGAGAGTTTATGAAATAAAACAAATTTGAAATTATCCTGTATATCACTCAGTATTAAAAATAAAAATATACAATATTGTAACTTATTGTTTAATGATATATGTGGATAGGAGATATGTATTTCATCTGTTAACACATTAAGTACCTTGATCATTCAATATAATTATGCTACAACATTTTAAGAAATCTTTCAGTTGTCTTTATTAAAAAAAAAACAAAACAAACTTCCTTAGTTCTTTGAAAATTCTTCCAGCATATACAGTGAAACTCTAAAGTTATGTCTGAATTTCTAATAAGCACCCCAGAATTTAAAATTTCAAGAAAGTTTTATCTCTTTCAAATTACATTAAATTATTGGAAGATTATATACTTATTATAATCATGCTACCATTGCTCTTTTGAAATTATTATTATTTTATATTTATTTATATATTGCTTTGGGCCAAGAATATAAATGATTTTTTTAAATGACTCAGTGTATGTGGTTCATAAGCTTGAATTTGATTTGATTTTAAGACATATACTAAAAATTACTTTTTTGGTTAAGACTCATATGTAACCCTGATTATTATTTTTTTTATTTGCCTTTCTCATAGAAGTGGAATGTAGAATGTGCACTACATGACCTCCTAGTCTGTGAAACTGTTTGCTTTTCTGTAAGATTCATTATGAAGTCAAAGGGTGAAGCAGACCATATCTAAATATTTTTCTTATAAAATAAAAATGATCATCTTGATTGCATTAATATATATTATATATAATTGTAATATCATTTTCTTTGAAAATGAGTTAACCCTTCAATGTCCACGTAAGTGTCAACTGACTCTCTAATGAACTAAGAATAACTTGATAGAAGTATCACTTATTAGATGACAATAACCTCAGTTTGCAGTTTTGTAGGTATCGACATATGTTGAACTCCTTTTTTTGTCTTTACTGATGGATACTTGTGCATAGTTCTGAACTGAGGTATTACTGTAATTTGAACCCAAAGTGAATAATCTTAACTTACAATAGCTTTCATTTGACTCACTAGATAGCTTAGGCATTTGTCAACCATAAAGATTGGAGTTTAGGAAGCATGTCAACATATTTTAGCCAATTGAATGTTGCATTAAGAAAAATGGATCATATTAATAGAGGAGAATTACATCTGAATCACAGGAAAAGCTACGATTATTGTCTGAATATAGGAATGAAATAGGCTGGATGCTAATTCCAATAGCCTAATTCTAATAGCCTAAATTTAAATGGTATCTTTAACATATATTGTCAGCAAGTGAATGGGAATACTATTATTTTAGTTTGGAGAAATGTTAATCTAATCATTATTAGTTATTATCTACAATATGGTTTTTATAACTGAGATTAATTGATGTCTTATCATAGATGATTCATATAAAAGTATTCAAATTTACAAATCAGATATTTTAAAACAATAAAAAATATTGGACTGACATGGTTATTGCAGATTTAAAGAAAAGGAAAGAAAAAGAAGCAAATAAGAAGCAAATAAAGTATCTAAAGAAAGTATCTAAACTCATAGAAAAATTAGAATATTTTCTTCCAATAACCCATGACCAATTTTATACATGCTTAGATGTAGATACTGAGGGAAAAGTCTAAATTTGGAATTAAATTATTTAAAGCCAGTAGTTAAATTTAGCATATAAGATGACTGCAACAAAAAAGAATATAGGAAAGAACAAATTTAGAATACCAATGGACCAAAATTCCAAAAGTAGAAAGAGAAGTTATAATAGTTTCAGAAGAAATTGTTTTATTTGAAAGCAGTAGTTTTTCATGTGAACCACTGATGATAAATAATGATACTTTCAGAGCTTTGTTAATCATTCAGAGTTAGAAAGTGGTATAACAAGTTGTAATACAGGGATATGATGGAAAGGGTCGAAAGTTGGACACCTTTCCAGTGGAGGCAGAAGTGATTCTGTGGCCTACCTAGAAAAGCAAGAGAACATCAGAAAACTAAACAATTCCAAGAACAAGCAAACGTAGAAGTCCTATTGATGTAAAGAGAAATAATTTCTGGTCAGTTGTAAGCCTTGCTTCCTATGTAGAGTCTCTGGATGGTTCAGAAGCTGAAATCAGATGGAAGTGTCCCTCTGAGTCAATGCCAATACAATGAAAAATAAGAATGAAAATTTATGAGTGGTTTCTGGTGAAGTGAATAAATTTTGAAGAGTGAGACATATTGGACTGTTTATATATATGTACAATTATTTTAACTGCATAATATATTTTAATAAAAGTGCTTATCTCAAATTTTACATACTATCAACATTTCTGAAAAGAGATTTGCCAGACATTGTAGTGGAACTGTCCCCTGGAAGTACTCCATAAACCTAAATTACATGAGGAAATTAATGAAAAAATATCAAGGCTGAATATGTTACTATGATACCTTAGAATAACTATGGCTTGGCTGTTCAATCATTTTGACTGATTTAAGAGTAGTAGCCCCATCTGTTAGTTAAAAAGAGTAACTAAAGATATTTTTTTAACTCATTGTAATGACTCATTTGCTTTGGCTCTGCTGTCAATCACAACCAAACTGTCTTTTTGTTTTTAATCCCAAGGTCACAATTTGGTACTCTGAACTTTTTTATAAGAAGTTAAAACTGATATTCTATTTCAAAATTTTGAATTTAACTGTAATATTCTTTTAACCATTATAACACTTGTGGGTATAAAAATATAGACAGCATCTCAACAATAGTTTCTTAAATGCATTTGCATATAATGTCTTTTAGATATTCTTGTCAATTTTGACTTAAGTATGTACAAATATTTTACTACTCAGTTTTAGAATTTATACCCCTAGTATAAGTTATTATTAATGGTGTTGGATTGCTTTTGAGATCCCAGAGATGGTGAGAAAACAGACATAGTAAGGTTATACATATCTTTTTTTTTTACTTTGAAAATGCTTGTTTCCTTCTTCCTCATAGCTTTAAAATACAATGAAAGTAATTTTCACGTAATCATAATCTCCTTGTTTCAAATAATGCTACTGTCTTTTGAGAGATATTAAAGTACTTTATAAAGTCAAAAACAGGTAAGGAAAATAGAGGCTTCTGCTAAATGTGTGATGAGAGTATTTTTTTAATCTGTAGGATTACAGATAATGTTAAATGCGATAGAGTAGGCTTTCTACCTTTACTAATTCTGTAATAAAAATGTGAAAGAAAAATATTTTTAAACTCAAACATTAGCTGAAATTCAGTCACTTTGTCTTAAAGCATTTTTATTATACTCAAACATTATTCCATTCTGGGTCCTAAAGGTATATAATCCAAATTTACTAATGTTGTTAAGTAGTACTCTAGGTTAAACACATCCCATTTTACTTTTTTTATTACAGCCTTACATTTTAGCAGCCTTGCACATTATAGCTATATTAGAGGCCTTACTGCTTTCTAATCCATTGCAACATTCCATTTGCTATACTTTATGTACTCACTCTCTTTGTACTATTGCAAAAATTTTAGTATGCTTAGATCTTTTTAAAGTTCCTTTAAATATTCTCATGACTACAGTGTTATAAAAAAAATCATAAATAAAAGTGCTGCTAGTTGGTCTAAAACACCCATTTTCCTACAAGCTTCCCTGGAAAATTTTTTTGTCGCTAATTATCAGTTAGTTTAATACAACTATCCTTGCAAGAAGCTACATAGTCATAGTCTAATAGGAAATTATCTGTGAAATAGTATGCTGTTTAGGTATTTGTGAAAAACTAGATTTCCATCTGTATGTAAATGATCAGTATGTTCCACTAACTTCGTAATTTCCATGGTCAATACAAATGAAAACTATTTAATTCTACTTGTTATAAAACTTTTTAATTTTATCTGTCCTAAAAGTTTCATTTAGTGTTCATTAAACCTTTGAAGACATTTGGATGAAATTTAATGAGTGTAGGTTAATAACTACCCAGAAAAAAATAACATTTATTGTTAACACCGTAGAAAGTTTACTAAATTCTCATATTTAAGCTATTTAGTAACAAATTGCTTACATTTTTAAAGCAAATTAATGGAATGAGTATATTCTATGGCAAATAACCCAACAGTTTCTGTTGTTCAGTCCAATATGTTGTTTTGTTACTTTTACAAAAGTACATCTCTTTTGTCCTGGGAATTAGAAGAAAACTAAAAAATTGCGATCTTAAAATAGACCTGTTGCTAGTGCTTTTAAGAAACATTGAGGTTTTTGCATTTTTTCGCCAATTGGTCTCCTCAACCTTGTAACCGTAAATTTTGTTTGGTCAGATTTATCAACATTCTTTAATATGATTCATTTCTTTTATATTTGATAGAAATGATATATCTCAACATGAAACTGCATAAGTATTCACCTGTAGTTTTCTCTTAGTGAGCTTTGATGTTTTGTTTTGACAATTTACTCTTTAATGTATCTGGTATTTATCTTTATATATAATTTTAGGAGGATGCATTTGTTTTTTTTCTCTTGAATCCATTAACTGTTAGTCCTGGAACTTTTAAATATATACTCTATTCTTTCACTACTCTTTGGAATGACTTTATTATAACTTATGTACTAATATACATTTATCTCTTCCTTTAATGTAATTATAGCTTTTATGAATTTTTTATATTTTATTGGACTGTCTGGATTATCCAAAATATTTGAAGGTAGAGTTATATATCCTTATATTGAAAAGACCTTGAGGCAAAATTTGATGTTCTGGAAGCACAGATTGACAGAACAAAAAGTGATATGAGGTTGTTCCTGTCAGGCCCAGAAGTGACTGTTGCTTCTCCAAGCAAAAGGAAGTTCCCAAACAGTCAAGACTGGAGGTCACTTCTGTTCTGTGATCTGACCGTCAGCCAGACCACATGACTGGAAGAAAGAAACTAAAATTTGCTTTCCATTAATAGTTTGTTTTTAAATAGATATTTAAGTGCCACTTTTACCATCTATGTGTCCCGGTAGCATACCCTGGCTGCTCTAGGACTCAGCTTTTGGCACAGGGAGCCTCAGAATTCAGTCAATTTGGTTTCTGCAAATTGTGAAACTTCCTGTGTCCAAATATTATTTTTGTCTTATTTCTATCATTAATGAGAATTATTATAGTATTTCATCATTAAAAATGATGTCAGCTTTTGGTTTGCTGTTTCAAGTTAAGGAAGCATCCTTGTGTTTCTCCTTTGCTAATCAGATGATTAGATTATTTTGGCATCTTTAAAAATAAACAGATATTTTTTTCTTTTGACTTATTGACGTTGAATTATACTATTCATAGATTTCCTAATATTAGACTGTCTTTGCATTTTTGATTATAGGGTATTGTTTAATATGAGCAATATAAATTAATAAGGCTATAATATGAATAAATGTTATTTTTGATATTTCTGTTTTAGAATGTCAAGATTTAAATAAAATCAGAAAATGGATGAATTAGAGACATCACAACTTACCATGTTTTGCTTTGTGTGGTAGAAATCATATATGTTTCAAGCAACATGTACAGTTATTTCCATGATGGATTACATTTTACATATTTAAAAAATATTCTGTCTTTCTCAGAGATAACTATGGAAGGAAATAATTAAATCGCAAAAATTTATTAAAAGAATTTGTGGACTGTGTATTACAGAAGAATGCTTTTGCCTTCAGTCATATGACTGAGTAATTTAAAATCCAGTTTTATACCTGTGTAATTATATTTTGATATTAGTATTGAACTTTTCTTAAATATTTTTGTGAATGTTTTTTATTAGCCATACCTATGGGATTTATTAGAAATCTAGGTTCAGATAAATATAGAGAAGACAATCTATGCTTACTTATTATGCATAAATTCAAAGAGAGCAAGATGAAGCATCAAGAATATTTTTTGTTGGGAAACGGTAAGCCAAATACTTTCACAGGCCCTTCACAGATCAGAATAGAGACAACTGGATTTATGGAGCATTTTCATGAGGCAAAAAGGAATGGCTACCAACAGTCCTGGCCTCACCAAGTTGTATCTTCACTTCTGTTTTTAAGTAGCTGCCTTAAAATATACGTGTAGAAAAACAAATATTTTAATATCTTATTTCAATCCTCTTTTTAAAAAAATCTGATCTTTTTTCAGATCTTTTGAAAACAATTTAAAAACAATTTTATATCGCTATTGCTAAAGAAGGATAGCAAATAAGAGAGCTTTTTTGATTTCTCGACATGTATGGTGCCTTTTTAAGGTTATTTTTAAGAAGTGGAGGTAGATCCCTGAAAGATTTATGATTATGAAGAGCTAAGGATCAGGGGTTAGTGTTTAAAACTCATTTAACCCTTGCACAATTGAATAGGCACTGTTATAATTACCCTTATGCAGAGAGGAAACTGAGGCAAAGGTGGATTAAATAAATTGTTCCAGGTCACCCAGTTGATAAGAGACAAAGCTGTGATTCAAGTCCCAGGCAATCAGTCTTCAGATGGTGTATGCATAACCCTGTGTTGGTACTCTATGTCTGACAACATGTCCCCAGAATATTATGGTGAAATGAGATTTACATCATAAGATTCTAGTAATGAGACTTAAATTAGAAAAATTCATCATAACATGTTTCCTGGAGAGAATAAGAAGAAAAATATTCTTCTGTTAGAAAACCTGCTTTGATCTCCATTCTTCATAATAGTGAACTTGAGCTATAATAGAATTCCCAGTAGATTATAATGCAAAGAAACTTCTGCCTTTTTTTTTTTTTAAGTAAAGCATTCATCATAAAATGAATGTGAGAGAGAGTGAGATATCTGTCTAGATAAATAATTTATGGTTGAGTGTAAAAAAAAAAGATTTAGATTCATGATTTAGGGACAGATAGGGAATTATTTCTTCAGCTTGCCAGAAGCTGTCAGATGGTCATAGAGGATAAACTAAAGGAAGTACTGTGTCTCTCTATTCCCAAGCAATATCAGGACTAGCATCAGTGTTGTAATGGAACATTCGAACTGTACTTTTAAAGTAGAACAAATATGAGAGAGAAGACCAGACAAATATTATGAAAATTTTCTTTTCTATTTTAATAGTACTTTTTAAGATAATACTTCCTTACTGGTTTGTTACAATTAAGATTATTAATATTAATAACACATTTACAATATAATAACATTTGTAAGGGAAATATTGGAAATATGTATTTATGTTAACAGACTTGTATTGAACACTTGATACTTGGTCAAAATCTTCCCACTTATTATCTCATTTAATCTTCACCACTGTTCTCATTTTACAAAGAAGGAAAGAGAAGCCAAAATTGTTTACAAAATTTTAATAAAGTCCAACTCAAACCTAGTCCTGCCGAATCTCAAATCTGGTTAATTACAGATATTTACAATGGTATCATTAATCATTTACTGATCTGTATGGGTTATCATGTAGTTCACATTAATACACACTGCATAGAAGCTGCCCCATCTTTCATTACCACCAGCAGTGTGCAAGGATTTCAATTTTTCTATATCCTCGCTAACACTTATCTCCTGTCTTTTTAATTATAGCCATTTTAACAGGTTTGAAGTGATATTTCAGTGTGATTTTGATTTTCATTTCCCTGATGATAGTGATTTTGAGCATCTTTTTATGTAGTTTCTGGCCATTTATATATCTCCTTTGGAAAAAATGTTTATTCAGTTTCTCTGCCCACTTTTTAGTTGGTTTGCTCGTTTGTTTGCTATTGAACTGTGTGAGTTCTTTATATATTTTGGATATTAGCCCTTATCAGATAAATGGTTTGCAAATATTTTCTCTTTCTGTATGTTGCCTTTTCTTTTGTTGATAGTTTCCTTTGCAGAAGCTTTTTAATTTGATACAAAACAAAGTTCCACTTTATTTATTTTTGTTTTTTGGCTGTGCTTTTGGTGTCAAATTCAAAGGTCATTGCCAAGACTCATGTAAGAAGCTTAACCTCTCTCTATATTTTCTTCTAGGCGTTTTACAGTTTCAGGTCTTAAATTTAAGTCTCTAATCCATTTTGATTTGGATTTTGTGTATGGTGTAAGATAGAGGTCCAGTTTTATTATTTTGCACGTGTCTGTCCAATTTTCCCAGAACCATTTATTGAAGAGACTATCCTTTCCCCATTGTATATTCTTGGATCCTTTGTCAAAAATTAATTGACTATATATGCATGGTTTTAATTCTGGGCTCTCTGTTTTGTTCCATTAATCTGTTCTTTTTTTTTATGCCAATATTGTACTCTTTTAATTACTATAGCTTTGTAATATAGCTTGAAATCAGGAAGTATAGTGCCCCAGCTTTGTTCTTTCTCAAGAAACAGGTTGTTTAAAGTCTTTTGTGGTTCCATGCAAATATTAAGATTGTTTTATCTATTTCTGTGAAAAATGTCATTGCAGTTTTGATAGAGATTGCATTGAATCTGTAGATTTCTTTGATGTATATGTTTAGATATGTTTTATTAAATTTATTGAGGCGACATTGGTTAATAAAATTTTATGTTTCAAGTGTACAATTTAATAATATGCAATCTCTATATTTCATTATGCTTTAACACCCAGTCAAATCTCCCTCCCTCACCATGTCTTTGACTTCCTTTACCTTTATCTACCTCCCTCCTCACTTTCCTTCTGGTAACTCCTAAACTGTTGTCTGTATCTATGAGTTTTTGTTTGTTTGTCTTGTTCATTTGTTGCTTTCAGTTTTGTATCCCAATATGAATGAAATCTTATGGTTCTCAACTTTTTCTACCTTATTTCACTTACCACAATAATCTCAAAATCCACCTATGTTGTCACAAATGGCAGTATTTCATTTTTTCTTATTGCTGAATAATAATCTGTTGTATATATGTACTACATCTTTTTTATCCAATCATCCATCAAAGGACACTGGTTGTTTTCATGTCTTGGCCACTGTGAATAATGCTGCAGTGAACATTGGGGTACATATATTTTTACAGATAAATGTTTTCAATTTGAGGGGTAGATATTCAGAAGAGGGATTGATAAGTCATATAGTAATTCTGTTCTTCGTTTTTTGAGAAACTGCCATACTATTTTTCATAGTGACTGTACAAATTTACATTTCCACCAGCAGTGTATGAGGGTTCCTTTTTCCTCACAACCTCTCCAACACTTGTTATTACTTGTCTTGTTAATAATAGCTATTCTTACGGGTGTGAGGTGATACCTCATTGTGGCTTTGATATGCATTCCCCTACTAGTTAGTGAAGGTGAGCATCTTGTCATATGTCTGTTGACAGTATAGACATTTTAACAATATTAATTCTTCAATCCATTTATCTTTCCATTTGAGTCTTCAATTTTTTTTATCAATATCATATAGTTTTCAGTGTATAGCTCTTTTACCTCCCTAAATTTATTCGTAATTATTGCAGGCTTTTTGATAGAATTGTAAGTGGAATTGTTTTCTTGATTTGTCTTTCTGATAGTTTATTGTTAATGTGTAGAAATGCAACTGATTTTTGTGTAATTGATTTTGTATTACCAAATTTGTTTATTAATTCTAACAGTTTTTTGTAGGAGTGGAGGATTTTAATAATCATTTAGATAAGATGACCTTGTCTTTGGATACCAGTAAGCTTCTTTACTAATCACTCCTGTCATTTCCCAATGGATTCATAAATGAAATGGTTGTGTTAGCAGGGATGGAGGTTATCTATGGGTTAAGCAATATGAATTTCTGCTTACCAAGACTGACCTAGCTACAGCCAGTACCGATTGTCCAATCTGCCAGCATTAGAGACCAACTCTGTATTATTGTACATTTAAAAATTTGTTGAGAGGATGTCTTTCATGTTCAGTATTCTTACCACAATAAAATAACATTAAAAAATAAATACTCCATAGGAAAAAATCAAAGTTCTATCCTATCTTTTGCGGATTGGTGCATTTTGTCCTTGCAGGAGAAGATTTAACTATGAGAGAACTGAGAAATGTCTCTAAGTATTAAGTGGAGAATGTACATAGTCTCAACATAAGCAAACCTTTAATTACATAGCAAGGTCTGTAGCATATGAACTTAGTTCTCAAGAAAGTGGTAAGTAGGACCTGGAATTCATTATAAAATGAGAATATTATAAATTTCCCTTTAGAAAATCAGGAGAAAAGATGTTGAGGTAGAGAAGAAAGATCATAAAGGAGAAAGAATAGCTATCTTACATACATGTGGTAAATCAAAAAAATAAAAGGGGGAGGGGCAGAGACATGTACATTAACTGTAGGAAAATTACTGTTTAACCAGTTTTAATATCAACTCAGATGAGCATTATTGACTTCAGGTCTAATACATGGCCTTGAGTCCTCAGACTTGAGACCAAACTGAATAATTTAATATTCAGGGAACAACTTTAACTCTAAGACATCACTAACTCAAAGATGTTGGGTGGCATAGTCCAAAGTATGAACTTTTATATAAAAAAAAGAGAATAGCCCATTATTGTCAAAAATATACTGTACTAAAATTAATTATTTAAAAACTTACAATAATGTTTACTGCCATCATTTAAAATTAATATTCCTCTAATGATATACAAATAGTTAATTATATAATACTCTAAAGCAGTTTATTTTCTTAAGTGAGTTAAATAGCAGCCTCCTCTCTTGAATTGAGTTTCTAAACTCTAATTTCCTTGTATACCTTTACTAAGACAACTTTTTACTTAAAAACAAATGAGGCAATTCAGATAATGGCAATGGATTTGGAGAAAAATAAATAAGAGAAAACATTCAGTTAATGTTAAGTGCAAATCCAAAATGGTAATAATGGAAAATCAGAATTAGACTTTAAATCCAGCTGTTATTTCACATCACTGGAATGATAGCGTTAACACTTTCTTATCTTCAACTGTCCAGTGAAGCAACAAACTTGGAGATTATGGACATTATTTAAAGTAAGAACTAATGGACAAGAGCAACTGTAGCCTTTCTGCAACTTGGCTCCTCTTTTTGCTGACCAGAAAGAATGTTATTTCAGCTAGCAATGACTGTAAAAAGCAAAGTGCTCAGCATCGTTAGAGAGCAGAAAGGTAGCATAAGAGAAAATAAAGGAAGGGACAAAAGTGTCAAAAGAAGGGAAAATCGTGAAGGACTTAAGTGATAAAGGGGTAGTAAGAAATACTTTGAGAAAAAGAACAGATAAGAGAAAGAATGAAAACCCACTGGAATCATGCAGTAACATGGGGGTGTCCGCTCCAAGGCAGTCATTGGCACCTGAGACCTCCCTGTGCTGCACTGAGGCAGCTAGGACAGCCACAACTTTGGAGGGTGTGAAGCATGGCCAAAACTAGGGGATGTCCAATGTAACTAAAAGCGTTACCCTCATAAATGTTTGGTGACTGAAGGAGTTAATTTCCAGTATGGTTAGCTCATGTTCTTAAATTTGAAAACAGATTATATCTTAGTATTCCTTTCTATATTCCTTTAAGTGTTCATATTTTATAGATAGTAAAGTCATTTAGTAAATATTTATTGAAATGACTTATTAACTGCATAGATAACATACATTGTGATCAAACACATAAAGACCTTAATGTTCCTCCAGTTTGAAGGAAATATTAATTTAATAGTTAGAAAATGTATAGGAAATTTAAGATCAATATGTTATCTTCTTGACAATATTTCCTGTATAGCCTTATAAATGTAAATAAAATTATCCTCCCATTTCAATGTAATCCTTGCCAGACGATTAAATAGGATATCCCTTAAATTTTTTCCTGTATCAAAATGAGCTCTTAATACTCAAAAATATAGCCACTTACTATTTGTATGACTGGGCAAGTCACTACCCTGTCCAACCCCAGGATCTCAGTATCCTAATCTGAATAAAAGTTCAATTTTACCTCATAGAAGTTTTAAGAGGATTAAATGAGATAATATTTGGAAACAGACAAGTGACTGCTACATAGTGTCATATGTTTTGCTATTATTAAAACTTGGATTTATTCCTAAATGATCTTTTCCTGTTGTTGTTGTGTCATCTCCAGATAATGATATCAAAGTTTAGTTACTTAACTTTTATAATAGCCTGAGCAGCATCCACTAAATCAAAAGCCTTTTCCATATTTACATCACATCTGGCTGAGACAGAAATCATGGGATGGCTTGACCCCCAAAATTTCAGAACTGAGAAGGAACAGCATCTGTTTTCTCCATCTGTTTAACCAAGATTTCTTAATTATCTGTAAAAACATCTCTAGTCTGAATCACTTGCTGTTCAGCTTAATGAACTGTATTTTGTGACATATATTAGAACCTTGTGCATTTATTAAGATTGCCAACTATTGATAGTTTCCATGAGGATGAGGAAGTCTAAAAATGACCTCTATCTGACTCATATGCACTATTATTTTGATGTGAATGATTAAAGCTATTACTCCTGGAGCTCTTTTGTTGTATCCATTATTCCCTATTTTTGTTGTAGACATTCATTTTTCGAAAACCAAGTCACTGTCACTAATTGTTCCCTCCAGTGATGCTTGTCTGCTGCTGTTGTTGTGAACCAATTGATGTTGATGTTACATTGGTTCAAATTATACTTTCATTTGCCCTTGAAGCTTTTTGGCTGCCCATCTTGTGCTTGATTGCATTCCTCACCTCATTGTGAAGCAGCTGTTTTGGCATTCTTTTTTTATTTTTCATTTGCTTCACTTGCTGAAATGTAAGAACTTGGCTTCATTGTCAATATTTTAATCGTGTTCTGAAGTATCATTATTGATCTTGATATTGATGCCGTTTGATAATGGATGGCAGTGAATCGTGTCCCCAAGCTAAAAATGCTTTTAAAAATGAGTCTAAATCTCTTGCCATTAAAGCTCCTTGGGAGGCCATCATTTTACAAGATGGCTGTGTAGTGTGAAGCTGGAGGCTAGTTGTGCTATAATTTTTCACGTTTTCTATTGTGGAGCTGAATCATGTACATTTTTCTTCTGTTTGGTAGCGTGACATGCCTCTGATAATTTAATA
The DNA here is from genome assembly GCF_000325575.1 of Pteropus alecto. Lineage (NCBI taxonomy): Eukaryota > Metazoa > Chordata > Mammalia > Chiroptera > Pteropodidae > Pteropus > Pteropus alecto. Next base: position 9,875,117 of record NW_006494610.1, read on the forward strand.
GTTGAGTGGACCTCATTTATAATTTTGCTTTAGAGGATCAACATAACTCCCATTTCACAGACCAGATCTAATATATCTGACTTTTTAAATGTATAGTTGTTAGTTATTAAAAAGCACATTTTTATGAGGATGAAATGTGAACCACAACTTTAAAAAAGTTTTTTATATTTTGAAAAAGCTTCTCTTCTTAAATCCCTATAGTACTTTATTTTACTTATTATCTTTCTTTCATGTGCTATTCTTCCATTCTAGTAGACAAAGAGAGGAACAGGTACTCAATAATCTTTATATTTTATTTCCCAAAGCAAATACTCAGCAAGAAATGGTGAATAACTATTTGCAGTTTGTTTTGTTAATTATGTACATTATATTTTATATGTAGATATTGCATATATTAAATATAGTATATTAACATATGCAGTTAAAATCCATTCACCTATAACTTGCTAATTTAAAATATGTGAGAATTATGCCAGAAGTATATTTTGGATTAACAATAAAAAAAGTTTTTTCTGGGTAAACTGATACTATATTAGTCTATATGAGAGAATAATTTTAACAGAATAATTTGCAGGGGTCCCTAACCCCCAGGACTGAGATCTAGTACCAGTTTGAGGCCTGTTAGGAACTGGGCCGCACAATAGGGTATGAGCGGCAGGCAAGCAAGTGGAGCTTCATCTGTATTTTCAGCCATTCCTTAGCACTAGCATCGCTGCCTCAGCTCCACCTCAGATCGTCAGGCATTAGATTTTCATAGGAGCACCAGTCCCTGGTGCCAAAAAGGTTGGGGTCCGCTGAAAGCATTAATAGGTATAAAGTGTCATATATATTTGGGGTTTTTTATTAGAGCACATGAGGGATAACCTAAACAATACCACAGTTTTTATGTGATGATAATATTTTGATCTTATTTTAGGGTTTCTAGCTATACTTACGTAGTAGGAAGGATGTTCTTCCAAAGGCAGTGCCCAATTCTACAGTCAGAAGTATCACCAGTTACAAATACATTACACAAGAGAAATATTCAGTCTTTCATTCTTTAAGTATGATGCTAGCTTTTGGTTTAGTGGATGTGTTTTATCAACTCCTCTATTCCTAACTTGTTCAGTTCTGTTTTTTTTTAATGAGCAATGAAGTTTTTGAAAGTTTTTTTCTGCATTCATTAGTATGATCATATTATTTTCTTTTTTAGCTTGCTGATATGGTGATTACATTTATTGATTTTTGAATGTAGAGCTAGTCTTGAATACCTACAATAAATTCCACTTGGTCATAGTGTATAAATCTTTATAGAGATGGTTGGATTCAATTTGTTAATATTTTATTAAGAAGTTTTACACATAAGTCTATGAATGGTAATGGTCTGTGGGCTGCAGACTTTTTTTTTTTTTTGGTCTGATTTTGATATTACTGGCCTCATAAAATGAATTTGAAGGTATTCCCTGCTCTATTTTCTGGAAGAGATTCTATTTTCTGAAAAAGAGAATTGTGTGAATTCTTTGAATGTTTAATGGAATTCTCAGGTGAAACAATCTTAGTCCAGAGATTTCTTTTTATAAAATTTTAAAATCTTTAATTCAATTTATTTTATGGTTATAAGGCTATTTAAATTTTCTATTTTATCTTGAATGAGCTTGGTAGTTTATAGTTTCTGAAGAATTAGTCTATTTCTTGTTGAATTTATGAGCATATAATTGCATTCTCTTACTATCTGATGTCTATAATATCTGTAGCGATATTGTTTGTTATTTTGGTCTTTTAAGAGGTCTATCAATTTTATTAATTTTTTCAAAGAACAAAATGTATGCTTCATTGATTTTTCTCTGTTGCTTTCCTATTTTAACATCATTGATTTCTCCTATTATCTTTATTATTTACTTCTTTTTGCTTTTTTGAGGTTTGTTTTGCTCTTGTTTTTCTAGAGATTTTGTTATTGATCTGAGACTTCTCATTTATAAATTTGATGCTATAAATTTCTCTTTCAGCACAACATTAGGTGCATCTCACACATTTTGACATGTTGTGGTTTTCTTTTTAATTTCTATGTATTCTTTTATTTTGTTTTAAACTGCCTTTTGATCCATAGGTTATTTAGAAGTGTGTTGTTTCCTTTCCACATATTTAGAGACTTTCCTTTGTCTTTCTGTAATTGATTTCTAGTTTGATTACATTATTTTCAAAGAACATACTCTGTACGATTTCAATTTTTTAAAATTTTGCTGAAGTTTGTTGGGTGGAGTATTCTCTCTCTCTCTCTCTCTCTCTCTCTCTCTCTCTCTCTCTCTCTCTCTCTCCCTGGCATATGAGAGAACTATATGGCATATGCTATATTTATATCAACCACTTGTGTTGTTCACATCCGCTATATCCTTTGTATCCTTGATGAGTTTCTATCAGTAGATCTATTGGTTGCTGATAGGGGAGTATTGTTGGAGAATTAATTATAGTTATGGACATGTCTATTTCTCCAGTCAGCTTTATTATTTTTTCATGTATTTTGAGGTTCTCTTGGTTGGTTCATACACATTTAGGGTCATTTTGTCTTCTTAATAGAAAAACCTTTTAATTATTATCTAATAGCTCTCTTTATCTATGGTAATTTTCTTCGCTCTGAAGTCTACTTTATTACCTATTAGTAAACTACATATGCCTTTTTAAACTAAAGTTTCATGGTATCTTTTTTTCCTCCTTTTACTTTTGCCTACCTATGTTGTTGAATTTGAAGTGTTTCTTATAAGAAGCATATATTTGGGTTGTATTTGTTTATCCACTTTGCTAATCCTTGTCTTGATTATTAAATTTATACTTAACATAATTATTGATATGTTGGCACTTAATTGCCATTTTATTACTTTTTTCTATTTGTTTTTCTAATACCCATTCTTCTATTTTTTTTTGTTGTTGTTTTTGGCCCTTCTATGGTTACTTGAACACTTTTAATTCCAGTTTAATTTGTTTCTAGTGTTTTTGCATTGGTCTTTTTGTGTAGTTTTTGTAAGGGGTTCTCTGGGTGTTAATGATACATAAACATAACTTGTAACACTTTACTCACATCAGCAGTTGTCTTTAGTGAAGTTTGGAAACTTCATTTTCATTTAGGTCCTTTTACTGATTCTGCTTTTAAATATCATAATAGAGTCAGTTGTTATAATTTTTGGTTTTAATAATTATATTTATAAATTCATGATAAAAACATAGTGTCGTGCATATCTATATTTCTACTCATTTGGTTTGTTTTTTTTTCTTTTCTGATACTCTAGGCTTTTATCATTACCTTTCTATTTGAAGAAACTCATTTAGGCAATCTTTAAGAGTAGGTCAACTAGTAATAACTTCTTGTGGTTTTCAATCTCTGAGAATGTTTTAATTTCCATTCTTTCCTGAAAGATAACATCATTAGATATAAAATTCGTGGTTGACATTTTTTTTTTCTTTTAGCACTTGAAAAATAGTGTGTCATTTCCTTTTGGTCTTCATGGTTTTAAATGAGAAATCCAGTTATTTGTATTGTAACTTCCCTATTAGCAATGTGTTATTTTTCAGGGATTTTTTCTTTGTTTCTAGTTCAAAGAAGTTTAATTATGGTCTCTTGCATGGATTTTTTGGGGTTTACATTGTTTTGGGTTCACTCAACTTCTTGGATTTGTAGGTTTTTCTCTTTCATCAAATTTGGAGTTTTCAGCTGTTATTTCTTTAAATACATACTCAGTCTCATTCTCTCTTCTCCTTCCAGGACTCTGATGATATGAATATTGGGTCTTTTGTTTTTGACTCAAAAGTCCCTGAGGCTATTCTTCCACCTCCATATCCTGTTTATTTTCTCTCTATTGTTCAAATTCGATTAATTCTGTTTTTCTGTCCACAAGTTCCCTAATTCTATCCTCTCTTATTACAACTTTATTATTGAGCCCAGATTTTTACTTCTGTTATTGTTTTTCAGTTCTAGACTTTCCATTTGGTTCTTTTGAATAACTTTTTACTGATATTTTGTATATTTTCATTTGTATTAAGAAAATTTGTAATTAATTCTGTAAGTGCTTTTATGACTCTGCTTTGAAATCCTCATCAGATAATTTGAATAACTGATTCATCTCAATATTGACATCAAATTATTCTATTTTTCACTCAAGTTGAGATTTTCTTGGCCCTTGGTATAATGAATCACTTCCAATTGTATCTAGGACACTTTGTCTAATATGTTAGCAGACTCTGGATCCTCTTCAGTTTTTTTTTATTTTAGTTGGAAATTATTCTTTTCAGGTCTTGCACACGAGTCACCACCTACTTTTGTCAGCTGCAGCTCCAGTGGCATTTTGATTTTAGTCTTTACAGTGTTATTGTGGTCTGCTTTGTTTATCTAGTGCCACTGGAGCTCTCACTGTTTTTTACTGTTGCTGCCTGGGGAAATAAAAGGAGTTTCTCCAGGCTGGGCCTTCAAGTATCTCTCAGTGGAGGGGATGGTATAGTGGGAGCCTGTCCTATCCTAATTACTGCTCCACAGACTCTGGGTGGATGAAGTGGTTCACAGGTCCTCAGGGACAAAAAAGTTTCCTGGACTGAGTAACTTACTGTGACTGGGTTCCTTTTTCCTCTTTTACCTGTCTGATCCTACTAAGATTTTGATTCAATACTTTGTAACCTCTGTCTACAAACTGCTTCATATATTGTTTCTCCCTAATTTCAGAAGCTCCCCTGAATATAGACCTTTTAATTACCCATCACAAATTAGGATGCCTTGGAAAAGCCAGACAACATTCAGAAATTATTTTAAAGGTAAAACCAATGCTGAAAGGCTGGAGTTGATTTGGATTAAAATAGACGTCAGCAGAGAAAAAAAATCTGTTTATTTGTAATTACATTAACATTAAACAATTTTTTGTTTAATCAAATGTGAAATGTGCTTGGTTTTACATACCTGTGTGTAGAGAGGGAGGTGTATGGAAGAGCATTAGGTGGGAGAAGAGGAAGAAAAGTTAAAGTGACAATAGCAGAAAGATGTTTTCATAAACGGAGTTCTTTTCATGATGGAGCCATTGGTTTCAAATGCCACAAAATATTTTCAAGGCTGACCTTTTGTTATGCAAATCAAGGTTTTGAACAAAATAGAATGGACTCAATTTGAAATAGATAAGTATTTAATTAAGAGATCTAGCTTAATAACTTTATTTGCATAAATTTTATGATTTGTAAACATTTTCATGCACATAGTCATGTTTAGTTATATCAAAAATATGTGTGATCCAAGGGAGATATCAATATGTTTATTTTTACAGGTTAAAAATAAAATTCAGTGAGGTTAGATGATTTATCCAATATTTCTAAGCTTGTAAATAGACATGAACTTACATCTCATTTTAAACTTGTGGACAGTGATAGGATCCTGTTTCCTAAAAATTGTTTTAAGCCAAAATAAAATGAATAGTTTCCTTGATAGGCAAACAACTTTCTGGGGATAGGCAAACAACAGCCAGGATTTAAATGCTATTTCTGAGCTGGCAGTTAACTCTGTGTACCCTGCATAAGATGCCTGGTTCAATGAGCAAAACTTGTGTGGTGTCACTTTGAAGATAAAGTCATGTCTCCTAGGATGCATTGTCAACAAGCCTGATGAGATACAGTTTTGGTGCTTGACTCTTTCTTTAGTTGTGCTTTGACTTTCAAGTCCTTTGGGTTATTCTTTACTAATCTGAAGATATCACAGTTTCTGGCTATTCTATACTGTTTGAGTAGTTAAACAAGTCTGACAGTCAGATTTTCAGCACTGAAAGAATCTACAAAACCAGTGAAATGACCTCAGGCATTATTTCTAATACTCATTGTAATTGTCTCTAGATTTAAACTTGAGGGTTATAGACAGACTTGCACATTAAATGTGAGAATTTCTTTTTTGCCTGACAAGCAAACTTGGAATTTGCAAAACTCTTCTTCCCTTAATTTTGGACCTAGGGAATGAGTATTACTCATAGATTTAAAGAGTAATCTCTTTAATGGAGTAGGACCCCATGTCAGCATCCCACAGTGATGTACTGTGTATTTAGTCTTGCACTCAGTCATGCTGTGGGTTATAACATGGTTTTCTTGAAACCGTATAGTAATGCCATGTATAGCAATGTGATGCATTGCCTATTTATTTCACTGTAGAAATAAGGTCTTCTCCGACTGTTTTATCTCTCTCTTTTTTTTTTCTGTCAATGCCAGTATTATAGTCAAGTTTTTCTATACTACAGAAAGTATTTAAGAGAGTATCACTGAATCTTAAATAGTGCTTTTTTTTTCTTTTCTTTCATTTTTTTTCTTAAGGGTCAATACAATGTAAAGGCTTTGGACATTGAGAAGTTTCTTCAATCAACATTCTTTTCCTGAAAATTAATTGATGCTGTGAATAAGATACATTTGGTGTGTTTTGTTTGCTTTTCATTTCAAAATACTTTCCAGTTTTTTTATTTCTTAATATGTAAATTATAAATAGTAAACTCTGTAGTGTTAATGACTTGCCGAAGATAGATGTGCTTCCATTCTTCTTATTAGTCGTGATTGCTGATGTAGATTATTTTTAAGGGCTGAGAGATTTGTAACACAGCAGGTTATTCATTAGCAAATCTGGAATAAGAACTAGACAGAAAATCATTTGAATATAATGATTGTTTTAACTTCTAACTTACTCTAAAATGCGTGTAAGATATTAAATCCCCAGATACTCTACATAGCTCTGCTTCATGAATAAGAACTATGATCAAATAACCCATTTTACATGTTATTATTATACAATTCTTATGAATACTATTGTCTAAGTACAATAGACAATGTAAAATCACATCCTTTAAGCAAGATGGACACTATAAATATATGTATAAGCTTTATTATTTCTGGTAATTTCTTAGGATAACTTCTGCAATGTTACTTCTATAATTTAACTTTTAAAAAGACATATTTATTTGCTTCTGTACAGGCATGAACAAATATAAAGTTTATAAGAATCAGAAAATGTTAATCTCTCAAATATGTTAATTTAGCATCTTTCAAAACAAGAAGTTTAACCCTGTTGTACCATTTCTTAAGATGTTTGTATGCCTGACAATTGTTAATATATATGTATATATTCATATTCTATTTGGGAAAAACAAAATTATGGAAGTGAAACACATTGTGTGAAAGCCACAACTTTGGATTGCTGTTCTATTAAGCCACTGACTCAAATCTGACCAAAGCAATAATATCTCTCAATCATTTTGATTGGGAATTCTGTGTTTTTTCCACTGGCAATAGCTTGTTTCTTTAAATGTAGATCCTATTTTAAATGTATACCCCAAACACTACTAGAAAGGAAAGGAAACCATAAAACTGGTGGCTAAAAGTTCACAGAGATCAACAGAGAACATTCTCACACTTTAGTGTTTTTTCTTTAATTTTTTAATCTCTTCCCCTCCTAGTATTTATGCAGTTCCTTTTTCTTGGAACACACTTCAGATCTCTGAGTATTTATTTCCTCTACTTTAAACTGAAAGTATTAGTTGAACCTACCTCGAAGAGTGGATAAGAGGATGAAATATGTTAATGTATGTAAAAGTGCTCAGAATGCTAAGTACTAATCCAGCCTACTTGAAGGGTTTAACAAAATTGCTTCACTGACATTACTATACAGTTTGAAAGACTCTATTCCTAATGGTAGAACTCGTAAAAATTTTAAATCCAGTTACTGAGTCCTTCTTGATAGAACTCACAGTTGTAAACTAGATTCCCTGAGTTGAATTTTTCCTTGAATGTAAGCATTTGAGTTGTATTCTCAATCGCATTTCCTGGGATAAGGTTCTCAGATCTGAAACTAATGGTTACTGTATCTTCTGTGTGAATAATGTTTCTTTAAATTCTACCATACACAATGTAGTGCACTGTTTAGTCTTCAATAATAGCCCTACGGGAACAAGATTCCCGGGATGAGCAGGATTTGGGCAGCCAGATTGCAGGCTCCATTTCCCTGCCTCATGACTCCTGAAAAAGCTTAAACAGAATCTGAGCATCTCTTTTTTAAAGAGCTTTCTGAACTGCTTGGAAGCCCTGGCTAGATAATCTCTAATATGACCAGTCTGTAGCAGATTCAAGGAACTCAGAGCTTTTACAAATCTGTGTTTTGGAACCCACCAATAGAATGTTTTAAGTGATTTCTGCTTTACTGACCACCATTTCTAAAATTACCACTCAGGATTTCCCCAAATGAGGCAAAGCTGTTTATATGTGCTTCAAGTCATCCATGTCTAACTTTGTACAACTGATGTTCTGAGCTTTGTGAGAGTTTATGAAAATTCAAAGGTTTATTTTTGGCAGTCCTATAAGGATGAAGAGTTGCTAAATATGTTCTTCGCTAAAAAGATAGTGATGCTTCATTATTATCTAGCAATAAGAGCTGCATTCTTTCTATCTTTAATTTATATACAGCTTTACCTCATAGCTTCTATGCTGCAGAAACGTAGTCAAAATTCTTGAAAAAAAGGACTGCATTTTAACAAAAAAACATAGCTAATTACTGTGATTAGGATTTAAATAAGTAAATTAATAAATTTAATCTGCTCCTATATTTCTTGTGACCAGTTTGAATCACTAAGAATGGCGAAATCTTTGACATTTTTAATCACTCACTGCAGTGCCTGGCACTTTAAAATATTGAAACCTCAAGAAGAAAGATTTAAGGTACATGTCAATCCATAAATGCTTTCGCTTTTGTGAATTCTGCAAAGCAGTCTAGCTGTGTTCCTTAGAAAGTATTTATCTTTCACATTGAAGTGCTTTTAAAGATTGGAAATATTCCATGAATTGTAATAATTTTGTACATTTTCACAATACCAGAGCTTAATGTGATGTTTTAATAATTTTAAGTAAAAAAATTTATTTCAACTGAAACTGATAGAGCTAACATATTGCAATAATTCATCTGTAGTAATTATGAAATTATGCTTAGAATAGCCAGTTCTCTTCGTAATTTTTCTCACACATAGAGAAATATTCAGTAAATTATAAAATTTTTATTCCCAGCATTCTTTTCATTGAGATACTTCTACACACTAGTAAATAGCAAATTTGAAATAACTGTGTTGGTATAATTCTTCAGTGACTTCTGTTGTATCTAATTGTGAGTAATCAAAGTTTATGAAGAGAGAATTTTAACTTTAAGTAAATTTTAATAGATAAATAACAAGGCAAACAAGATTCACCTATAATATTTTCATTCACTATAAATCCTGGTTACTTTAATATAGTCTGAATCCTTAAACTCTGTAACATCTTTAAATGTCATGTATAAAAGTCAGATAATTCTTTAACATCAACTGTACACTCCAACAATTCAGTTTACATTTTTTATATTATTTATATGCTTTATATAATTTTTTTAGTTTTAGACTCAAACTCACTGCTTTATTTCCAAATCTCATGTAAAACTTTAGGTACATGAGAATATTACATAATAACAGTTACCTAGTAAAGCTGTGTTGCATTAAATGAAATCAATTAATTATACAATAATACTCTATAACTTTCTAAATGAGCTGTTTAAATTCAGTTTGTCTACTTACTTTGAACAATCGACTAAGCAAAGGGTCACAGATTTTCCTTCTTAGCAAGGATCCTTTCTGAGCTACGTTTTTAAAAAGCAGGAATATTTAATAGTAATTTCTCAGTAACAGACCAAAGTATTTAGAATGCAATAGAAAGATGAAGAAAAGAGGTTCTTATCTGAATTCAAAATTTTAACAGGAAAAATTATTCCATTTAACCCATATCCTTGAAATGTTCCTCAAAATTAATCCTACTGTCAATTTATTTATTCAGCCCATATTCTCACATATTTGTTTAAATCTTTGTCACTCAAAAATTCAAATGAAGTTGTTGTGTGCCAAGAGTTCTTTCCCTTACTTTTTTTTTATATACACTTATACTTAGAACTGTAAGGTGGGAGAAGGACTGATTTTGGAGATTAATTGGAATAATAAGAATTAGGCAAAGTATTAATTATCATTTTCTCAATAATTTTTGTTCCTTATAACATTAAGTGTATTTAAATTCTGTATTCCCCAAATATCTTTGAAAACTAAAGAAATTATGTGCTCGTTTAAGGATTCATGTAGAAGACAGTGTATAAGTTTGAGGACAAAAAAAAAAAACAAGATCCTAACAAATTTTCACATTATTACAAGATAATCTTGACTGTTTGCATGTCCCTGGCATTAATGTAAATATTGGGCTGAGCAAAGATTCAGGAACTACAGTTTTAAGTGTTCAGAGTACTTTGTACACTTTGGAGGAACATGCTGTTCTTTTGCTTTTGAATTTTATTATCTGACTCCCCACACTTACACATTGGTCTCATTTTAAGTCTAGTTTGAGCTACTAGGAGTATGACTCCTAAAAATGCCTACTATGCAGTCTTAATTTCAAGTTCTAGGTGTCAGCATCAGCTTTTATAGCTTAAATATGATGGGAGGAAACAAAATTGATCGATTGCCTGTACTATGTATGCTAGGAATTGCTAGACCATACACCTTTAGTCTTAACCCTTAAACAGCACCTCTGTGAAATATATGAGTATTCTCATTTTGCAGATGAGGAAACAGACTTTGAGCATTAAATAGCTCAAGTTCACAGAACAGATAAATGATAGAGTTGGGATAAAAACATAATATTATTTATTCTAAAGCTTATTCTATTTCCCCAAACACCAAGGGGGAAAGAATAAAATTTTCAGTGAATGCCATAAGCAGAAACGTTTAGTATTCCTTATGAAAAGGGTCAGTAGACTGTAGCAGTTGGGAGCACAGATTATGTATCCATGTTATGTAGTTTTGATTCCTACCACTGCTACCGTTAAGCCACGTGATTGTGAACAAGTTCCTCAAACCCTCTGGACTCAGTTTTCTTACATGTAAAATGAGGATAATAATAGCAGCTATCACATATAGTGCTGTGAGAATTAGATAATTGGGACTTGGCAGATAGTAAGTGCTAGCTGCTATTATTATTAATTGTTATTAATTTTAACTAGACAGGTCTTTGGAGGTCATCTTATTTTACCTCTTCTTTTTCTAAGTAGGAGGTTAGGATTCTAAGAAATAGAATGACTTGCCCAGGATTACAAAGCAAGATGGAAACAGCATCCAGTTTTCCTAACTTTTAATCTAGTATTTTATATTTGTAAGCAAAAAAAAAAAAAAAAAGCCAGAAGATAATAAATGCTGATGTTGTATTTAGAATTTATTTGTATTATTTTATGAATTTCTAAGCCTTTTCCTTGATATACCTATTCCTACTGAGAAATAATATCGCCTAATTGTAAAGTTTTGAAAATATTGTATCAACAAATTATGAATATAGTCTACATTTTTTAAGTCAATAAAATTTCAGGATAGCCTCTTTTATGTACAAATAAAATGTTAAACAAGAATGGTGAATGAAAATAATGGTAAAATTATTTTACTTAAATGTGAGAGATATCTTTTTTAAGCTAAAGAATTTAAGAATTCTTAGATATTTATCAAAATTAATGATGCAGAGCAGAGTTGCTACTGTCTCCTGTTGTTTTAAATGAGTTGACTTCCTCTGCATTGCACATTTTGTTATATAAAAGAGAAAAGAACACAGTGATTAATGCACATGTATTTTATGTTGTTAAAGTTTCAAAAATGATAAAACTCTGTTTTCACAACTGATTAGAAATATTTTCTTTCTTCTGAAAAAAAAAGTAATGAACCACATAAATATAAAAATCAAAAGTGGCTGTAAATGATAAATACTACACTTTTCCTGAAAAACTGTTTTTCTCTGATAGAAGAAAAAAAAGCAGAAAACTTTTTTTATTTGTATGTATTTAGAAGAGAGTTGTTTCTAAACCTCCTTTCAAATTAATATTTAGCACACAAATTACTGAGCACTTATTATATGTAGGACATGCTACTTACTGCATACACTGCAATTAATAAAGCCATAGCTTTGACCATCAAGGACATTACAAAGACTAATAATATATTTATTTTTGCTCTATCATGTTGCTTAGATACCAATACAAGCTGAAATTATCTAATAGCATTGAACAGTTTTGTTGTAAATACAATATAGTTGAGATCATGTCAGAGCACATATACTTATTAAACTGTCTCCCTGTATTACATTACATTAAATAGTATCAGAGGTACAGTTAATTTTTATTTCAGAAGCCATTGTAATTTCTTTTATTTGTGTAATTAAACTAGAAGAGCTGCGATACATTGAAACAGAGTTTGAAAAAGATTACTTAAATGACAGCATTTTGCTTTGGGGCAAACAAATAAAACATTTCCAGAAAATTCAAGGAATCTCTTAATTAGGCATTGTTCCCTGATTGTGACAATGCTTATTTATTTCATTAATAAGATTGTGCCTTATTTCCCTATTTATTTTTATCAAGTTCACCATCTTACTATTCTTGGCCTTACATTTTTATAACAGAGTAAAAGGTGTACCAACTAGCACACTTTTAAATCAGATTTTACAATGCAAATTTTCTCTAATAATTTCTAAGTATAATTTGTCATCAGAGGATGATGTATATAGTGATGCTGATTGTTATTGAAACTTCTAAATAATACATACAGCACCAATATTTTTACCTAAGATTTTTCTAAGATATAATTATGAGATAATTTACCTTAGTATTAAGTTATATGTTCATTCATACAAAGATATACATGAAATATTTCCAAATAAGAATTGTACTCATATTTTATTCATGCTTTTGTTTTTCATGGTTCTCAAACTTTTCAGTTGAAGTCTACCAAAGAGATAAAAAGAGTATAGCTCTAAGGAATCCCTTTAGTATTATGTATGTTAAAGTTAAAGGAAAATTCAGTTCTCATGGGTGAGAAGACTGGTCAATTAAAATGTAGAAATGGAGCCGAAGGAAAAGATAGAAAGTAGAAGAGACCAGAAAGGAAGACCAGAGCTCTGAGGGTTGATGAGATAATCCATGTACAATGTAGGCCTGATTGAAAAGGTCAGAGGAGAAAATCATCACTTAGTGTTCGTGAAGCTGTGAAGACAAGCAATTCCTTAAGTTAGAGGCAATTGCCCGTGTAGTGGCAGTGAAGAACAAAGAAAACACAGAAAGTACAGCTACATTTGCTTTTCTCTGGATGCTATTTGCTTGGCCATTTATGACAACATGGATGGATCTCGAGAATATCAGGCTAAGCAAAATAAGTCAGGTGGAAAAAGTCAAGAACCATATGATTTCACTGCTATGTGGGCTGTAAAACTGAAAGCAACAAATGAGACAAACAAACAAAAATTCATAGACACAGACAACAGTATGGTGGTTACCAGATGAAAAGGGGGTGGGGAGATGTAGAAAAAGGTAAAGGGAGTCAAATATATGGTGACAGAAGAATAATTGATTTTGGATGGTGAACACAGTTAATGTATCACAAAATTGTGCACTTGAAACTATATAATTTTATTAACCAATGTCACCGCAATAAATTTAATAGAATTAAAAACATCTATTATTCAAATAATAATAACAAAAAAGATAACACAGATGGAGTCATTAAGTAATGGAAAAACAAAGGGTCTTGTGTTTAGGGTGATTAAGGCAATGTTGATTAGGAAGAAATGAAAAGGTTTAGTGTTCATCAGATAACAAGTAATTTGAGAAAATTATGAAGAATTAAATATGATAGATTCCACAGCAAAATCGTCAAGTTTTTTTGTTACAGTATGCTGTTTATTTTTATGTGAGATGTTTACATAACAGAAGCACACTCAGTTATTCATTATTTCAACCAACGAATGTTTATGGAACATTGTTTAAGCCATGTCAGGGAAAAATGAAAATGATAAAGATTAATAAATTATCAATTTAAATTAAGAAAGGTGACGGTTACGAGGGTCAAGAATTAATAGGATCAAATAAGTTGATAAAATTGTAAAGAATTAAATATGATAGTCCACAGATAAAGAAATGACACAATTTACAGAGAATCTGATAACCAATAACGCAAGAAATTAAAGAGATCTGGAGTCTCTTTCTCACATAAGATCTGCTATAACAATGTATTTGTGTTATAGTTCTAGGAAAGCAGGAGAGATCATGTCTGCCTAGGGAGACCAGGTAAAGTTAAGGAAGATTTGGCATGGGATCCTGGCCATAAGGATGAGAAGTACTCCAAGAGTATTACACTAGGGGAGGTACGAAAGCCCAGGAGTGTAGAAAACTTAGCAAACCATGAGTTAAATAGAAAACTAGAGGCATAGACTTTGTTTAGAGATTAGTGGGTGAGGAAGCTGGGAAAGAATAAATGCAGGTTGCAGAGTGACTTGAGTGCCTGGAAAAAGTTGATGCTTAATTGAGTAGGCAGTACTGACAGAGGAAAGCAGAATCAAAGCACTGTTTAGAAAGATTTCTCTCACCACAGGTCTAAATAGAGATGGAAAAAAACACATGGTAAAGTGTTATCATCTTAAATTGTATACTCTGAAAATGAATCCTCAAAAGTTAGGCTGATTTTTCTGAGAGGTGGAATGTTCATAAGGAATTATACTAGTATTTGCAGGGACAATTGAGAAAATAAAGCTACTTGTGTTAATAAGTGATTTCTTAATGAGATCCGAAGTAGGAAGTGCTTTGAGGAAAAGACTATAAGAAAATGAAAAAAAAAAAAAAAAAAAAAGATAGTTCTTACTTGCTAATTAGGACAGAATGGCAACTTCAGAAAAACCACAGTGGTGAGTATTACTATTGCCTCAAGGAAGATGGTTTCTCATTCACCCCATCCAATTTACAAAGTATCTATACTTCATTTGACTCCACTAGTTTAACTGTAAGATTAATTTTTTAGTGGAGTCTTTAGGGTTTACTATATAGAGAACCATGTCATGCAATATATGTATGATAAATACATGTGACAAACTGTATACTTGAAAGCTATTTGATTTTATTAACCAATGTCACCCCAATAATTTTAACTAAAAAATGTAAGAATAATTTTAAAAGGACAAAAATGTAGAAATTGCTTACGATGAACACTCTAATAATGAAAATCATTGCCACATCATTTAGTAGTAGTCTTATAGTTTTCAGCACGTTTCACATTTGGCAATTTCCTATGCAACAGCGGAAATGTGAGTAGGAGTGATTTTCTTGGCTGGGAAATAACCGATTTAAATTAAATAAAAGTCTTGAACTTAGAGATATTTAAGATGCTAGTTATGACTACATAGAAAAAAACTGTTACTGTCACATGGAATCTTTAGAACCAAGAAGCAATTGAACTTCAAAGGTTTATTTTAAATGTAGACTCCTTTTTCATAATTTTTAAGTTTTTAAGAATGCATCTAGGAATCAAGTGTTATAAATATTTCTCAGTTCTCAAACTCAGTAAATTCAATTAATAGCATTTTATTTCTCTGTGCCTCAAGATAGCATCAAACTCCAAGCTCTTATACCTGGTCTCTTCTTGTATTGATACATGTATTAGTTTTCTAGGGCTGATGTAACAAAGTACCACAAACTGAGTGACTTAAACAACAGAAATTTTTCTCACAGTTCTAGAAGTCCAAGATCAATGTGTTGGAAGAGTTGGTTCCTTCTGAGTGCTGTGGGAGAGAATCTCTGCCATGCCTCTTACCTAGCTTCTGGTGGTTTGATGGAAGTTTTTGGCATTATTGGCTTATAATAGCATCACCTTGATCTCTCTTCATCTTCACATAGCATTTTGCCTGTGTATGTGTTTGTGTCTACTTTTACTCTTTTAATAAATATACCAGTCATATTAGATGGGGATCCACCCTACTCAATATGACCTCACCTTAACTAATTACGTCTGCAATAACCCTGTTTCTAAGTAACATCTCATTCTGAGGTGCTGGGGGCTAGAACTTTAACATATGGATTCAACTCATAACAATATGTAATAAAAGATAGATATAGACATTGATGAGAGTCATCTTGTAGATCAGATACTAATTTAAAATTATCTCTTTTACAGTTATCCAGATAAAAGATGCAGAGGCAATTTTTTTCAGAAGAATTGTTTTCCATATGTACCCAAATTCTCTCATTGGAGATCACCTCCTCACTGACTCTCCTAACGTCAACCCTTATCCCAGCCTCACTTCTCCAGCGTATTCTTTACCTGAGTCACCTGGAAAAATATCATTTTTTTACCCACCCTTTTGTAACCTTCAGTGGCTCCCTCATAACTACACATTAGAGTTCCAAGCTCTAAAATATGCCATTTGGAGCCTTCCACCCATCAAAGTGTACCTGTCGTTTTACTTCTCTCAGTCTTCATTCACACATACAAATCCAATATTGCATCCAAACTCAACTCCTCCCCATTTATGAACACAGCCAAAACATTTTTAAGTTCTATACCTTTGTTAATGCCTATCTTCTTATTGGAAACCTCTTTCTATATGCATCCTGTAAGCCTAGCTGAAACCCACCTCCTCCATGATACAGTAATTATGCGCAAGTTATTCCAGCCTCTCATTCCTGTAACACTCATAATCTATGAGTCATTTTGAATTAATTTCTGTTTTTATTGCTTGAGGGAGTTTGCACATATTTATGTGTTACATGCTTTACTTCCCCAGCTGCCTTATAAATATCTTGTGAGCAGCTATATATATACATATATATATATATACACACACACACATATATACACACATATATATATATATATATGCACACATATATATATTGTTTTGTTTTTCATAGAGTTATACAGATCCTCAAACATTACTGACACAGAACTGATCTGTAGTGCACATTTTATTACCAGTGCAGTTTACAGTAGCTGTGTTATTGTTTCACTTTGATTTTTTTGTGCACTCACAGTTAATTACTACATCTCTAGTTCCACATTATCTCATATATAATTGGGAGTCAAATTTATCTAGTTCTCAGAGCTTTAGTTACCTTATCTATAAAATCAAGAAGTAATACCAATTTAGTTCTAATGTTACGCTCAGATCTAATATTCTATAATTTAAGAGTCTATGCAGTCTATCATTTAAAATGAATTCTCTATATAAAGTTAATTGGACATGGCAGGTTTTTACACAGATATATGGATGGAGGATTGGTGAACTTAGTGGTGTTATTTTTTCTCAGTGCTGACAGTTTAGTGACCCTCAATTATTTGTTTTATTTTATAATCTGTACTCTGGCTACATTGAAAATAGTTGAGAAGTGACCTATTGAAAATAAATCTAATTAAAAAGTAATTTGAAGGTAATAGCTATAAGTTATATAAGGAACTACTAGCAGTATAACTATAGGGAAGAGGATTAGGGAAATGAGAAATAGACTTTTTCACTTCAATATTTTTTTAATAAAGTACATATTTCTTTCACAATTAAAAATTAATCAGGGAGGTTAGGGTCTAGTGCTATTTCTTAAAGAAAGTACATCAGGCTGGTGAAAATTAAGAATAAAATGTATAAATGTCTCCTCTCTCCTTCATATGAATTCATAGAAGCAAGATGCCAAATCTAAAAGTGTCTATAGAGTATAACAATTGATTTGTTGGTGTTTTATTCAATTATAACATTCAAAGTGCTTCTTCATGATCTTGAGTAAAGAGACCAGTGTTTGAAGATGGATAGAAAGTAAATAAACGAGGAACTCAAGCAAAATAGGATGTGATACTTGATATCTGAATTGATTTAATTACCACAAGTAGATGAACACTGAATATGATTCTGGACTACCTGGAAACTTTGACCAAAAGAATTATCTTGAATTGTATCTTTTTCATTGGTTCCTTGATTTCATAGTGTGACAGAAAAAAAAGCATGAAGGAAAATATACAGAGAAAACATGTCTTGGCATTGACTGAAAGGTAAAATCAATTTTGTTATTTTTTTATAAGAGATACTGGGACACAGAATAGAGTATGTTTCAACTACAATTTTGTAAAACACATTTTATTTCAGTGGGCATTTCTTTTATTGAGGGTCCAATAGTATTATGAGAGCATAATATTCTATCTTAACACAGAAAAGTTATTCTTGCATATAATAGAAAACAAAGCCCAAGACCTTTTGCTTTCTGATAATACAACTTTTGCAAGGTTTAAATGGAAGAATGGAAATTTCTGACTTATTAATGTATCCATCAGATTACCTTGCAACATCCTTAAATGAATAATTATAAGATGAACAAGGCATATGAGACCAGAAAAGGGAGGAACCTCAGAAATAGACATGCCCTCTGTGTGGAGTTCCTCCTGGAAATCAACGTCCATATGGTAGGAATGTGGCAGAAAGGAAGAGGAAAAGTCCAGAGAGGGTGGTTTCACTAACTAGGTAGTGGAAACAAGTGAAACTGGGCTGAGGAGTAGAACCATAGTTCCCAGCGCTAGAATAGCATGGGTGTGGGTACAAGAATTATTCAGTTCTCCTTCTGCCACAAAGTAATGTAGAGTTCCCGAAGGCTCTTTTGGCCACTGCAGATAACTATACACTGTCTCTTTATCTAGGAATGTTGGTTTTTGTAACCCATCACCTTTCTAAAGTAGAATTATTTCCATAAGCAATAAAATGTTTACCTACTCTATTGTTATTGTTGGTAATGGTGGTGATAGTGGTGGTAAAGGCCTGCTTACATCAGCTTCTGAAGGCCAGTCCAGGAATTAAACAAATAGTTATTTACTTGTGTTCCTCCATCATCTTGTCCAATAAATACTCAATTCAAGAAATATTACCTGTTGCTTAAAAGTTTTGAGTTGTTTTTATTTGTCCTGTTTTTTAATAATTATGATTCATTATGTCTACCAATGTCAATGTAGAGAGTGAATGAAATTTTTATTAAACTCTTAAGCGTCAGATACTCTGCTAATTACTAACACCATATTCTAGATAATTACACAAAGGCTCAGAGAAGTTCGGTAACTTCTTCATGATCTTATGTTTAGAACCAAGATTAAACCCAGGCCCCTGTAACACCAAACTTTTATTTTCCATTGGATATTGCTTACCAGTGAGAAAATTAAAATAATTTTTTCTTAACTTAAATCTATTTCAGGTATTTCTTGGCCCAATGCTTACAAGTGCTACATACCAAAATTAACCTTCTGTGTTAACTCTATACTTAAGTAAGGGTCTTTACATTAGAGTTTTGTGTTGTTGAATGAAGACAAATTGTGAAGTTTACTGGATATGGTTGATAAAGAGTATTTATAAAAGGTTCGAATTCATGTGATTAGGATTTTCCTCACTCAGTAGGTTCTGATTTCCAAAGGATGACTCTATGCATAAGCTTCCATTAACTACAAAATATCTAAGAGATTCTCTGGTATCCAAGACAGGTGTTGGTCTCTTCCTTAAGATCTTAGGTAAATGGCCATCCCAGGGATGCAAGCTTGGATCAGAATTTGGGATGAGTGGATGGAGCTATTCAGTTACAAAGCCTGGAAGGCAGTTCTGGAAATTGCCATACACGTACACACACACACACACACACACACACACACACACACACGCACATCTTGCACCTTCCCCCACCATACACACACTTATGTGTAGAAACAAGTGTACAAAACCTTGTCAAGAAAAATTTACCCCTTTCAACAGACAAATAATAAGAAAGGAACTGGCACACTATTGGTACAATAATGCTATTAGAAAAAATAGAGAGCAGCAAACTTGTCAACAGAAAAAAAACACATAAAAATGTTAGGGAGCAGATATAAAAGTTGTGAACTAAATTTTTACTACATATTTAAAATTTTAATATGGTGGTTTCCATTACAATATAAGGAAAAGAAGAAAGTTGAGAGAATAGGAATGATGCTGCTTGACTTCAAGACTTACTCTAAAGCTACAGTAATCAAGACAGCATGATATTGATGAACAAATAGACAAATAGATCAATGGAACAGAATAGAGAGCCAGAAATACACTCCCATGAATATAATCAACTGATCTTTGTCAAAAGAGAAAAGGCAATACAATACAGGAGAGACAGTCTCTTCAACAAATGGTGCAGGAACAATTGGACATCCAATTGCAAAAATGTGAATCTAAACACAGACCTAACACCTTTACAAATATTAATTCAAATGAATCACAGAGCTAAATGTAAAACACAAAACTGTAAAATTCCTAGGATACCTAGGAGAAAACCTGGATGATGTTGGGTATGATAATACCTTTTTAAATACGACAGCAAAAGCACAATCTATGAAAAAATAATTGATAAGTTGGACTTCATTAAAATTAAAAACTTCTGCTCTGTGAAAGACAATATCAAGATAATTATAAGACAAGCCTACAAATGTGAGAAAATATTTGTAAAGGATACACCTGATAAAGGACTATTATCCAAAATATACAAATAGCTCTTAAAACTCAACAAGAAAACAACCTAGTTAAAAATGAGCCAAAGGTATTAGCAGACAGCTCACCAAAGAATATATACAGATGGCAAATAAGCATATGAAAAGGTTCTCTACATCATATATCATCAGGGAAATTCAAATTAAAATATCAGTGAGATATTATTATACACCTATTAGAATGTCTGAAATCCAGAATACAGACAAAACCAAATGCTGGCGAGGATGTGCAGATACAGTTACTCTTAGTCATTGTTTGTTGGAATGCAAAATGGTACAGACACTTTGAAAGACATTTTGGTGATTTCTTACAAACTAAACATATTTTTACCATATGGTCTAGCAATTATATTCCTTGTTGGTTAACCCAAGGAACTGAAAACTTATGTCCACACAAAAATATACACATGGGTATTTATAACAGCATTATTCAAAATTGCCAACACTTAGAACCAATCAAAGATGCCCTTCAGTGGTGAATGGGTAAAGAAACTTTGATATGTACAGGTAATAGAATATTATTCAACAGTAAAAAGCAATGAGCTATCAAGGCATAAAAAGACAGGCAGGAACCTTAAATGCATATTACTAAGTGATAGAAGCCAATGTGAAAAAAGCAGTATACTGTATGATTTCAACTATATGGCATTCTGGAAAAGGCTAAAGTATGGAGACTATAAAAAGATCAGAGGTTGCCAGGAGTTGGAGGCAGAGAGAGGTGAATAGGCAGAGCACAGAGGACTTTTAGGGCAGTGGAAATAGTCTATATGACATTATAGTGATGGATATATGTCCTTATACACCTGCTCAAACTCATAAATGTATGATACCCTAAAGAGGGAAAAAGTAAACTGTGGACTTTGGGTACTTATGATGTGTCAATGTAGGTTCATCTTTGGTAAATAAAATGTATGATTCTAATGAGCAATGTTGATAATTGGGGAGGTTGTACATGTTTGGGATATGGGGTTTATGGGAATCTCTGTACCTTCTTAATGTTATTGTAAACCTAGAACTTTTCTAAAAATAAAGTCTTTAAAATAATTTTAATTAGTTCTTACTTCTCTGAACAAAATGGATGAACCATAAATACAGGAACTTGTAAAAGAGATAATGAGGCAGTGGGAGGAAATGGAGTGTCAATTATTAGAGTTTAGTGAAGTGAAAGAAACAAATCAAAACCATCACAGAAATATAAAAGAATTGGAAGAAGCACACATGAAAATAGACACTGTAGAATACATAGCAAGGACATAGAGGATGTAAATGAGAAGACAGATACAAGAAAGTAAAGTAAAAATAGAAGATAAAAAAGATGGGATGCAATGTATTTTGGAGTTCCAAAAAGGACAGTTATCTGAGCCAGGCAAAGAAGACCATGTATGCATAATTGGAGTCCCTAAATAGTAAAGCCAAAATATTTGAACAGAACAAATATTTAAAAATATAATTTGAGGGTAAAAAAGGTTGTGAAAAGAATATCCAAATCTACTTATTGTGATTCTTAACCATGTTACTGACATTTATCACTATATAAGTATTATGCTAGACACTTAGATATCCATTATCTTATGTAATATTCATACTTCAGTGGGGTTGGTAATATTAGCTCTCTTGTATGGATAAGAAAATAGGGCATTAAAGTTACATAAGAGGTAAGTGGCAGAATCAGAATATGAATCCAGGTGTCCTAACTACAAATCCTTTCCTCTGTCCAGTGTCAGAGCTGACTCTCAAAAATGTCTACTAGATTTATGTCCAGATGACATGGATGGGTAGATAGGTGAGTAATTGGATAGCAAATGTAATTCATTACTCCTTTATAATATGTTATCACCTTTATTCTAAGTTATTGTATTTCTTTTGGATGCAAAAATCTCCTACCCCAAGAGGTAACAAATTACCACTCAGAGGATACTAGAAAAGTATTTAAATTTAAAAAAATAATAATAAAGTTGATTATTTTAAAATTCTTGGAAGATGATATTGACTTGCTGTTTTTTTTAAGCCAATTTTTTCCCCACTAAAACTGTTAATGTTACTATTATTTTTTAAATTAAGTGATTTTGGTGTATTTTAACTTCATTGTCTTTTATATTGAGTGAAAATATTTTGAAAATGACTGTAATAAATAAATTAATTGAACATCCAATAAAATCACCTTTATTCCTATATCAAAAATTTAAATGGATTTGAGTATCGTGTTCCAGTGAAAATTGCCTAAAACCAGTCAACACTGAGACATATCCTTCTGCTATGAACCCAAGACATACGTCCTTCTAATTTATTCTAGTAAATATATTAACCTTTAATGATACAGAAAGCAGATTTTAAATAGCCAGGCAAAATGATCACTTTACTTACAAGGTTTAAAAAGTCAGACTGGTCTTAGATTTCTCTTCGGTACATTCAGCACTAGAAGTCAATAGACCAAAAGCTCTGGGGTACTCAACAAAAGAAAGTGTAACCCAAAGATTTTATGTCTAACCAAGATTTTTATTAAGTTTAAAGGCTACAAAAAGTACTGAATGTGCTACAACTCAAGAAATACTGTTCACCTGCCAGAGCTGAGCTTTAGCCAATCAAAGGATAACAGAAAAATTTAGCAAAATGTTTGGTGGTAAGCGTTTAACAGAACTAAGACAAAAACAAATATGTGGGTTAGATGACAAAATAGAACATACATTTTATATGTCTTGGCAATTTAGAAATATATAAATAAAAATCAGGCAAGTAGGAGCATCAATATTTTTTATATTTATTTATTTTAGTTAGTTTCAAGTATACAGTACATAGATAAGACATCTATATAGTTCATAAAATGATCCCCCCAATTGTTCTCTCCCTCCTCTAGCCAAAATATTGATGCTAACTACATTCACTATGCTGTGCTCCCCATCCCCGTGACCATCCTTCAGCTACTAATTTGTACTTCTTTAACCATTCACCCTGTTCTCCCATTCCCCCAACCCTCTCTCCTCTCTGTCCATCACCAAATTGTCCACTATATTTGTGAGTTTGTTTTTGATTAGTTTGTTCTTTTTATTCCTTAGATCCTGCATATAAGTGAAATCATATAGTGTTTATCTTTCTCTGTCTGACTTAAATACCTTCTAGGTCCATCAAAGCAATATTTTTTTCCGTCCCCTTCCTTTTAGTCTGTGTGTGTCTTTTAATCTGTGTTGCGTCTCTTTTAGGTAACATGTAGGGGTCTTGTTGTTTCCCTTCCATTCATTCACTCTATCTTTTAGTTAGAACACTTAATTCTTTTCCATTTGAGGTATTTATTGATAGGAATGTAGTTGTTACCATTCTTTATTCCTGTTTTTGATACATGTCTTTTCTTCTTAAAGAAGTCCCTCCAATATTTCCTGTAATACTGGCTTGGTGGTGATAAATTCCTTTAGCTTATTTTTGTTTGGGAAGCTCCTTATCTGTCCTTCCACTCTAAATGATAGCTTTGCTGGATAAAGTATCCTTGGTTGTAGATCCTGGATTTTCATCATGTTGAATATTTTGTGCCAAACCTTTCTGTCCCACATAGTTTCTTTTGAGAAATCAACTGCCAATCTTATGGATGCTCCCTTGTAGGTAACTATCTGCTTTTCTCTTGCCGCTTTTAATGTTCTTCCTTTCTATTTAACCTTTGGCATTTTAATTATGATGTGTCTGGGTTTGGGCCTCTTTGGATCCCTGTTTTTGGAATTCTCTGAGCTTCCTGGAGTTTTATGTCCATTTCCTTCACCAGGCTATGGAAGTTTTCCATCATTATTTTTCAAACAGCTGTTCCAACATCTTGTTTTCCTTCAAATATACCGATCAGACAGATATTTTGACCCTTAATAGTATCCTATATGCTCCTTAAATTATTTTTATAGTCTTGGCATCTTATCTCTTGCCATTCTGATTGAATGTCCTTGGCTTTTTGTCTTCTTGATAGGGCATTTGATCCTCTTCTTTATTCACTTTGTTTATTCCTTTGTTTATTCCATTTAATATATTTCTCATCTCAGATAATGTGTTCTTCATTTCAAACTGTTTCCTTGTTGTTGAGCATCTTTATAACCAGTGTTTTGAACTCTGCATCTGTTAGATTACTTAATTCTATTACATCTGGATCTCTGTTCTGTTCTCTCATATGGTTTCCGCTTCTTTGTCTTCCCATTTTGGCTGCCTTTCTTTGTCTGTTTCTATGTACTAAGCAAAGCTTCTAAGTCTCCCGGTCTTATTAGTGTGGCTTTGTGAAGTAGGTGTCCAGTGGCACAGTTCTGAGAGGGATTCATCTGCAGGCCAAATTTAGCTCAAGCCTCTACCCTCCCTGGGGTCACCAGTTAAGATTCAGCAAGCAATCCACAGATGCTGTGCTTATAGTTGCCTCAAAAGGCCACAACTGAAACTGAGGCCAGCTGCCTCCAGTGTGAGTCTGGGTGCTGCTCAGCAAGGAGCACCTGACTTGCTGAGGATATACCTGGATGTGGCTTGGGTGAGGTGCAAGTTGGGGGAGGTGAGGTTTCAGGGACTCCTCTGGTGGAGCGACCTCGGTTATCTAGTTTGATGATGTCACATCTATGGCTGCACTGTGTCCCTGGACTGGGAGTGGGGAGGGCTCAACAGGGAACAATGGATACCAACAGCACTTCTGTATAGAGCGAATCTCACCTCGGTCCTCACTCTGACAATGTTTTCCTGTAAATTCCTGGTGCTCCCTGCGCAGCTGAAATGGGCACTGGTACTCAGAGCGAGCGCGTCTGTCACTGCGAAAATCTGCTTGTGGACGTGGCCTCTTTAAGAGGTGCCTACCTCCACAGCCTCCGTCTGACTCAGCCCCTGGGGACCGGGCAGCCCCGTGTCCTCACCCCATCTTACCTTCTGCCATTGGATTTCTCCCTGGTTAAATGGCTTGTTCATCTAGATTCCAGGCAATTTTTCCTTGCTGCTGCTTCTTGTTTCTGTCACAACTTTGATTTGGTCGCCAGAGGGGTAAACAGAGTCTCTATCTTTACGCCATTTTTCCGCCCTCAGGAGCGTCAGTATTTTGTCACTTTCTTGTAGTAGGTATTAAACATGTACCTACTATATATAGAATGCCATAGGTACAATATTTACTGATTGCTTCATCTGTAATAGTGGAGTCAAAGGATATCATTTCAAGCTAAAAAAATCAAGTAACAGAATTATAGTTTGGATTGGTTATATAACTGAACAGTACAAAGATGGTGATAAGCATTATTTAAAATGTACACAATTTCTAGATATCTAAAATTAGAAATACTGAACAATTTGAAATGACAATATTGACTTTAAAAAATGTGCATGTAAAAATTGAGTGGTCCTTTAAGTAAACTAACAAGATGAACATATTTTTTCTTCTGAAAGATACTCTTCAGATAATTTATGGGAAAACCTACCCATAAAATATTACTGCTCTTCCCTGTACTTACTTATTGTTGAGAAAATTTAGTACATTGCATGGAATCATGGTGAAGCCAAAGGCTATAAGCCTAATGCAAATAATAAGTAGTACAATGTCTATTGACTTTTGGTGGCCAATACACACTTAACTATTTGTGGAATATGACTGTCTTTGGTTCAGCTCCAAATGCTTAGAAGAGTCAGGAAAGCAGTGTCCCTTAACAAGAAGTGGGGGTATACCCATGGGTTGACAGAGAAGTTCCCTCTATCAAGGAGCAATTATAAAGCTCTCCCCTCATTTAAGTTGGTTTGCGGAACTCCTGGCTCTTCAACCTCAAGGAAGCAAAATAAATGACAACCTAGAACATGTGATATGACGTATTTGGAGGTCACAGACATTTCTGAGAATCTGATAGTTGTTATAGGACCTTTCTCCCTGAAATAAACATGTCTCATTTTGCCTATAATTTTATAGAGTGCCTGAAGTGCATCCAAAGAGACACTGTTAGTTTATAGTCCCCAGGTAAAGACCTTGGTTTAGAAGTTTTTTGGGCTTAACATCATCTCTACAGTTGATCTTTCTTGTTAGAACCATATGTGTTACTGAATTCTCTGACAGAAAGAGGGCTGGTAAAACAGCATTCAATCCACCTAAGCCATCTCTTTTATTTATTCCAAAGTGCAAGAGTGGCAGTCCTCAAGTCTGATCCTCAGACCACTTAAATCAGAAACAGCCAAGTTCTCATTAAAAAATGGAGGTCGGTTCTCATTTTTAAACTGCAAGCCAGACTAGAAGAGGCAGAAGCAACTTTAGCATCAAAGATGGGCCCCATGCTTCTCTAAACTCTATGTAGAGCGGCAGCAACTGAACAGCCTCAGCCTATTCCCATTGTCCCCTATAATGAATCACTCCAGTGCTACAGTAATAGGTTGCCAGAGGAAATAATTAATCATTATGAATGCAAAACTTTTTATTTTCTATTTTAAAATGACTAACGTTAGAGAACACTTACCACTATCACAAAAGGAAGATTTATGTTCATCGCAGCTCAGTCATTGCTTGTCCTAAATATAGGTAGGAAGATGTCCCTGGGTCATTAGCTTCACTCTCTTGCATGCAGCTCAGCATGGTGGTGATGCTGAAGTGAGCACACTAGGGATGTCTGACTAGTAGGCACACAGCACATCACAGTTAAGGGTTCAATTACCCATGTGGCAAGTAGGCAGGACCAAGTCATTCAGTTTGGAGAACAGATGGCGCTTTTGCCCAGAAGATTTTCATTATTGTCCACTTTCAAGAGGTGATCTCATTGATACCTAAGGTAAATGTTGTCAAGCTTTACAGATTAAAGGCATCACTTTCATTATATCAAGAAAGACACATAAACTTGACTCAAATTTGAACCTGCTCCTCGTTTTATTCAAAACTAGATCAATCTCTTTCTGTACTGCTGATTTATGCTGTAGGTCTTTCTGTTTACGATTTTCTTTATCTATATGTGAAGTGAAACTCTAGACATGTATAGGAGTGTGTTCAAAATATTTAATTCGGTACTCTGCACCCTGTAAGGACAATGCAGCATGGTCTTAAATGCTCCAATTTGTTATTGCACTTCTATAGAATTTACAACGAATGTCAGAGTGGAATGCGCAATATAAAAATCCCCTTGATTTCACACATCTTTGAAGGTATAATGATCACTTAAAAATTCTGTAAATTCTTTCAAATATATTTTCCCATTCAGATGGCTGTCTCTTTACCATGTTGACAGTTTCTTTTGCTATGCAGCTTTTTAGTTTGATGTAGTCCCATTCATTTATTGTAGCTTTTACTTCTCTTGCCTTTGAGGTCAAATTCATAAAATCCTCTTTAAGTCCAAGGTCTTTGAGTTTAGTTCCTATGTTTTCTTCTATGCATTTTATTGTTTCAGGTCTTATATTCAGGTCCTTAATCCATTTTGAGTTAATTTTGGCATGCGGTGATAGACAACAGTCTAGTTTCATTCTTTTGCAGGTGGCTTTCCAATTTTTCCAGCACCATTTATTGAAGAGGTTTTTCTTTCTCCACTCTATATTTTTAGCTTTTTTTGTTGAAAATCATTTGCCCATATAAATATGAGACTCATGGACGTACACAATAGACTAGTGGTTACCCGAGGGTAGAAGGGAGGGGGCATGGGGGAGGTAGATTGTGTAAAGGGGGATCAAAGATGTGGTGACAGAAAGAAATCTAACTATGGGAGGTGAACACACAGTGTAAATATATATATGCCTTACCGTAAATGTATTGAGTTTCATTAACCAATGTCACCATTAAATAAGTAAATAAATAAATAAATTAATTAATTAATTAATTCTGGAAATTCTAAATGGATATTTGGCATTTCTCTAATAAATATTTTAAATACTGGGAAAAATAGATTTTTATTTGTTATCATTTTCAGATTTAATTATTCAGAGTCACTATTAGCATCACAATCAAATATACCATTAACTGTTTCATCTCAACCCACTATTTAAAATTTCTCCATTCCTCTTTTTTGTGAGTATATACATTATAAATGAAATACTAGGTAGCCCCTTCCTTCTTATCATAGTAAAATCATAATTTGTTTTTACTTTCAGATTGGTCATTCTTTAAACTATGTAAATTATAACAATATTTAACTAATCTGATATTGTTAGTTTTTGACTATATAAATAACTCTTCCCATAGACATTTTATAGTACTGTATTATATATTGATTTTAAAAACTTGGACTTTGAATTTGGAAAGATTAAGCCTCAGATCTTGGCAAAGCTGTTAATAGCTAGGTGACTTTGGGCATGTTATTTAACCTCCCCGAGCCTCAGTTTACCCATGTCCTAAATGGGTACAAAATAATGCCTTTCTTATACATCTGTCCTGAGAATTAAATGAGATAATCCATGTAAACCAACACATTATAAATGCTTAATAATTATTAGCTATTATTATAACCTTAAAAACCGAATTATTATTGATTTCCCAAGAATGAGTATACTGATTAAATGTTGTGGAGACTTATTTATGTATGAATAATATATTTGAAGGTGTTGAACAAAGTAGTCCTGGAATAAAAAGTGTTTGCAATTTGAAAGAAAAGACAGACGTTATATTAGATAATTATACTTAAATAGAGTGTTGCATAAGAGAAAGTGGAGAAGGGTGTTAAAGAAAAGTAGATTAAGGAGATATATATGCCTGATTAACTTCTAACTATTGAATATTTTACATTTTTAAATAGTTTATGAGAGTAATGTGCCTAGTTACCAAAATCCTTAATAGATTGTAGCAAGTTTTTATTTCTAACTTAATAGCTGAAAAGTATTACTTCTTTTTAAATTAGCATTTTGTAAAATTCTTCATTTGAACTGTATTTATATATCTTATGATTCTAGACTTTAAAATTTATCAAAAAAGATATACTCATTATTTGTCCACTAAGGAGTAGTAGTTCCCTAAAGATAAAACAATTACTTTTGGATATATTTTGAGTTTCCTTTATCTATTTATCATAGTTTTTACTATTTTTCTGATATGAAGTTTTCTTGTTATTGTACCAAAGTTTTGCAATTGTATATCACATATATTTTGCCTTTATAATTTCTTCCATTGCTTCAATATTTATACTGTGCATTTTCCGTGTTTTTTTTTTTTCTTGACATTGAGAGTTCTCTAGCTATATCCAGAGTGCCACTGATATAACAGCAGGCATTTTTTATTTTCTATACATAAACCACAGTTACCAATGTTCACTCAAGCACTGTGCAAGAAACAACATGCAGGTTGAAAAACAACCTGAAAACTCTACTCTGATAAAAATAAACTGTGCTAAAATTATTGTAGATCATTCCTTAACTTTGGTTAAGAGAGTGATTTATGTTGTCAATTCTGTAAGGTCTTCAGAATATCTGCGTACATTTGAGGGGAACATCTCTGAAATTAAAAGTGACCTTCACAATGTATATTTATTATTATGTTGCTCTTTTACAAGGATGATTCATCAGTTCATAGACCACCAATGTAAACCTTAAGCTTGATAAATTTTAACATGAATGTTAACTTACAGACTTTTTCTTAATATTTAAAATCATTTCTTTTGACCACATTTGAATATTCTTAAAGCAGCCCATGAAAATTACACTTTAATATATAAAAATGGATAAGGTACTAGAATTTAGTCATTCTTGAAGCCAGACTATGTCATCATTGCAGTTTCCCAGTGATAAATCTCCTGTGTTGAAAATTTTCAACTAAGCTTTCTAAAATTTCAGGAGTAATATAGCTGGAGGCAGAGATTATAATGTAATATTACTTTTTCTAAAATGATGCCATATTTTTTTTCAACAGAAACCATACTCCCTGGGCATACATAGGTGTGGTTTACTAGAAGGTCACTTGATGGTCTGACTCAGAATAAAATTCATATTTTTTAACAACCAATACTAGTACACAACCAAGGCTTCCTGCAGTACTAGATGTTACTTTTGTGGTGACCAAATTGTGCAGAGATCAAGAGAAGGACTGAGATAGTTCAGGTACCATCTATTTATCACTTGATATGGAGCTGTCTCAATATTTTAATAACCAGTTTAGCCATGCCTGGGCACACAGGTACGAATATGTACATCTTGGTCTGACCAATGGATTAAGTTATGTTATGTTGTCCACAAAGTTTCTCAATACACAAAGTTACTCTCTGGTTTTATCATGATACCCATATATTTGGACAAGACCTAAAAACAGTGCATCTGAAGAATTAGAGTCATGAGGGGGAAATTCTCCAGTTCTTGAGGAAAGTCTCCAACTGTAACCTCTATAAAGCTCTCAGAGTGAAAGTGGTAGAGAAAAATTAATTGAAGGGAACATTTACTATACCATTTCTTGGCTCACCCATGAGGTCTCCCTGCCCAGATTACAGTTCATGGTTCATATAGTGAACTGAGAATTGAAGAAGATCATCTATATCTAGACCGCTTGTATCAGTCTTTGAGGCCATCCTGAGATTTGTTTCCAACAAAATCATTGCATTTTTTGCTATGTGATCTGCCAATAAATTATTGTCGATGAAACAGAGTACTGTGTAAGATTCAGTTCTTTATAGAATGGAATGTAGAGCTATATGTCCATAAAGAAATTCCTCAAATCCTAAACTAACTCATTCTGGATTTTCTTATTTATGGAATACTTGTCTTAGAAATTTTCACTTCTAGAATGGAATAGATAAATGGAGCTCAAATTGGACAACGGCTGTAATAATTACTTTTAGAGAGTAGCTTTCTCTGTGAGAACAGAGGTTTTTATTTTGTTTAGTTTTTGTGGTGGGTGATTAAGTTAAAGAAATGTCTCAGAAATTCTTCTGGATCAGAAAGTCAGAGTTTGGAAGAAGAGCTATCCCATAAAATCAACATGAATTTTTTTTTAAATAGTGTTCCTTTTAATTGTTTTGTTTGTGTTTCTCCATTAAATTTTACCTCAATACCTGAGGTCACTTTTCACATTAAAAAAACAGAGGTACAATGGTCCTACTACTAAGAAACTAGCCAGACAGATAGGTTTGAACAAAGAATTTAAAATTCTTCTCCCTTTTCAAATTTTCCTAACCAATTCATTCAAACCCTAATTTTACATTTTTTTCATTTTACATTGATTTTTGTATATTTTCCTAGATGATTTATAGCACTTATTGAACATCTCAATATACCTAACAAAAAGCTAAATGTTTGATGAGATTCAAAAAAAGTGCATAATGCCAATTGTTATATCAGTTAATATATCACTTGACAAAAATAAAATTTACATTTGCAAGCATTGTTCTGTGTAAGATTTTGTGAGATAATATATGAAAAGTCCTAAATTAAGCAAAATTAAAATTCCAAATGATATTTTTCATGTTGTTGTGAACTGAAATAACCATTTATTTTATGATTCTTAATCATGTTTGCTAACATGTATTAACATATAAGTATTTTTCTAGATACTTGGATGTTCATTATTGTACATAATATTCACACTCCAGTGAGATTGGAAATATTGGCCGTTTTATATATAAGGAAAGGGACATTAAAATTGCAAAAGAAGTAGCAGAACTAGAATGTGAATCTTGATCTCCTGACTTTAAGTCCTTTTCTCTGTCCAGTGTCATAAATGACCCTCAAAAGTCTTCTAGATTATGTATGGATGAAATAGATAGGTAGATGGGTAATTAGATAGCAAATCTATTTCATTATTCACTCAATATATTATTTTCTTTAATTTTAAATTATTGAATTTCTTTTGGATGCAAAAATCTCCTACTCCAAGAAGAAAACAATTACCACTCAGAGGATACTAGAAAAGTATTTTAAAAAGAAAAATGATTACTTTAAAATTGTTAGAAGATGATGTTGACTTGCTGCTATTTTTTTAAAGCCAATTATTTTTCCACTTGAGCTGTTAATGTTATTTTTTTAAATTAATTGATATTTGTGCATTTTAACTTTATTGTCTTTTATATCAAGTGAAAATATTTTGAAAATGACTTTGGTTAATAAATTAATTGAACATCCAATTAAATCACCTTTATGTCTACATAAATAATTTAAATGTATTATAGTATCGTGATTTAAGACTCTTGTTTATTAACTCAAGGAAATAATATGCATTATTTAATAATCTGTACATAATTCTCAAATGTATATTTCTTTGTTTAAAATATTTCATATTTAAAACAAACAAACAAAAAAACATTTCAATTATTCTAAATCCCTGTAGCTCCAAATTTTCAAAAAGGAAGAAAGGACAATTCTATTTGTGAGAATAAAAGAACTTCATTTCTGTAAAGTTACATAAAGCAGAATTTCTATCACAGTTTTAGTTGAGTTAATGTTCCCTCTGGCACCACGTTCTAAAAACTACCCTTGCAAGTCCCACGATGTAACTGAGTTTACACAGAATGATATTTGTATGTGGTGCTCTTGAACATGGGACGGGAGCATTCACTATGGATAACTTGGAAATATCGGCAATATTTCTAATGAACTGCTAAAAAAATAGAATAAAATTATAATTG
Source organism: Pteropus alecto (assembly GCF_000325575.1). NCBI lineage: Eukaryota > Metazoa > Chordata > Mammalia > Chiroptera > Pteropodidae > Pteropus > Pteropus alecto. The sequence goes on from NW_006494610.1 coordinate 9,907,968, forward strand.
TAAATGTCCTTTAAACTTTATTTTTATTATTATTACTACACTTATTGGGGTAACATTGGTTAATAATATTATATAATTTTCAGGTATACAACATTATATATAATTCAACTGTATACTGCATTGCGTCCTCACAACTCAAAGTCTAGTTTCCTTCTGTTACCATATATTTGATCCCTTTCACTGACTCTGCCCTCCCCATACCCCCTTCCCCTCTGGTAACTACCATTCTGTTGTCTGTATCTATTTGAGTTTGTTTGTTTGTTTTGTTAGTTTGTTTTTCTTAGCAATTAGGTTTTGTGAGTAAGAGATACTGAAGCCTGAGAGACTACTACGATCCAAAAGTATGATATAAAACAAACAAAACAAATATTCCCAGTAGAATAATTTTATAGTTGTAGACTTTGTAGTATGAGGCAACAACCTGATTAATATGTAACTGGAGAGAAGTATAGGGCCATAAAGCATCTTATTTTGTGACCTAATTGTGGTTTAGAAGTCAAGCTATATAAGCCTCCAAAGGAAGACCCTTTAGGTCTAACCAGAGGATAGATCAAAATTTGATTTATCCAAAAGAAGTAAAATGGCAGAGAATTGTTATCTGTACATTAAGAAAATAAACACCTGCATTGAAATCTATGGGACTGGAAGCCATGTTTAGCATAGTGTATCATTAACATAAAGAAGAGAAGAATGGAGTATTTTCTGGTCCAAGTAGACGGTATCAATATCTCTTAATGAACACCAATCTCAGTAAGATTTAATACAGAGTCTATATATAGAGATTCTGTATTACATCGTAGGGATTTCAATCTATTGTAAATTGTCTTTTAGCTCTGCCAAAAAAATTTTCTTACGTATTATGCCCTGACTTATTGATGATTTTAAATCTACATGACAAATAATAAATAACAGTTACTATCTATTGAAAACCACTTTGAGAGATAAAAGAACTTACTTATTTAATCTTCACAATGATTTTATGAGGCAGTTACAACTTTTTGCATTTTATAGATAAACCAAAGCATATGGAGCTAAAGTAGGTTGTCCAGAGGCAAACAACTAGTAAATGAATGAGTAGGGCTTGGCCCTAGAAAGTACAGCTGTATAACCTATATTCTCAACCACTAAAGGATGGCTAGATGTTTGGGGCTTAATTCTGATTTATGATTAACTTCTGTTAGAAGTGTTAACATTAATTGATGGAAAATATAGATTATTTTAAAATTTATAATATTCTTCCCCCAAACACACTGGCTATAGTCATATTAATGCTCAAGAGCTTATAAAGGAGATTTTAAAATTTTAAAAGACATATAGTTATGATTCATGGCAAAAAACAGTAAGATGAGTATGGCTTCAGAAACACAAGTGATGTTTCCAAAGAAATGGTTATGATGCAAGCTGAAAAGAGGGAGGTGCTTGGAAAAAAATATAACAGAGATCTAAAGAGATTAGATTTTAAAAGATATATTAGGAAGACTTGCCACAATAAATGGAAAATTTTAGTTAAGAAAAGGAAAAAAATATATAAATTATATGTGGCTATAGTGGTTGAAGATTTGAAATGTTGATCTAAAGTAATATAAAGACACTAGGTGAAGGCTTTGCCATGTTAGATGAGTTTAGGTCACCAGGTCTACATAAATTACAATTCAAGGAATTGAAAGAATTGGCAGATTTATTTAAGGAACATTTGCTAATATGTTGAACAAGATCTTGTGCTAAATATTTAAATTTATTACATTTTATTTTCATTACTACTTTTAAGGATGTGTGCCAATAATGTTGCCATTTACAAGTAAGGAAACTGAAGCATGAGAGGTTAAATATTTGCTCTAAATTGAAACAGACATAAGAGATTTAACCATGGTTCACATGCACATAAATTCCAACATCAAATTCATGCTCTTTGCCCTGTGTGGCTCTAAAACGTCAGTCCTAATGTCTAAAGAAAAAAAAGTAGTGGGTTTCAGAGCTTGACTTCAATACCCAACAAAATTCTTAACCCTTATTAAGCAGTCACTTAATAAGAAGTTAGAAAATAATCACTAAGCATAAGTTCAAATGCTTTAAGATAGGTTGGTAGATAAGGGGAATGCTATAGCTACACTAATTATGGAGTTATATGGTCAGTTGGTATCATTTATTAGAAAAAAATACATGCCAAATGAAGATGTGATTAAGCTGTATTTAAAATAAATCGATTAGTAGACTGGTAGGAATTGAGGGGCTGAATGAGAGCAATAGTGGCAAATGACAGAACTGCTTGTGGGCCTGTGCTTGTCAACATTGTTACTTTTCTCAGATCAAATATTTGTATGAGGATGTGAATGTCAGTAAGGTTTTTATAGTTATGTGTGTCAAACACTGGGAAAGATAGTTAATTCCTATTTTATTTCACGCGGGATTCTCAAGAGACAATGAATGAGTTGACCCCAAAAGGAAGAGATTTGAAATTGATAAATATAAAATTCAAATTTAGATTAAAAAAGGTAACTGCTTAGATGTAAGATAAAAGATAATGGACTTTTCAAGAGATGTTATATAAATAAAATACCTAAAATTGTTACTGATTGCAAGCACAATACAAAGCAGTATATTGATATATGTCTCCCCAAAAGTAGTGATTTGCTGCTTATCTGAAAAGTCTTGTTTGAAAGAAAAGAGTTAATATTTCTGATGAACTCTGTACTTACTAAACCCTACTCAGGATCCTGTGGTTGTTTATTATTCTACATTTAAGAAGATCATCAAATATCTGGAGTCCATTTAGAAAAAAGCAAAGGTAGTGAATGGTCTGGAAATCGAGTGCTGCAAAACCATTAAAGAAATTGAGAGTAGTTTGCCTGAAAAAGCAAGTAAAACATGTTATCTACCTATTACATGTTTGAGGAGTTAGCAGAGAGAAGGGAGATAGTTTAGTTTATTATAACTGTCTATATGATTCCAGAGTTCAAAACACTGAAGCGTGAAAGTGCTAGAGAGCTGGATTGTATCTCAATTTCAGGAAGACCTCATTAACAAGAATTAAATCTTTATTTCCTGTAGTGTTTAGCTTTCCATCACCTGAAATGTTTGTGTTAGGGCCTGACTTTGCATGAATTAGTGCTTGTAGCTCTAATCATGCAACTAAAACTCTCTGAGCCTCAATGGGAATGATAATGGTACTTAACTTGTGGAGTGCTTGTGAGGATTAAAGGAAATACTGTGTGCTAAGGGCTTTATACAGTCCCAGATACATATAAAGTTCTCAGGAATGTAACCTATTTTCATTACTAGATGACCAGTTTCCAAAGAGAGTACTGTTCAGAAGGCATCTTAAGGCATCCTAATCATATAGAAATGGAATTAGACAACTCTAGGATGGCTTCCAAATGGTGGAATCTACAGTTCCATGACTCAAACATTATAAGGACAATAATTACACTACTTATAATTTTCTTAAGTATACTTTTATCATGATTATGAATACTCTGAAGCAAACATTTTGGTCTTTCTGGTCCATAAATAAACCCCTAACATACTAATTTATATATAAGAGTCAATGTGTGGGAAGTAATCTATATAAAGTAAGTTAATAAATATAGTCCTCATGTAACTATACATCCCCAAATTTGTTTTATTTTATTTAAACATGACGAAGTGCTTCTGTTATCATTTAAATTCACATTTCTAAGTTTCACTAGTGTCTGAGGTTATCAATTTTCCTGAAAATAATACATATAATACATAAAAATATATATAAGTATAAAATTATTTTTACAATTGGACCTTACATTATTTCTTATTTATATTATATATCGTATTATATTACCGTATATCATAGGATCATTAACAATACATTGGGGGATGTAAACAGCTTTGATTGAACGACAAAACTTTTAAATGCAATAGCTCTTGATTTTCTCTGCCAAAGGCTGGAAATGGAAAAAAATAGTAACTTCTAGTAAGTGGAATTATCTTTTGTTCTGAAATGCCCTCAGGCACAAGTGCATACATTCGTATCCTCTAAACTTACTGCCAAACTTCCCAATTTGTCTGAGTAGTAGCCTTTAACAGACAACAAAACAAGTAGTGTAATTGAAAAATAAAGTATATATTATTGTCAGAATTATATTCACCTCATAAATTGGCACAAAAGAATGTCTAAATAACAACATCAAATAAAGTAAAGTATTAGTAAGCTTAAGGAATTTACTTGAAATATATATTTATGATGCATTTGAATTAAGAAATGTTTATTACAATAGCAATCTTTATTACGTTTACTATGTACCAGATATCCTGCTAAAATTATTATGTTTTATTTTTAATATGTATCATTTTTTATACTTCATATGTATATATGTATCATTATATATAATTCAAAGTTTACAATATTCTTTAAAGGAAATATAATTCCCTCTTTATATGAGAAACTGAAACTCAAAGAAATCAAGTAACTCATCCAAATTAATACAACTGGTAAGTGAAGCCTATGGTCTAAAAATCTTTCCTCAACACCCATGCACATAACATCAACCTACCACTGTTTGCTAAAAGCCAGAAAGATATTGACATCAATGAAGAAAACAATCCTCACTCTAAAATGACTCTCAATTTTAAAAGCAGCATATGCAGGTGATTTGTTGCTGACGTGCAGCAAATGTGCCACAAAAATGAGGCAAGAGGTGTTCTTCTTATTTAGAAAGGATAAGATAAATTATCCTTAAGTAATTTAGTAAAGCCTACTTATCAGGTGGTATTTCATTAGTTTTTGGTATTTTTGTAATTAATCTCAAATTTAGCAATTTTAGATATATACATAAATTTGGTCTTTTAAAAAGAGAGGCTTCTAGCTGTACAATGACTGGGTAGGAACTCAAAACAATTAAGTGAGAGATTCCCTTATATCACATTTTTCAATTTGGTGTATTGTTAACTAAGATATAAAATGGCTTTCACTGCATAAGAGCTATTAATATTTAATACATTGCTTCTCCATTTAATAATCTCCACAATAATATGAAAAGAGTAAAAATAATGCTTTATATTTATGTAACACACGTCTCCATGGAGCCCACAGGATTTGGTTGACAGAGTCTAAAAATGGCTTTGTCAGCGAGAACAAGAAACTAATATTACCATAATTATTTTGCAGGTATTGAAACTGACACTGAGTCCATATGTAGGTACTAATGTGAATATTATGCAGTCAAAATGAAAAGGACAACTTCTTCCAGCCATACTAATGATCAATAGTGACCATACTGAGAAAGAATACATAGCATTATTTATTTTTTGCTTATAGAGACAAAATGAATAACAAAACAATATTCTGAGGACTCAATATTATACTAGTTATTGGAGTAATACAATATTTTTTATTGTTTCACTTTGCCTTGGCAATGTTGGGATGTTATACACATACACTTTAAAAGAAATAACTGTTGCCAAAAGTAATGTGCCAAAGGAACTGTAATTCTAAGTATATTCTAAGGCAATAAAATATTGAATAAAATGTTATAATTTTTTTCTGTAAAAGATAGTTGTTTTATAATGTGAAAAAGCAAGCACTATAAAATAACTGTGAACTGAAATTTTTTAAATGTGTGGTCACCACCTTTTTAAAGTGAGAAACGTTGACCATGCGATGGCAATTCTAGAACTGTGAATTTTCTTCCTCTACCTTCCCTACAAGTCGTGGATCCTAGAAAATGGATTAAACTAGTGTGTGTGTGTGTGTGTGTGTGTGTGTGTGTGTGTGTGTGTGTGTGTATGTGTGTGTGGTTTATGTTAAATACATAGCCCCATATTGTATTAGTGGTTCTCAAACCTTAACATGTACCAGAATCATCTTGAGGATTTTTTAGAAATATAGATTGCTAGGCCATAACCCCAGTCATTCTGATTTAGCACGTCTGGAGTAGGACCCAAGAATGTGTGTTCTACAAATTCCTAGTTATACTAATGATTTGGTATGTGAACCACCATTTGGGAACCAATGGTACAGCCAATTAGGCTTCTGCTTTTACCTTTCATGGAGAAAGAAATAATTATGACCAGATAGAAATTACATGCCAACTTAGAAGATTCAAGTGTGAAACAGTTACTGAGGAAGAGAAGAGAACTAAGCTGTCTCTATTAAAACAGAAAATACTAAATTCTGGTTAAAAATTCATACCAATTCTAAAGTTATAAGCAGCCTAGGCTCTTTCTTTGCATTCCATTTTAATATTCATTTAATAAGTATCTATTGATCACTTATTGTGAAATAGAGACCTCCATGCAACAGATAAAATTACTGATTATGTTTCTGTGAAGATGAATTTGCACTTGATAGTACTTTGTGTTAATGTAATTACTATGTCTTTAATTTTATTAGATATTTATTTTGACTTTGTCTTTATTTTCACAGTCTGTCTTCTTTCTCTTCTCTAATATTAGCACAGAATGGCCAGTTATCAGTATTTTCCCATTTGTGTTTCTCCTATATCAGTCTAAAGAGGGTGATAAAGATGTTTCCGATAGTTCATGGAACTAAGGCCGGGTCACTGATAGTCCTGTGTCCTTGGACTGAAAGGCATTCCTTAATACGAAAGGGAAGACAAGTATGGCACAGGTATTTCAGTGAAATTAAATCATGGAAAACTGTGTGAAACCTATGAAAAAGAGTATTCAAATTTATTGTTTTAATTTGCATGTATTTGATTAATAATGTAGAAATTGTATCTTACCCACAATACTGGAAAAATATTTTCTTATAATAATTGATGGTGGTACATTTGTATCAAAATAGCAACTTTAATACACTCATTACCAGAATGTTATTGAGATACAGTTGGACAATGTGCAAAAAGATCCTTAAAAACACCTTCACACTTTTAAACCACTATTTCTGTATAATTCGTTTACAGAAATTTAAATAGAGATGTGCACACTAGTTACATATTTATTTTGATCATAATATTGGTTTATATACCAAAATAGTGAAATTATAGTTTAAATGTTTCAAAGGACAGCTACTTACATAAATTATGGTATATTTCCAAAATTTCATACCATGTAACCATTAAAATTATAATTTTTCACATAATGATATAAGTAAATATTTTTGATACAGGTTTAAACACAATTTTTTTTCAATTTTCTAATACTAAATAGGCATAGGAAAATGATTAGAGAGACATATACCACATATTGATAGTAGATCTTTCTGGATTATAAATTATTTCCCTTGCTTTACATTTGGTCCTGTCCAAAACATCCACTGAGACATTTGGAAGTTAAATATTCATATTATTTAATGAATCATTGACCAAATTTCTCCATGGACATTTTGGACTGTACTAAATCATTACTTTTTTCTCTCTGACCTGAAACGTATTTTATAAATTATATGTAAAGAATGTGTTATTTTTATTATATAAAATAAACAAGTGTGTAGGGGTGTACATGTATGTATGGAAGACATCATCCATGGAGAATTTTCTTTGATACCCTATGTAGATGCTCCAGGATTTTAAACTCTTTAAGTGAATTTGACAGTCATGGTTTGGCTTTAATTTCTCATGTAACCATAATCGTGCCATTATTCTGCTTTGCCGTACTTACAATTGCCCATGTTCCTAAGTAGGTCATAATTTGTTCTTTAAGTGTCAGTGTTTTCATTTGTCAGATGAAAAGAAAATAGAGATTAGATGTTGGAGTGGAATCTGTGTCCTGAAAGTTTCATAAATTCTGAAAAATCGCACTGTCTCTCTTCAAAAGCACAGCATCTTTTGTCTCTATTATGTATTTCTCACAAAGACACTGTGAGAAAATATTTCTAAGAGAAATATTTCCAAAAGTATGCTACCCACACTTATATCCATTACTAAATACCTATAATACTAATTTAAAAACTTGTGGTGTTTGCCACATGTGTAGGAACTGTCTAAATGTTAATCCTCACCACTGTATTTGACGTAGGTACTCTTATTTTTCTCATTGTATGGATAGAAAACCTGAGATCTGCAGCTGGTTGGTTTGTCCCAGGTCATGCAGCTAGGAAAAGGACAGGCCAGGATTCAAACCCAGTCAGCATGGCTCCAGAGTCTGCAGTGTTTCTTAATATCTTGCCAAAAGATTGTCCTTTCACAGATTGTCCTTTCTACTTCTAACTTTTGACAATGTGTAAAGATGAGACTCTCAACTCATGATTGTGGTTTTAGAGTGAAAAGATGTTTTCACTCCCGTCAGAAGTTCAGCACATGAGTGTAAATTCACTGGGCTCCCTGCATAGTTAAGACCCTGCTACCATCATCACTGTACCTAAACTAGGACTTGGTGGGTGAGGGAATCGCCATCCTGGTTTTACACATCTGTCAGAGCAGCTTAATTCCCAGCTGCTCCATTTCATTATTAGATGTTATGATGTCATGGGAGTCTTTGCTTTTAAAAGCAGCCCTGTAATTTTTAGTAATTAAAGAAAAACAGGATGTATAATATCTGAAAATGTGTCACTGACACTGAACTCAATTTGCTTTGGATGGCTAATATTTTTAGGAGATGGTTTCCAAGGCATATTAACAGTACAACATAACATGCTTATGGGAGTATACCTTTCATAAGCTTCTTAAAAATATTTTTCTTCCATCATGAGACAGCACATAGCAATTAATGAAGTTTAAAAACTTCAAAATATAGGTTTATTTGCTTTCTTTTTTCTTACATAATTTCAACCATAGAGGGAAATAGCCTAAAATAAAATCCATTAATGTAACAGTGTAACTTGAGCTAAATTAAAATCCTTCTGTAGTCTGTATTTTCCAGTTTTTCTTAAGAGGATGGGTTACTACATGATTATAACAACAAAGATAATGATTATTTGAAAATCCTTAGGGGTTGCCATGCAAGCTTCATATATAAAAATCTAGATTCAGTGCTTTATTAATTTATGATCAATATTTTATTTCTTTTGGTCTATATACTTTGTTCCCCCTCTTTGAAGAAAGGGCATGGCTTGGTTTCACAGTGCCTAGTAAAAGTGCTGTATACAGTGAGACTTTCAACATTTTAAAAATGAAATTTCAAATGTGTGTATGTGTATGTATTTTCTGTGCACTTGAACATTTTGAGTTAAATTTCTTAATCAGTGACTATTCATTTGATTTCACAATTGGAGTGAATGACAGTTTGGGGAGATTGTCAGATGCTCAATGTGAGTTAAAGTAACTACTCTATTCCCCAGCAGTGGATGTTGATAAATTATTATGTAGTGGAATTTTCAAAATAATGATAATTGTAGTATTGATGATAGTACTAGATAGCTAGGCTAGCCTTTTCTCCAAAACACAGACTTTAATGGCCTTTAGAAAAGAATGCTACTGAAATGTCTTACCATAGATGATTGGCTAAAGAAGCTGTGGTACATATATACAATGGAATATTACTCAGCCATAAGAAGAGATGAAATACTGCCATTTGCAACAACATGGATAGATCTCGAGATAATCATGTTGGGTAAAATAAGCCAGACAGAAAAAGTTGAAAATCATATGATAGCACTTATATGTGGGATATAAACCTAAAAGCAACAAACAAACAGGACAAATAGAGACTGATGGACATGGACAATAGACTAGTGGTTACCAGAGGGTAGGGAGAGGAGTGGGGAGGTAGACGGGGTAAGGGGGTCAAATATGTGGTGACAGAAAGAAATCTAACTATGGAAAGTGAACACATAGTGTAAGTATATATATATATATACATATATACAGTGTGTATATATATATACAGATGTATATATATATACATCTCACAGTGTGTAGTGCATTCTGCTACTGTAGCACTTTTCACATTGTAGTAAATGCAGCTCTATACATCTGCCTCCTACACTAGAATATGGACTACTCGAAGACAACAGCCGCTCTTATTTATCTCTATCCCTGATACTTAGCACAGTAACTGACACATCTGTTGGGCTTATAATGATATGTAGTCTGTTGTTAATTATGATTTTGGAAATACTAATAAAAGTGTGGCTGGTTTCCTGGTATGATGTTCATGACAACTTGTTTCTCCAGTTTCTCGAGAAATTTTACACTTTTAGAAAGGCATTTCATGAATGAATATAAGCAAAGAGAAGATTCTAATACCACACATTTTATGTTCAGAGAACGATATGGTAGTAGAAGTTGAGGGTTAGGAGCTGACAGATAGTGACAGGCTTTTAGGTCTGCTGTGAAAACATCTCTGGTCAAGGGTGATGGATGCATAGAAATCTGTTGGAGGTTATTGGAGGTAGTAAGAGTAGTTAGTACCTGAAGTTGCTGAAAATTTACATATTAATTTTTGTTTTGTAATCAGGAAGGAAAAATAGGAATAATAACCAATTTAATTCTTTGACTCTCCTATTAAAGACAAAGCTATCCTTTAGACACAAGGGGATATTTAAGGAATTTTTATAGAATAGTGTGTGAAGAGCTGAAACATGCAAATTGTCTTGTTTTATAAGAATTATATAGATTGGCGTTTCTTTTATTTCCTTGTATACTGAGAAGGAATTTTGTTATACCCTGAAGGACTAGTAGACTTGTAACTTGAAAATACTAAGATTTTCAATGTCTTTAAAAACGAAGATCATTGCTTTCGAAACTTGGCTTGAAAACTATTAAAAAAATGAAATAATTAATGTAAAACCTAAATGTTATTGAGTGCTTGATACATGCCAGGCACAGTTATTAAGATATTTATGTGTGTCTCATGGAACACTATAAAGTAGGTACTCTTATCCCAGTTTTATACATTTGAAAAATAATAATAATGTTTTGCTCTAATAGTATTTACCTCAAAATACATACTGAGGAACTAGTGGAGCTAAAGTTTAACTCCACAGTTTCTATCTCCAGACACTGTCTCTTGTTTTCCAAAAACATCCCTAGGGGGCAAGAAACCCTGTTCCTATGTTTAAAATTGATTACATTGTGGTACTGAGCACAATTCTCTTTATGAAAGGAGGTGTAGGTCGGCCCCAGTTAACCTCTAGCTCTCCAGGGATTATTATGTGTGCTCCATTAGAAAACATGGCTCTCATAAACCTTCAAGCTATTGAGATCACTCATCTTTCTCACATGAAACTATATCAATGGACTCCTGAGTTCCCTTGATTCCATCTCATTCACTTTATAGCCAAAGTGAGTTTTCTAAAATGCAAATCCAAGCATATCAGTTCCCTGCTTTAATCATTCAGTGACGCCCCATTACTTTCTGAATATTTTAAACTCTTTAATGTGGCTTCTAAACTCCTTTCTCAACTCTGCTTGACACTCTTGTCTTTCTTACTTCCACTCTCACACTCCACAGCTGGCCTCTTCAGTTGCAAGTTCATTTCAGCTGGGCTTTTGTACCTACTGCTTCCCCTAACTAGAACACTTTTCTCCTGCATCTCACCCCCCGGCCCCCCCACCCCCGCCGCAAGCTGCTTGTACTTCTAGGAACTTTCTGTAGGAACTTGCTCCTGAAGTCCCAAATTTGGGTTAAGTAGTTCTCCTAGGTGTTCTAGCAGCCTTCTTCACCTTCCTTTCATAAAACATCATGCTGAGTGTCTGATTACTAATTTTTACCTCCTATGGGATGTTAAATTCGCTGGGAAGAGAAAAGATGTGCTTATTTTCTTTATTCTTGAATCCCCAATAGTAGTTCAATTTTTTGTTGTATACATGAATTGGTAAAACATAAAGTGTGGTTTTAAGAGTTCAATAAATAAAACTTTATTTAATCCACACAATTCCCATAAGTTACATACTATGATTGTACCCATTGAAATGGGGTACTTGCTACACAAGAGTTTAAGTAACTTGCCCAAGGTCACACAGTTAATAGGTGGTAATATTAGGATTTAGAACGAGATAGTCTGGCTTCAGAGTCTGGACCCTTGAAGATCAATAGCATCAATAGATTAGTATTTCTGGGTCACAGTTGGTACCTCAGGGCATTCACAAGAGAGAAAACATGAAACCTGGTTATTGCTCTCTTCTCTGCCACAATTTTGTGATTTTTGTGATCTCCCTCTGCTTTAGTTTAATTACCTGCAAAATTTAGAAACTGTGGATAGAATGATCCCAAAAGTTTTTGTTCTCTAAATAACAATGATTTAAATCAACAACTTATATCTATGTTACTGTGGGGAAGATCGAGTATTGAAAATAAATTACTTAAGGACCATGAGCTAAAATAGGTAATCTATGTCCCATCTACAGACTTCTGCACTTTCTTATCTCCACTGTTTGAGAAATTCATAATCCCATCCTAACTCTCTGATCAAAGAATTGGACTTAAATAAAACTGTCAGGCGGATAAACTAAATAACCTAAAACCACCTCAGAAAATGAAGTGAGTTTCCATTGATATAGTTAATTTGGCAAATGATTAGTAATAATAATTTTAAAAAGAAAGGTAAGTCATTGCCTAGTCCAGTCGCTAACACATAGTAGGCATTCAGTAAATATTAGTTCTTTATGGATTTTATTTTTCCTGTAAGTTCACTTACGGTTTTCACTTTTTCTGTGAGTTTTCAGTTCAGTTATATTGCCTTTTTTTTCCCCCCCTGTCTCTAAGAACATTCATCATAAAGGAGAATTAATAAGCATCCTAGCTAATTTGGTACATGTTCCTATTATATAATCACCATGGTAGCCAGGCTGTTAATTGAGAACAAATAAATTTGTAGGAGAAAAAACTCTTGCTTTCTCACTGAAGGTGTGCTCTATGGAAGCACTACCTCTTAGTCTTACTTTGTCTTTCTTCAGTAGATATTGAATGAGTTCCACTCAAAAATAAGAGTGGTTGGGCCTACTTTGAAAGAATCAGCAAGCTTTAATAAATGTCAGACAACCTCATCTTTCATTTTTAAAGAATATGGATACATGGCCACATCTAAAGGTCAAATATTAAATGATGTCAAAGCGTAAAGGAATGTTAACATATTCACGTCACATTTCTTTTTGTAATTTCCTTTTAATGACCAATGCCCTGGTGGTCAAACTCTGAAATTGGGTTCTTGCTATGAAATGAAAGATTAGGGAAATTCAAATGTATTTTTTAAATGTAAATTAATTTTCACTTACTAACAGTACTAAATGTTTAATTGAATGTAGAACATCTCACTTATTGCAAATAAATGAACAGTTTTAGTAATGAAAATGTAAGAACTACCATAATATTGCATGTCATTATCCAAATTATGTCCATCTAATGATCAAGATTCAATAATGACACACAGAAAATATACCCACAGCAGTTGGTAATCTGCCCACAGTGTAAGATTCTGAATAGGTTATGTGTGTGATATTTTAGTCTTTCTCCCAGCATGTTTCAAAGCAGCCTTTGTTGTGAGAACTTTAAAAGCCACAAGAAAGCATGTTTAGTGGGTTTTCTTTAATTTTGAATACTTTAGGTTTATGGTAATTCATTACCTGAATACACTAGAAACTTTGATTTTGTTATGCATAGTTTCTTATTTTATGGTATGTAAGGAGTCCTCAATATATGACTGTACAATGTTTGCCCGGTAATATTTAAAAAACAAAAATAAAGAAAGCAACTCAGCCAAGTCGGCTCCCTAAATATCTTTGCAAAAATTGCTGCTGTTTTAAAATAGCATTATATCCACTCTTGTTCTGTGAACTGAATTGTTTTTATTTAACATTAAAGAATAATCATTATGTCCTTGATTTAAGGAACTTAATTATTTAAATTCACAAGCAATCTATTCACAACCTTCAATACAATATAAAACATCTTTTAAAAATTGATATCTTAGACCTATGAAAGATGAATTGGAGAAATAGTCATGCTATATAAAATTATGTTAAAATCTATGATCCCGGAAACCAAGATAAATAACATTACATGTGTTTTTAAAATATTACTTTTTTAGTGACTTTAATTTTAGAATTGTTCTCAAATATTACTTGATCTCACTTATTTTATGAAGAGTAAAGGACTTTTGTATATATGTACGTGTGCGCTCTTCATATATCAGGTGTTTTTATACATATAGGAAATCATATCACTATAAAGTAACATTATTTTATTCCTTAAGACAATAAGCAATACAGAACTGTTAAAGAATCACTGCAGGCAGGCATGAATGGATTGTAGCCTGATCATTCAAAATACATAAGTCTACATCAGGAGTATCCATGACATACCTGTGAATTTCCTAACATGGAGAAAAAAAGAAAAATCAATTCTATTACTTAATCTACACATTTGAAAATGTAATTAAGTAGTCAGGCCCTCTACAAAGTAGACAAGAAAATATAATACTAACAAATCACACTCGAAATTAAATTTTAAGTCTTGAGAATATGATTGTCAATCTTCCTGGGAAACATGGGCTAATCATATCTATGTGCCTAAAACTTGGCACCTTTGGATTCCAGGAAATATTCCATGGTATGTATATACATTAGATTTAGGTTTGACTACATTTAACGAAAAAACATAAATAAATAAAAATAGCTTAAATATGGTAGAGGTTTATTTCTCCCATACATAAAAGGGATTTGTAAGTAGGTTTTTCAGGGCTCCTATGGCAATTCCACAGTGTTATCATGGCTCATATTTTTTATTTTTTCCTTCTCAGCTTAGGGTTTTCAAATTTAAAGGTTGAGATGCTTATTAGAGTTCCAGCTATTGTGTCAACATTCAAGCCTGTGCTACTTCCCCCTTTAAGGACAATTTCCCATGGGCACATACATACTCCTACTTATATTTCATTGTCCAGACCTAGTTACATGACCATACCAGGCTGTGCGTGTAAGGCTGAGAGCCTTTCAGCTGAGCACATTATTCCAGATTTCTATTACTGAAGAAGGGGAAATGGGTATCGGAAGACAATTAGCATGAAAAGCAAGTATCCAAAATATATATCAAAGAAACTGAAGGCTGTTTACTGCATTACAATAACACTATATTTACACAAGCAGTCATATTTTTAGTGTTCCCCTTAGATTGTGGCAGCCATCCCAGACTTATCTGAGTATAAACTGAAGGTAGATGGTCAAGTATAGGAAAACCAGAAAAAAATTTGAATAGATGTTCTGAACATAGCCTCAAAATTCAGAGACTGATCAAAGACAAAAATAAAATAGAAATAGCCCTGTTAGATAATAAATCTGAGATAGAGTTGCAAAAACAGAGAGGTTGCAAACAGCAGCTCCCAATCAAAGAAGCATATTTGCATGTATTTAAGGGTGAGGAGATTGCTATTCACACTTATGTACAGGAGAGGGTACCGCATAGCAGTGGCATGTTTGGGTTGGGACAGACAGGTGGAGTTAATGATGGAAAGAAAGCTAACTGACAAAGAGCCAAACTATAGCAAATTTGTTTAATTATTTTTTTAATTTCATGTGAAAAATGATCTTTGTTTTCTTTGCAAAAGCATACATTGCGCTAAAGAAGTCTGAAAATAAACACGTATTACAACAGAGTCCATTAATACTCTGGCGTTTTTGTTTTCTTAGCTTTGCAGTTTATAACACATGACTAATAGATTGTATCTGAGTAAGAATTTGATAAGTATAACTATTATTCAGAATTTATGGTCACATTCTTTGGATGGCAGCACTACTGATAGCAGTCAAAATGACAGAAATTACAGAATTCAATAGGATGATCATTATTTCTCTCTGAGATAGATACAGTTCCACCAAAGGAATTTTGCCCTATTAAAAAAAGAGAATTTATATAACATTTCATTTTTATGGCTTTCCTTTCCTTAATTCCTTCAATTTACTTAATTAGACATATAAAATAGAACTCACTTGGCCAGCAACTACATACATTTTTTGAGAGAAAAATATATTCTCCAACCTACTGATGATCAGAAGGAAGTGGTATGCACATGTGTGTGTTTGTGTATGTATATATGTGTGTGTGAGTGTGATATAAAATATAAATGATATTTTAAATGTACGTGAAAATGAACTTTTGGTAGCTGAATATGCAGGTCTGATTTCGTAATGAAATTGTGAATGAGGATTACTTTTAGGTATTCTTAATGTATAGATGACAGCTGAAGCTCTGTATGGCTTAGCAATTGCAAACAAAGAAGAGTATAAAAAGAGGGCTGTAGATTAATATTTGTATGTAAAGGAGAAGAGCTTGAGTAGAATCAAAGATATAGCAGGAGAACCAGTTAGGAGTGTATTCACAGAATGTCAGAGAGAAGAGTTGTAAGACAGGAGGGAGTGATCAATACTGGTCAAAGATGCAGCAGAGGTTAAGTAAAGTAGATGCTGGAGAATTAAGAAACCAGAACATAATTTGTCATCTTAACTGGTTTGGAATGCTGGTAGTTAAAATCAGGCTCATTTCAGTGAGTAGAACAATGCAAAGGAGATGGAATCGATGAGTAAATGTGACTCTCCAAGAAGTCCCATGCCAAAGGAAGAAGATGAGGCAGCAATTAGGCTTATTAAAGATTAGTGCATACCTATGTTGTCCAATATAGGAGTCACCAGCTACATGTGGCTATTGAGCACTTGCAGTGTGGCTAATCTGAATTGATATGGGCTGTGAGCGTAAAATCTATACTAGATTTCAAAGCATTGGTATGAAAAAAATTACAAAATATCTCACTGAAATTTTTATATTGATTACATATTTAAATAATTTGTTATGTGATGAAATATATATTGTTAATATTAATTTCACCTGTCTCTCTTTTACTTTTTAATGTGCTTACTACATTTTTTAAAATTATATACGTGGCTTAACATTTGTGGCTTATATTATGTTCTATGGACAGGCATTGCTGGTCTATAATCTGATTCCAATTTGCCACAATACATGTGAGGGAAAATCAGAAACCATTCTAAAAACTACAGTCTTTTTCCTACATTTACTTAAAAGTGTAATTTGTTATAGTAGAAAAAACATGAGCCGCTGGATCCAGCTCTGCTACTAACTAGCTATATAGCCCTAGGCAAGTTATTTAACTTTTGTGAGCCTTGATTTCCTCATCCATAAAATGAGAATCATGAAACTCACAACACAGGGTAATTGTGAGGATTAAACATGAATGTAAAGGGCTTTATGGAGTCCATGCTACATAATCTGCATTTAATATAAGTTATATTCTTTCCTTTCTGTGTGACCTATAACTCTGTTAAAAGAGACAGAATTGATCTAAAATACTGTAAGCCTAAAAATCAGAGCATGATGGGAGACAGGATAAGAATAAAAATAAAGGTTATTGACCCCAAATCTTTCAAGATTATAAAATAACTGACAGCCTTAGCTTTTTTGGAAGGACAAAGCAATAAATTGTTTTCAAATATGGAAATATATACACATATGTGTATTTATATATGTGTATATATATACACTAATATATATATACATATATGTGTGTATATATGTGTATTTTCAGTGACCTATATGAAACAGTATATATATAATTCTTTATAAACTCAAATATTCTGCATCTATTCAAATATGAATAGTGGTTTGTTATTACCATTCATAAAATTACATCCATTAAAAAATGATAAATGGAGGAAAGAATGAGTAGCTCTGGCAGGAAAAATATAAGATTGAGATGATGATGAAAGAAGAAAAAGAAAGACATAGAGAAGATACAAAGAATTTTCCAAAAGTCAAAATAGGAAATATATATCTAGCTAGCATACACTGTCCATAGTTTTCTTTCTCAGCCTTCATATTCCACCATGGAATGGTCCCAAATAACCCCTCTACACTGTTCAAGTGCACAGTACCGTGATTATTATGTGTAATAAAAAGGCCTTTCCCCCTAAAATTTGTATTTTGGTGGAAACAGGGGAATGGTAGACAGTAGACAAAAGAAATAATTAAAACACATGTTAGTTATTATTTGAAAGCCAAAAAAATCGAAGAAGGAGGCTAGAATATGTTGATGGGGAAAGGATATAGAATTAGATAAGATGTACTATCAAGGCTTACTGAAAGGGTGACATTTGAATAAAACGGAAAAACAGTAAGTGAGCAAGTCATATAGGCTTCTGGAGGGAAGCATTTCAGATAGTGGTAGGAGCATAGATCATAATTTGGGATTTTGGATTATTGGGGGTCTAATGTGGCTGGAGCCTAGTGATAGGATTAGTAGGAAGGCATGACGTCACCAAGTAAAGGCTGGGTGAGGAGATCATATAAGACTTCAAATAACCTATCTTGCTATGTCCCAAGTTGACATGACTAGAAGTGTTTCAACTTTGATTAACCTACCTTGACTTGCCTTGCCTTGACTTGACTTAACTGGACTTGAACTTACTTGAATTAACTTTGCTATTGAATGTCTTTTAAGGGTTTGGCTTTTGCTCTGAGTGAGATGGTGACTTTAGAGTTTTAAACTGAAGAGTGACATGATCTTAACTTCTGTTAAATAGAATTGGTCTAGCTGCCATCTGAAAGAAAGATGTGAAACACGTACATGCATAAAGACTCAGAGAATTCAAATTGTTACCTGGGCTACCAGGACCATGTTTGTTTTCTTTCCTATGGTAGTTTAACCTTGATTACTCTGACAATTAATTTAATCTCCAGGATTTGGAATTTTCTGGAGAGCTCTGCAATGTTTATAAACACTTTAAATTGTATGTACTTTACATATTGCTCTAAAAATTTTGAATGTGGATTATATTTATAATTTTTACATATAAATGTTAAAATGCGTCATTCTTCTGGTTATTATGTTGAATGCTTCATGAATTTTACCTTAAATTCAATCATTGGATTTATTTCTTTGTTTGTTTGTTTTTAATGAAATTTTTATGGTGACATTGGTTAATGAAATCCGGTAATTAAGGCATAAATATATTTAACAGTAAGGAATAAATATATTTACATTGTATGTTTATCTCCCATAGTTAGATTTCTTTCTGTCACCATATTTTTGACCCCTTTTACCCAATCTACCACCCTCTTCTCTCCTACTCCCTACCCTGTGGTAGTCACGAGTCTATTGTCCATGTCCATGACACTCTGTTGTTTTTAGGTTTATATCCCACATATAAGTGATATCATGTGATTTTCAACTTTTTCTATCTGGCTTATTTCACTTAGCATGATTATCTAGGGGCCCATCTAGGTTGTCGCAAATGGCAGTATATCATCTCTTCTTATGGCTGAATAATATTTCATTGTATGTATGTACCACAGCTTCTTTAGCCAATCATCTATCGCAGGACACTTCAGTTATTTCCATGTCCTGGCCACTGTGAATAACGCTGCTTTGAACATTGGTGTGCAAATATCTTTTCAGATATGAGTTTTCAAGTCTTTGGAGTAATTACCCAGTAGAGGGATTGCTGGATTATATGGTAGATCAATTCTTACTGTTTTAAGGGACCTCCATACTGTTTTCCACAGTGGCTGTACCAATTTGCAGTCCTACTAGCAGTATATGAGGATTCCTTTTTCTCCGCATCCTCTCCAAAATGTGTTATTACTTGTCCTGTTCATTATAGCCATTCTAACAGGTATGAGAAGATATCTCATTGTGGTTTTGATTTGCATTTCCCTAATAGCTAGCAATGTTGAGCATCTTTTCATATATTTGTTGGCTATTTGTATGGCCTCTAGGGAGAAGTGTCTGTTCAGGTCCTGTGCCCACTTTTTGATTGGATCGTTTGTTTTTTTGTTATTGAGTTGTATAAGTTCTTTGTATATTTTGGATATTAGGCTCTTATTGGAGGCATTGCTTGTAAATATATTTTCACATTCGGATGGCCATCTCTTTACCTTGTTAATGGTTTATTTTGCTGAGCAGAAGCTTTTTAGTTTGATGTAGTCCCATTCATTTATTGTAGCTTTTACTTCCCTTGCTTTTGATGTCATATTCATAAAATCTCCTTTAAACCCAAGGTCCTTGAGTTTAGTTTGTATGTTTTCTTCTATGCATTTTATTGTTTTAGGTCTTATATTCAGGTCCTTAATCCATTTTGAGTTAATTTTAGTGTGTGGTGATAGACAACAGTCTAGTTTCATTCTTTTGCAGGTGGCTTTCCAGTTTTTCCAGCATCATTTATTGAAGAGGCTTTCCATTCTCCACTGTATGTTTTTGGCTTTTTTGTCAAAAATTATTTGCCTCTATAAATGTAGGTTTACTTCTGGGCTCTCGATTCTGTTCCACTGGTCCGTGTGTATGTTTGGCTGCAAATACCATGCCGTTTTGATTACTGTCGCTTCGTAGTATAATCAGAAGTCGGGCAGAGTGATGCCTCCAGCCTTGTTCTTTTTTCTCAGAATAGTTTTGGCAATCCAGGGCCTTTTGTGCTTCCATATATATCTAATGATTTTTTGTTCTATTTCTTTAAAAAATGACAAAGGGATTTTGGTAGAGATTGCATTAAATCTATATAATGCTTTAGGTAATAAGGTCAACTATGTTGATTCTTCCAATCCAGGAACACGGAATATCTTTCCATTTCTTTGTATCTTCTTCGATTTCTTTTAATAAGATCTTGTACTTTTCATGATATAAGACCTTCACATGTTTCATTAGATTTATTCCTAGGTATTTTGTTGTTGTTGCAATTGCAAAAGGAATTATTTTTTCTACATCTTTTTCTGACACTTCGTTATTAGAGTATAGAAACTCTAAGGATTTTTGAACATTGATTTTGTATCCAGAAACTTACTGTATTTGCTTATTGTTTCTAGTAGTGTTCTTGTGGAGTCTTTATGGTTTTCTATATAGACAATCGTGTCATCTACAAATAGTGACGGTTTGACCTCTTCATTTTCTATTTGGATGCCTTTTATATCTTTCTCTTGCCTGATGGCACTCACTAAGACTTCCAATGTTATATTGACTAACAGTGGCGATAATGGACAGCCTTGCCTTGTTCCTGATCTTAGAGGGAAGGTTTTTAGTTTTTCACCATTAAGTATAATGTTGGCTGAGGACTTCTCACATATGGCCTTTATTATGGTAAGGTATTTTCCTTCTTTATCGATTTTGTTAAGAGTGTTGATCATAAATGAGTGTTGTATCTTGTCGAAGGCTTTTTCTGCCTCTATTGATATGTTCATATGATTCTTATTTTTTAATTTGTTTATGTGGTGTATCACATTAACCTATTTGCATATGATGAACCATCCCTGTGCCCCTGGGATGAAGCCCACTTGATTATGGTGTATAATCTTTTTAATATGTTGCTGTATCGGTTCACTAGTATCTTATTTAGGATTTTTGCATCTGTGTTCATGAGAGATATTGGTCTGTAGTTTTCTTTTTCTGTGTTGTCTTTCCCAAGGTTTGGTATCACAGTATATTGGCCTCATAAAATGAGTTGGAAAGTATTGCCTCCTCTTCAATTTTTTTGGAAGAGTTTGAGGAGAATAGGTATTAAATCTTCTTCGAATGTTTGGTAGTATTCACTGGTAAAGCCATCTCCTGGTCTTGGACTTTTACTTTTTGGTACGTTTTTGATGGTTATTTCAATTTCCATACTGCTGATAGTTCTATTTAGATTTTTCAGTTCTTCTTGATTCAGTCTAGGAAGATTATATCTTTTTAAGCACTGGTCCATTTCTTCTAGATAATTAAATTTGATGTTATATACTTTTTCATAGTGTTCTTGTATGATCCTTTGTATTTCTGCAGTGTCTGTTGTAATTTCCCCTCTTTCTTTCCTGATTTTGTTTATTTGTGTCCTTTCTCTTTTTCCTTTAATGTGTCTTGCCAGGGACTTGTCAATTTTATTAACCTTTTCAAAGACCTAGCTATTTGTAGCATGTATTTTTTCTATTGTTTTTTGTTTTCAATTTCATTTATTTCTGCTCTAATTTTCATTATTTCTTTCCATCTGCTGATTTTAGGCTTCATTTTTTTTTTCTAGTTTTTTAAGATGAAGCATTAGGTTGTTTATTTGGGCTCATTCTTATTTTTGGAGATAGGCCTATAATGATATGAACTTTCCTCTTATGATCGCTTTTGCCATATCCCAAAAGTTTTGATATATTGTACTATCATTATCATTCCTTTCTATGTATCTCTTCATCTCCGTTTTTATTTCTTCCTTGACCCAGTTATTCTTCAGTAGTATGTTGAATCATTGCCACGTATTTGTGGTTCTTTCTGCTTTCTTTTTACAGTTGATCTCTAGTTTCAAAATATTATGATCAGAGAGAGAATAGGGTTGGTATGATTTAAATCCTTTTATACTTTTTGAGGCTATCTCTGTGTCCCAGTACGTGGTCAATCCTTGAGACTGTTTCAAATGCACTAGACAAGAATGTGTAAGCAGCTTTTTTGGAATGAAAGGCTCTGTAAATGTCAATTATGTCCAGTTGGTCTAATGCGTCATTTAAGAATGTTATTTCCTTATTGATTTTCTGTTTGGATGATCTGTCCATATCTGACAGTGGGGTATTTAGGTCCCCTACTACGATAGTGTTTTGGTCTATTCTCTCTTTAGTTCTGTTAGTAATTGTTTTACATATTTCAATGCTCCCTAATTGGGAGCATAGATTTTAATAATTGTTATATCTTCTTGATGCATAATTCCCTTTATCATTATGAAGTGTCCCTCAGTATCTTTCTTTACCTTTTTGATTTCGAAGTCTATTTCATTCGATATTAGTACTGCTACTCCCGCTTTTCACTGAATGCCATTTGCTTGAAATACCATATTCCATCCTTTCACTTTGCGTCTATATTTGTCTTTGGAACTGAGATGTGTCTCCTGGAGGCAATATATAGTTGGGTTTTGTTTTTTGATCCCATCTGCAGCTCTGTGCCTTTTTATTGGTGAGTTCATTCCATTCACATTTAGGGTGATTATTGAAATATAAGGTCTTCTCGTAGCCATTTTATCTTTTGCTTTCTGGTAGCTCGGTGTTTCCATTGCTTCCTTGTCCTTATGTTTCTGTTTTCTTTATTTTGGTTGGCTTTTGTGGGTTTTCCTCTGCTTCTTCTTGTTTTATGTTATATACTTCAGTTCTGAATCTTCTGTGTGCGCTTACTATTATGAATATGTAAAAATAGTTATATATATACAGTTGTCCATTTTCTTCTGCACGTGCCTTATCTCCATTCCCCTTTGTGAATATGGATCTTTGAATCCTCCCCTTTTCAGTCATTATTGTCTCAATTTGTCCCTATATGCTGAACATTCATTACTATCTTGCTATAGCAAATCTCTTCTTATTTTAAGCTTATAATGCCTTGTTTGTAGTAAGGGTTGCACTTCTCTGCTTTTATCAGCCTGCTAGTCCCCTTACTCTTAATTATGTGTTTTTGTTTGTTTGTTTGCTTTGTTTTGTCATTTTGTTTTAGGTGAACTGACCTCTGTCAGTATTTCCTGTAGTGCAGGCCTCGTAGTGGAGAATTCCTTCAAATTTTGTATGTCTGGAAAGGTCTTAATTTCTCTTTCATATCTAAAGGAGAACTTAGCTGGATCTATTATTGTTGGCTGGTAATTCCTTGCATTTAATAGTTTTAATATTTGATTCCACTTCTTTATGGCTTTTTAGGGTTTGTATTT
>NW_006494610.1:9931778-9954416 GCF_000325575.1 Pteropus alecto
AACTCTGACAGGGTGTTCTTTATCTCCAGAAGGTCTATTTGGTTCTTTTGGGGGGTTTCAATCTCCTTACTAAAGAACTTATTCTGCTCATCTAGTTGTTTTTTCAATTTCTCATGAAATTGTTATGATTTGTTTTGGATCTCATTGAGTTTTTTCAGAAGTACCATCCTGAATTCTCTGTCATTTAAGTCACATATTTCTATGTCTGTAAGCTTATTTTCTGGAGTTTTTCTCTTTCTTTCTGAGATGCCTTGTCATCTCGGTTGTTCATGGTGTTTAATGGACTATTTCTCTCCCTGGGCATGAATGGAAGTGTGTTCTGCTTTTTATTTTTTTTTCTAGAAAGAAGATTTATTATGTAATGGTCCCCAGCCTGTTGCAAAAAAGGTGTTTTTCTTTTGGTTTCCAGTAGGTGGCATCTAAGCCTCTTGGATCTCTGTTTTATATAAAGTCTTAATAATGTCTTTTTTTTTTCTTATAGATGTTTAATCACACTTGCTACACTCAGTCTCAGTTCCTGTCAGTGTTAGTGACAGTTTCGATAGCGTTTGTTCAGATTCCCCTGGGGCTCTGCGGCATTAAGTCTCTTAGGGTATGGGGGGAGGGGCCTCTGGGTTGGGGGTTGGGGCTGCGGCTCAGCCTCTGTTTTGCAACCTCGGCTATGATATCTTATGTGCAGATACCACGCTCAAAAGTGCTGATGTGCAGTATGGGTGTTTTTTGTTGAGTTTTAGATGTTCAGTTTATTGTTGTTTCAAGGGAGAGATCTGGGAATGTCTCTCACTCTGTCATGTTTAATCCAATCTAGTTATTGGATTTCTTAAACCAATGTCACCATAAAAATAAATTAATTAATTAGTTTTTAAAAATTAGAGCAAAAAGGATTTGCTAATAAATCAGATATAGGGTGTGACAAAAAGAGAGAAGGCAAGGATGACTTCAAGATTTTGGCCTGAGCAACTTGAAGTAAAAAGTCATTGAGGTGGGACAGGAGTGGAATACTAGATTAGGAGAGAAGAATGTAAATAATCAGGACATTTTTTCTGGAAATGTTAAATTTGCGGTATCTATTAATTTCAAGAAGAACTGCAAGGAATGTGAGTCTGGAGTTCATGGGAGATGATCTGGGCTGGAGTTATATATTTGGAAGCATCTGTATGTATATGGTATATAAAGTTGTGAGATTGAAATCTCCAATTGAACAGTGAGTGTAGATAAGTACAAATAGGGGAAAGAGGGGAAAGGAAGAGGTTGAAGAAAGGAAGCGAAGGAGCCTGAGAAAGAATGACTATTTTTATGTACTGGAAGGCAAGTGATGAGGATATTGAATCTAGAGGCATGGGCTAGGTTAAAGTTTGTTATTGGGATATGTGAATTGACTGTTGATTTTAGTAAATAAGGGTCAGTAGAGATTTTTTTATGAACAGCTTTGATGAAGAGAGAAAATCCTAATTAGAGAAGGGTCAAGAAAATATGGAATCAAGACAGTAGCTGAAGGGGAAAGTGGAACAGAGAATTGTGGTGTTTTTTTTTTTTTTTTTTTTTTTACTAAGAAGTATGAGAATACTTCATGCTCTTGATAATAATCAGAGAACAAAACAGTAAATGTGGATGGTACAGTAGAAAGGCAAGACTTTCTAGACTCTTTAGTAACTGAGAGAGGATGGGCCCTGCTGGTCAAGTGGAGTGATTGCCCCAGTTTGCGCATACTAACACATTTGATTTTATATAGGGTCACATATGCGACTGAATGGAGAAAAGTTCTGTGGGACGTTTTGAGAATTATTTTCTGGTTGTTTCTCTTTTTCTAATGAAATAGGAAGCAAGATCATTAGCTTTATTTGCTAATGACCCCCTTCCAATCTGTCCTCTACTTAACTACCCCCTCTTTAATCCTTACCCAATAATTAGCTCCTTACCCTTGTTAGATCTCAAAATAAAATGCGTCAGAATTTCCTGGAGTATTTGTTAAAATGCACATCCCTGGGCACCACTGGAGATCTAATAAATTGTCTCTGGGACATGGATCCATGAATTTGAATCTTTAGCAAATTCTACTGGCAATTCTTACGCACAGTAAATTGTGAACAACACTACCCTTTCCCTCTTTTGGTTGCTTCAATAATGAATGCCTTATCCTTTTTCATTCCCCTGTGAATTACTATATCTTCAGAAGAATGCTTTCATCTGTATTTAGTAGAGAATTTTGCACACATTGAATATATTTGAATATCTAACACTGATGGAGATATTTTTCTAACCATAGTCTTTCCTGATCATATTCAGAGACTGAAGAAAAATTGTTCCCATATGTTATAAATACAGTATATTTTAGAATCTGAAACACAGATTTTTTTTTGTCGGATTCTAGATAAACATCATAAACAATGAAATACCTGATAAATTTTATGTCACAGTTAAATCATGGCATCAGCAAATTATGCACTATCTCTAGTAAAACTAGTTTAGAACAATGAAGTTCTATAATAAAAAAGATTATGTTTCATGCTACTTTATATGCTGAGTCCTTACTGAATGTTTAATAGCAGGAAAGTGAATTAAAAAAAAAACTACATATTTTAATTTAAAAACAAACTGTAAGTACATATATTTTAAAACATAACCATAGCAAATTTAAAGAAAATGCAGGCGAGACACACACACACGTGCACACACACACACACACACACACAGAGACAGAAAGAGAGACAGACAGACACACGGACAGATAGACAGGCAGGCAGGCAGGCAGGCAGGCAGACAGGTGGACAGGCAGACAGAAAACTCTAAAATGGTTCCTTCTTGTTATAATACAGATCTTAAAAGGTTTGTCTACATGTATTACCTTTTATTCTTCTTTCATCCTACATGTTATAATCTTTGAATAATCAAAGTTTATAGCATACATATTGAGATTATGAGGTAAAACAAAAAAGTGCATTAGAATTAAATCAAGAAAGACAGGACATAGACAAATACCTACAGCATGGAGGTGGTTCTCACAAGAAAATTGTGTGACAAATAATATGATATATATCTGAGGTCATGACTTCAAGTATATTTAAGAGTGAAAGAATGTAGAGAAGGGAAAAAAGAGGGTGGGTCAGAATGAAGCAATTTTAACTAAGGCTCTTTTTGTTGAATATTTTTTTTTAATCAGGGTAAAGTTTAAAAAAGTGCTCAACGTTGCATTATTTCTAGAGTTATTAGTATTCTGGCCAATTCTCTTAGATAATTGTAGCAAATTTTATTCTTATAGTGCTATTGCTACTATTTTCTGATTTTAATATAACCCTTATTTTCTTAAGAAATGAGTATTTCTTTATAGCTGTCTTGCTTAGCCTCTGAGAGTAATGCTACATAAACTTAGTAAATGCTCAACAGAAATGAGATCAGGTCGAAAAAATTCAAATTGTTCTTATGCATTTAATTTCTTTAAGTTCTGTTCTTTGTATTATGATTTCTAAAATAAGTTTTCAAATTATTTTATACGATTAGTGGCTTAGTGTTCAGCTGTCTCAATAGATGTATTTCTGCTCTTTTGTTTGTGGAAAGAACACTTTTCTGCTAGTCAAAGTGGGATTTGAGATTACAGCACCAGCAGGCAATTTCTTGGACAAATTACTATTTGGGCCACTAATGTGGAAGAAGGGAAGAATGTTTATTGCATTATTGAACTAGCTCATGCTTCTATAGCCAAAGGCTGTGCCAGAAGCCACTGTACTGGGAAGTAGTCCAAGAGAAGATATACACCTTCTGTTTTGAGTGACTTTTCCCTGTACTGAGAACACATGTTGGTATTCAGAGAAAAGAGCTGAATCTGCTCTGTAAGAGCAGTGGGAAGATTTAGCTACATGGACTGGTAACTTCAACATTTGTATGACAATGTATACATGAAATATGACATCTTATCTACTTAGTATTAAAATCATTTTAATATTTTGCAATGCTAAACGTTTTTGTACATAAATACAGTAATATATTTTTATTTCACTTGCCATCCTGAAGTGAATCAGTTTTTTTAAAAACTTTGACCCATAATCAGTTTCCAATCTCAACTACCCAAAGATAGTATGCATAATTATAAAACAAAATGCTTAGCCATATTTTTCTATAGAAATGTGAGATCTAACTCAGAAATTTCAATGGCAGTTGAAGAAGGAATGATGGACTCAGTATTACAGCCATATTTGTTTTTATGTTTTAGAGTAAGGCAGCTTCTGATCCTCAATTTAAGATGGTAATATTCAAAAACTGTTTCAAAAAAATAAAGTATTTATCCAGATAGTGAACGTACCAATGGTTCAATCCTTTAAAAGAATTCCAACAAGAAATTTTGTCTTTCAAATCTCTTATAATGTAATTTACCACTCCAGACCATGTTTTTTTTTTAACCAAATAACTGTGTCTTGTTAAGAATCTAGGATTCCAACAATTATCTTAAACTCTCATCTGAAGCTCCTGATCGCCACGGTTCATATCACATTCTTGTCACTTGTTTTGCTGATAATGAGCATAAAGAAACCCAATTGTATTTACCTTTTCCTTCCATGAAGGTGACGATAGAGGAAAACTCTTTTCCCACAGGTGACACCATGCAGGGATGGAGAAAAACTAGAGTTGCCTAAACATTAATTCCTCCATAGCCTGACACAATTACATTTCCAGGGACAGCTTTTGGTGAACTCTATTGCCAAATTTAGATCCCAGCTCTTTACCTAGACTCCTCAGTATCACTAACTCTGGAAATAGCTTCTAGGTCCAGTTAGCAATTAAGGACTTCAATTATTCTATGATTCTTCTTTAGAATGGATCTTAAAAGTATGTCTATCTGGGCTCACTAGTTATAACTGAGTTTTTATAATGCTGTTTTTATACCGTTTATTTAATAAAACATTTGTTCAAAAATTATATTTAGTAAAGCACCCCATGATACCATACTCCTCACTAACTCCTCAGTAATTTTCCATTTTGTTCTAAGGCAGATTGTAAGTTCTTTAACACTCCCACTGCTCAATATAAGTCCTTCTGTTTTGGGGTACCCTTATAAGGAATTTTCAGGGTAAATCTATCCTGGCAGCCTTAAAATTCAAACATAGAGATATAAACTCAAAATTCTTCTTCATACATCAAAATGTTCAAAGGCTTGCATGTATATTAGATTCTCGTAACAGCTTTGGATAAAGCATAGCATCCCAGGGAAGGTATGTAAATTAAGTGCTTAGAATATGCCTGAAGTGTCATGGTTCAGTTTACATTCACACTTAATATCTAAAGTTTCTAACCCAGACTGCTACATAAGGTTTAGGTGATAAGGAAAAAAATATAATACTGTATTATTATATGATAAACTTCAACAGGGACAAACTTAAGTTGACACAATTAAGGTCAAGTGCCCATCTAAGCATACATTGAAGAAAGAAATTTTAAAGTAAAAATGTAGGTCTATGGTTTCATATCAAATAAAAAATGGCACATTATAGTATGGGAATATTTTAGGTCTATTTCTGAGGAGTTTCATATGACTCATAAAGTAATATTAGATCCCTTTGAAAATAATTATTTTAGAGTGAAAACCAAGACATGAAATGGTTAAAAATCAAAACAAGATGATAGTTCCATACTCAAACTAGTTCTATGATTGATATAGTAGTTTATATCAAGGAAATAATATGAATAAAAGATGTGAAGGAATGAGGTATGAATTCATCAATATTTACCCTAATTTAAAGAAAATTCTGTTAGAAACTGGACAGAATCCAGAGAAGCATGTGTTCCTTAATCCAAGTCTTCGTTTAGAAAAATAAGAGAGGGAGAGATTTTGTTGAAGTGACTGGGCTCGTTCTCTGGAAAAACAAAAACAAAAACAAAAACAAAACAAAACAAATATAAATATTACATATATATATATGATTTATTGTAAATACTTAAATACAGTTACTTTGAAAAATCTATTCCACATGTTGACATTAGTCTCCACATTCTTTCTTTGATAGCTGATACCTCTTAACCAGTAAGCCAAAAAAGAAATTATGATGCAAGGTAATGTAGTCTCTCTCATTTAGTACTCTATGTTTGCCTTTTCTCTATTGACATTCCCTGATCTATATTTTCCCTCAGTGACCTGCATCATCTACTTCATAGTGAAGTGGAGGCATTTTTAAGTACTCTTTGGAGTTAAGGATCACTTCCTGGTCAGAGCCTGATTATGCAGTGGAGTTCTCCATTACCTAGTCACATGAGCACCTTGATCTTTCCCCGACAACATCAATAAAACATTCCCTGACCACACGACTCAGGTGTAAAAAGTGTGACTATTTAATGAATTTATCTGCAATGTCGGGTGGGTTCTAGTATTTGGACACTGTGTAGGAGCTCATATTGGCTATTTGGTGTTTTCTCTCACTACAAGATGATAGCCACAGGGCTTGAGAAGCTGAGAAGAGCATCAGTACTGATGCTTTTTCATGACATCTTCTTAGCTTAACACTCAACACTCAGTAGAAGCATCTTGATAGTCTAAATCTAGGGATTTCTTTTAAGCCTTAGAAAATTGGAAGGAAGAGCTGGGATCAAATTAAGTCATGGAATTTTTCAGCTATATACACCATCACCGTCCAAGTTTTAGAACACTAGAATGAAATATAAAAAATAAAATGCTATTTGTTGTTGGAATTTTTCCAAGAATAACAGATAAACTGTATTTCCTACCAGTTTTAGTCCAGTAGATTTCAGTCTTTCCATTTCCCTCAACAAAATGCCCAAGGAATAAAGCTATAACACAAGTAACAGTGTTCACACACTCCAGGATTAGCAATATGAACCTGACACTCTTCCCCCATCCTTCCCAGTTCCCAGTTTGTGTATGATTTGGTAATTTGATGCTTAATACTTTGAGAAATTGCAAATAAAACCTCACAGGTGACAGCTATACCCTCTAGAACACCACACACACACACACACACACACACACACACACACTCTCACACCCCAAATGAAAAACAGTGCTTCAAACATGCACCTGCCAGTTAAATATTATTAAAGATCTTATTATATTCTATAATTTTATCAGTTCACCTTAGGTGCATGGAGATTCTGTGCCTCTCTCAGTCTCCTCATCTACCAAGAGGACTAATATTCATGGCCAATTTTGTTGGTTACATATATGATATACATACACATATATATATTATCCACATGTTTCAGAGATATTTTAGATGAAAGGCAGAACAAGCTGACCTTAATGTCATTCCTAATTATATTCATCTATAAATAACATAAGGTCTTGTCTCTGGGCTATCAATTCATGATGTGACATATTTGCCAGTGGTAGTTACTCAGATTAACTAATTTTAGGATGATTAAGTCATTTAGGAAACATTGACAGAGTTCAATTATAGATTTTCATCCATCTAAATCATCTGATCATAAAGTCAAAAAACCAATTCAAACAAATCACCCTTTAAATTATTCTGCGCATCATTGCTAATTTGAGCTTTAAGACATACATTCTTATTTACCAAAATTCACCATTAGAAGCAGGTGTTATAGGCACATGTTTTAAAATACTCTTAGAATTAATGAAAATATTTTGGCACAAATTATTTTCTATAAAGCTCCTAATGAATTAAAGCTTAAGTAAGTGGTATCACTATTTTAAACTGTTATGTTTATTACCAAAGTTATTAAAGTGCTTAAAAATAAGATTTTAATATTATCAAATGTATGTTTTCTAGAGGAAAGGTATTTAAATGAAATCATTTAAAATACTTTATATTTAGGATTGCAGAATTTGAAGTATAAAACAGTTAAGGAGATAATTATAAATGGATATCATGAACTGTGTTTTCTGTGGGACCCTTCACTAAGTTTGAGGTTTGATGAACTCTGAAGAAATATTAGAACTGTTTCTATAAGTTCATTAATGTTTAAACAGAATTACTCATGTATAATTAAAATGATGTTGGTTAAGGACTACCACTTCATTTTCCAATATCTTTATCAAATATGAATTATAACAAAGATAAATCTATTTTGCCAGGGAAATTAGTATAGCATACTTCGGCTGCAATGCAGTATTTGATGTTGGGGGATTTGAAAGCAATGTGATTGTTTTTATCATATGTTCATGCTGCTTCCACAGCCAAGCACTGCTACTCTGAAAGAATCTCTAACCCTCTGATCCAGTCCTTTACCAAAGACCAGAGTTCTCTTTCCAAAAGCCTTATCTGATTGTCTTGCTTCTTGGATTACTAATCTCTAATGTCTTCCTAATGCTTACAAGATAAATTCTACATTCTGCAGCATCTCCTATTAAAAAAAAACAAAAAACAAAAAAAAAAAAACTCAACTGAGAAGCAATGTTTAGGGAAGCTTATTGAACACACGTGTTATCTATCAACTTTTAATGTACTTCAAACCTTCCCTTGGCTCCAGTCAGATCCCTGTAAGGCTGCGTGAACCCAACTGCTTTTCCCCTCCTGGAATCTCTAGAGACATTCACTATAAATTTAAACTCTCAGCTTGTGCAGAATGGAATAATAATAGGGAGAGAGAGGTCAAATTCTTGCTGTGTTAGCTGCAAAATGCTGCTGAAGATAGTCATTATATTACTTAATTTCCCCTATATAAAATATAATGTGAAAATTATCCTTTTTATTTAATGCATAAGATACTCTGTTGGCCCTAAGAAAATGATATTCTAAGAAAATGACCTTCCTCTAATGTTCTTACCTGTTTTCTTTTTGCATCCTGGCTCCAAAAAGGTTAAAATTAATCTCTGTCAGTGCAAACAGGCTATTTCTTAAGATTATCATGTTATACTGCCCCTGTTATCTTTTTTTTTCCCCTTTCATTTTTTACCAAACTATTTTAACCTAGTTGGTTAACCATCTTTGATGGATTATAAGCCATTTCAAATCTTTTTAAGAACGCAGTAGTTTGTACAATAAATATCTACTTCTACGTGGCTTACAGGTTTTTCAAAACCTATTTCCAATTTAATTTCCCAGGGTTGTCTCATGACATGAGCAACTCAGAACAACCAAAGGCTATCATCACACCCCATAGGTTCCCTTCCTGCCTATCTCTAATTATAACATCCTCTTTTTCCTATGTGCCATTCCTTCCCATTCCCATTTCTCTGACTGGGAAATTCTTGTTTACTATTACAGACCCAAAATAAATCTTATATGAGGTCTACTACTGTCATCCAAAAAAATACATCCTCCCTGTCAAGAACCCATTGTATTTTGAGCATCTATTACAAAACCGATCACATTGCCTTATAATTACTTGTCTCTGCTTCTTTTATTAGGATGTTAGTCCCATGAGGTTAGAGCCTGTATTAGTTTGCTAGGGTTGCAATAACAAAGTACCACAGATGGAATGGCTGTAAAACGGAAATTTATTTTCTCACAATTTTGGAGGCTAGAAGTCTGAGATCAAGATGTTAGAAGGATGATTTCTTCAGAGGCCTTTCTTCTTGAAATGTATATGGCTATCTTCTTCCTCTGTCTTCAGATAGTCTCCCTCTGTGTGTGCCTATATCCAAATTTCCTCTTTTTACAAGGGACTAGTTATATTGGATTAGATTCCACCCACCCTAATTATCTCATTTTAACTTAATGACCCCTTTAAAGACCTATCTCTAAATATAGGCACATTCTGAGGTACTGAGGGTTAGGACTTCAACATATGAATCTGGTGGGGACACAATTCAGCCCATAACTGGGACCACATTTAATTTTTAATGTTCTAGTCCAGATATTCCTGACATGTAATATAAACAATAAATATTTGTTAATGAATGATATATTAATAAAAGTATAATTTCTACTATTTATTACATGGTGTTTAAAAATATTTTTTCAATAATTTATAAAAACACTAGCATTGTTTTTGGATATCACAAAACATTCATACATACTGTTTTTCACCAGTCTATTCCTTAGAGAACTTCGTTTCCCAGTCAGGACATTTCATAGCAATTTTGTTATGCTGCCACCAAGTGACACTTAAATGAAACGGTCTCTATATGTTCTGCAGGGTGTAAGCTTTTGCTAAGACTGAAAACTGAGATTAAGAAATATCAAAAACTCATAGTTTTACAATTTTACATTTAAAAAGTCAGTTGCCCTTACTAAAGCAAAACATCAATGTTTGAGAAAACACTGACAGGTAATTATATAAAGCAAATAGTTTAAAGGTAAAATTGTATTCATAGTTCTCTGATAAACTGCTCACGTTAGATTTCAAAAACAAATTATAACTTGTGTCCAGCTTTAGTTTTGACCACCAGCTTATCTTGAGTCCATTCATGGTGATATTCCCTAGTTTGTTTAGGTTTTATTATTTAATCAGCTCAAAGAAGGAGAAAAAGAATTCACAGCTTTTCGAATAGAGAGAAATGGTTGAAATTTTCCCTTAACTTTGGCGTTGGAATGTAGCAGAAATATTAACTGTTATAATAAACTGGCCCACCCCCACCTGAAGAAATTTAAGAGAAAGCTGCGCACTGAATAGTATTTCTAAACTGTTCTTTCAACTCATTCAGCCATCCATCCATTTGTGCCTTCGGTCAATAAATATCACCCCTCAAAGACTCCTTCCCTGACCACCTGTCTAAAAGATACTTCACCCAACCCAATTATTCTCTTTCTATAATATTAAAAAACTTATTACTCTAGATTTGTCTTTTTATTTTTTCTTATTAAATATATAGGCTTCTCCCATTAGAAGGTAAACTCAATAAGCCTCTTGATTTATGATTGTATTCCTATCACTCAGAAGAATACTGGATTCACTGTAGGTTGTTAATAAATATTAATGAGTGCATGAATAGCATTTCACTTTTTAGACTAATTAAGTTTAACTGAGGCTGTTAGCCAACTGCCTTCCCTGTGATAGTTCTTACATGAGCAGAGCCTATGGTGACCCTGTGAATCCTTCCAGCCTCTGTCACTAGAAAGGGCCTACAAGGAGAAGACCCTGCACTAGTCTAGTTTATTTCATGCAAAGCATGTCATCCTCATTTACCTTGCTTGTCTCTCCTGACACCTCTGCTATTTTAATATATTTCATCAATTTGAAAAATCACATTTTCACATTTCTAAAATTGGGATGTATCTCCCAATTGATAGAAAATTACAGACATATTTGGCCAGATAGTAACTGTAAAGTATATCATTGCCAGAATATGTGCAGACTTGATTGTTGCTTCTATTGGCATGACTGGATGACTTTATTCTCTTGAGGTTCAGCAATGAACTATTTAAGGACTATAGGAGCAAGGGATATAAGTTCTGATATTGTAGTCTGAAAATTTTCCATTGAACCTTCTGACAGGTCAAAGAACCACCAGCAGCAAAATTATAAAATGAGTGGCAATGTCTCAAAAGAACATCACAGAGAGTAGAGAAGAGCATTGTTTTTAGAAATGTCACATTACTGATGCTCTTGTTGCACAAAGGACAATAATATACTAGAAAACATGGACATCAACAACTGAGTTAAAACCCAATCAGAAAAGCTAGACTCTAAACATGAAGATTTTTAGGAATAATTTATCTTGTTTATATATTTTTATTTTCACTAAAGTGTTATATGATAAATTAATATCAAAGAAGTATAAATTAATGCTTTGTATAAGTATGGTATTAAAATTCAAATTAAGAAATAAATTGTGATAATTTAGTTGGCAGTATGTTTTCTTCTTGATCACATTTAAAATTATATTTCTAATAACTGATAGCATACTAGCATTAGTGAAATTTGGTACTGAGTACCTACCAAGTACCAAGCACTGTGATAGGCACTGAAGGTATAAGAGTGAAAACAGGAATTCAGGCCGTGCTTCCCTAAAGCTAGCACAGCTTCACTAGCCACACTACTCTCTAACCTTTCCTAGACCAGAGGTAAATAAAGTGATGTTATAAGTCATTCGAATTTGTCAAGACAGGAAAATTAAATAATCTTGGTAAAAATAGGATGTTTATTAATCATTTTCCATTGGCTTTATCTTGCCTGAAGTAGTTTTTAAGGGAATAATTTAAAAGTGATTATATATATAGCAAATATGTGCTATAAATATTGTAAATAGTTATAACAAGAAAATCCCAAACTTGTGTTGCTTTTTATTTTTTCTTTTGGATTTATTTCACAGGATAGCACTGATTATTTCATCTTTAAATAACTTCTTGGCTTGGTTTTATACTTATGTGAAATAATGTATTCTGCAATCTTTGTCTTCTTTTCTTATCAGAACTCTATTCTTAAAATATATTAACTCTTCTTTTAACATTAGGATATAAGAAATTACTACTTAAGTTTCTAACTAATGGATTTCCAATTAATCTTGTTGTTTATCTTTTTCTGTTTTTTAAAATTTTAAATGTTAAAATTTTCTGAGAAAGTTGGAATTCACATTAGATTTTATGGCACATAAAATTCCATCAGAAAGAGATATTTTCATTCTACAGAGAAGTTTATTAATTTTACTCACTTAAAAAATCTAGCATAATTGAGTTTTTGAGTATTTAGAAATATAGAACAATTAAATTATATGACTTGATAAGTCTGGTATTACCTACTGTATTCAAAGACAATAGTGAATAAACTCATCAACAAAGTACCCAAGGATGTCTACTAAGTAAATTCACCATACATTTTCTTCATCATTTTTTATGTGTAGAATTCTTTAAATAGGCAGCGTTCTTTGCATGCATAGCACCCAGCATAGAGTCTAGAGCGTAAAAGATCTTTGAACAAATACTTATTTAGTCACTAAGAGGCCTTAGAGGGCTCATGGGTATAGTCTTTGGATCCAAATTACACAGATTTGAGGAATGGCTCTGTCACTTGACCAATGACCTTGAATAAGTTACTTATCCTTCTATATCACTTACTTATAATGTTATATTAAAGGTTAAACTAGATCATGCATAAGTTCACATGTATTTAGTTGCAAAGCCTAACGTATAAGTGCTGGACAAGTGTTACCTTCTATAGTTATTATACTTATCACTATTTTTATTACTTAAGAAACTATATAGAAGATAATTGTAGGAATCCATGCAACAGCATACTTATTGAATAAAATTGTGCCAAGCATTATTAAGATGCTGGAGTTTATGTTTCAGGTAAGAAGTTAGACAATAAAGAAGTAAACAATAAATATTCTCAATACTCATAAGTACTATGAAGGAAATAAGAGTAATATGACAGAGAACAGCTAAAGGATAGAGGGGATAGGTTTTTTTTTTTTTTTTTGCAACTTACCAGATGGTGTAATTAGCAAAGGCCTCTTGGAAACGTGGCAAGTAACTAAGACTTAAATGATAAAAAGAGGGCAGGCTTGCAAAGATTCCAGGGAAGAGGACCTTAGACAGAGGGAACAGAAAGAACAAAAGATATGATATAAGAACAAACATAGCCTATTCAGGACAAGAGAGAAAACCACTGAAGCAGTAAAAAAGTAGGAGAGCTATAAGATAAGGTCAAAGAGAAGATCAGGTTACCACCCACAGAAAGCATTGTTGGCCTTTGTAGAGAATTTGAAATTTATCCAGAGTGCAGTGGAAAGCATTTTAAACAGCAAACTAGTTTGGAGGTAATGACAAGCCAAATATATCAGTGGCAGAAGAAACAAAAAGAGAAAGCAGATGACTTAATATTGTTGAGGTGGCAATACTGAAACTGATTCTCAAATTCAATGCTATTTCTATCAAAATTTCAGCTGCCTTTTTTGTTTGTTTTTTAACAGAAATTTATAAGGCAATTTAAATTTATATGGAAGTCAAGGGCAATTTATATGGAAGCCAGAATGATCTTGAAAAGAACAAAGTTAGAGGATACATTTTTCAATTTCAAAACTCACTACCAGTCAACAGTTATGAAAATAGTGCAAAAGGATACACATATAGATCAGTGCATTGTAACAGAGAGTCAAGAAATAAACCCTTACACTTGCGATCAGTTAACTTTTGACTAAGGTGGCAAGATAATTCAAAGAACTGTCTTTTCAACAAACATTTTCTAAATAACTAAGTATCCACATGTAAAAGAATGAAGTTGACATGTGCTTCACACCATGTACAAATATAACTAAAAATGGATCATAGACAAATAGGACACCATCAAGAAAATGAAAAATACCCCAAAGAATGGGTAAAATTAACAGTAATGTATCTAATAAGGGATTTGTACTCACAGTATATAAAGACCTCTCATAATTCTACAATAAAAATACAAATGATCTTAAAAATGGGTCTAAATAGACATTTTTCCAAATACAACATGAAAATGGGCACTAAGCACATGAAAATATGTTCAACACCTGTGGAAATGTAAATCAAAACTGCAATGTGATACCACTTTACATAATTTTAGAAAAAAGAAAATAAGTGTTGATGAGGATGTGAAGAAATCCAAACCCTTGATACCATGATGATGTAATTTTAAAATAGCAGAGCCATTCTGGAAAACCATTTGACATTTTTTCAATGTGTTCATAGTGTTACCATATGACCCAGTGATTCCACTCCTAGGTATACACCAAAAAGAATTGAAAACATGACCATGCAGAAACTTGTATGAATATTTACAGCAGCATTACTCATTATTGCTAAAAGTTGGAAACGACCTAAATGTACATCAGTGGATAAGTGGATAAATACATTGTAGTCTATACATACATGGTAATATTATTCATCCATAAAATGGAATTAAGTGCTGATATCGGCTGCAACATGGATTAACTTAAAAACTATGAAAGGCCACATATTGTATGATTCCATTTATATGACTTGTCCAGAATAAGCAAATCCACAGAAACAGAAAGTAAATAAGTAGTTGCCAGGGGCTGGGGAAAGGGGAACATGGGTATAGGGTTTCTTTCTAGGGTGATGGAAATATTTTGAAATGAATGATGATGGTGGTTGCACAGCTATGTGAATAACTAAAAGTCACTGAAATGTATGTTTTAAAACAGTTAATTTTTATGGTGTGTGCATTATATCTTAATGGTGCGTGGTTATTTAAAAGAGGGAGGAGAGAGAGAGAGAGAAGAGGAGATAGGGGAAGAGAGAGCACACATATTGGAAAGCTGTTTTCCAGAAGATTCCTAGGAATTTTACAGAAATTTCATGAGAATTTAATGGTTGTTTAAATGTAGGAGTTTAAAGTGTATTTTATTTTATTCATCTATGCACAAAATATTGGACAAAGTATTGGTCATTAAATATTTGAGGAGTTAATACATGAATAGATGTTTTTGATAATGAGTGCATTTAACTAAGTAGATGATGACATTGTTAATTTAGCTAGAAAAAAATAAGGAAATTGAAATTTGGGGTGAACATGGAGGAATGTTACATTTTTAGAACCAATGAACATATAGGTGGATGTGTTCCATAGGCATTGGAAAAATTCCTATTGGTAGCAAAAAAGAGAAAACAGGGCTTAATAATTACAGACTCATTTTTATAATCTGGTCATTCAAAAACAGAAAGACTGTTTATATACAATACACAATTGCATTAACCTATTAAGATAATAAAAATGATTGAAGTTGGTTTAAAAGGAAGGTGGTGAATTTAGCTTTTGATATATTGCGTTATATATATTAGCTTTTGAGGTTTTTATTTGGTACTAGATTATGAGTTCCATAGACAGGAAGTATGTGTGTTTTGCTTACCATTGTAACCAATAATAGCAATAATAATAGTATTCTTAAACACTACTAAAGTATTTGTTAAATTAATAAAACCTTTTGCGAGCATGCAGTAGGTAGCTAACATATGATTTTATAGCTGTAGAGTTGAGGTGAGGGTGGAGGTACAGACTTTGTAATGTCATCATAAAAGTAAGAGCCAAAACTCTTGAGAGAAGATAGATCACTTAGGAAAAAATAGGTAGAGGTGGTATTTTGCGAAATATTTAAGCAATGATTAAATGAAGAGAAACTACAACCCAAATTGGGTTCAAATTATTTTCTATTTCTTAAGTTCTTGTTTTCTCAACTCTAAGACAGCAATTACTTGGTGCAAAGGCAGAAATAAGAGTGAACTAAGACTTGTAAAAATGTTTTAAGGTTTCCAGAAAATACACTGTAGAAATAGAAATTATATGTCATATTCTAAATGCTACGGGCTAATTAAATCAACTTCCAAGTGACATTATCTTGAAAACTGGATGGTCTCCCTGTCCTAGTCCAGCAGTGACTTAGTTCAAGAGATTTTTATTTTTCTTTTACTACAAAAGAATGTCTTTGTATCTTTGTCTAATAAAACCAGGTGATCTATATGCACAGATAACTATTATTTCTTATATTACCAGTAATTAATAACAGTTCATCAGAGAAGATTGTATGGGTATCCGATCTATTACTTAATTGATTTCTCTATTCCAATAAGTGAAATACATATTAAATCTCATAACCTTGTCCCAAAGGTGTTGCAAATATTAAGCACCTATATATTGAGCCATGATTTCCCAGTATAGCAAATTTTATACTTCTATAAGCCATCAGTGTTATTAACAGTTGCTGCCCTGTCATGTAATTTTTAGTGGTGTTATTATTTCACATTTAATAGTAGTAGTAGTAGTAGTAGTAGTAGTAGCAGCAGCAGCAGGAGGAGGGGGAGAGGGAGGGGGAGGAAGAGGAGGAGGTGCAGAGAGAGAGAGAGAGACAGAGAGAGAGAGACAAAGAGGAGGAGGGGGAGAGGGAGGGGGAGGAAAAGGAGGAGGTGCAGAGAGAGAGAGAGAGAGAGAGAGAGAGACAAAGAGCATGCTAGGGCTTAATGAGGAGCTTATGATGTATCTAGGCAGAACCTTGCTTTGGGATAGGGAAGAAGTGCCCAAATGCTCTGGAGTCTGTACGAAATGGATGTGCAGGTGGATGTGCAGCTTTTCAGCTCTGCAGAATAACAGAAGGCTGCATGAGCACTTGGGCTTGGACAGTTTGGAATCAGTATATTAGGATATGAAAGTGACACATGCGTGGTATTTGATTTGCCAAGTGTCTGTAAATTTTATTCTAGTTTCAGTTGGCTCCAAAAGCCGTGACTTTGCTGTTTGGTAAAGGGCCCCGTGCCAGAGAGAGAAGCCCGTCTAGCAGCTCATATGGTATCAGAGCTGCACCAGAATTAAAAAAAAAAAAAAGCTAGTTTTTCAAATCATTTCTCTTTGTGCCTATATTTGGTGCCTAGCTAAAGCACAAAGGCATTGTCCTTTCCTCTGTCCATTGCTCTTTACCTTTTCTATCTTTGGACATACTACTCTAAGGAGTCCATTTCCCATAACTTTTTTAAGCTCTCCAGGACATTGGAATTATGTCCTTGGTCCCATCATCAAACCTTACCAATACTTAACAACTGGTAAAATGATAATTTCTTTAACTATAAGATTCTAATTCGAAGAATGTATGTTACTAACATTGAAATGTATGTACAGAAATCCATATGTAATAGGATTAAACAGCCTTAAAATTAAATATATTTATTCTAACAAATCCAGCCTGTGTTAAATATGGTAAAATAGTAAATTTTTTTTTAAAAGTGATTTTTCAGGTTCATAGTCTCTAATTTCCTCTATTCTTCTGCTTTCCATTTCTGCAGATAGTATGCAGCTGCTGGAAAGGGATTTCAGTGAAACTTAACAGGTTAAGGAATGTAGAAGCCCATCTACTAACATAAAAACACATCTACTAACATAGAGCAACATTGCTGTTCTAAACCGGGACTTCCTAAACGTTAAAGTGCTTAAGAATTACGTGGGGATTTTGTTTAAAATGTAGATTCTGATTCGGGATGGAATCAGAAATTCTTTTTTGTGATAAACTCCCGGGTGAGGTTGATGCAACTGGTTCAAGGACCACACTTTGAGGAGCAAGATTCTAAAAAATACATATAAGAAAATGCCACCAGGCACGTTGCCAATTTCAAGGAGACCGTTATCAGTTTCTCCTTAATTAATCTCAAGATAGGAGGAATCCAAGATATCCAGGAATCCAGGAATCTAGGGCTGGTTTGGTTTGAAGATTTGGTCTGTGAAGCTGAAGGAGGGAATAGGGACCTTTGGGACAGGGATGGCTGGACTGGTTTACCTCACACCTGAAGAACAGCTGAAGTCCTAGTGAGAGCACATAACCCAAAGGCTTTTTGTAGCTCTGAGAAAAGGCTCAGCATAATTCTATTCCAGCCTTGAACATGAAGAAATTATGCAGTTAAAGAAAATGACAATGGTTGTGTGGTCTGGAGGACAATTTCTATGCTATTGATTTATATCATTGATTGATTTTTTTTCTATATATCCTCCTTCCTTCTTTTTTTCTAGGAATAGCAGGGGTTGTGCTTGGTGAGGAGAGCAAGGACCTCAGGGTAAGAGGTACCAGAGTTAAACCAGTAGCTTTGCTGTTTAACAGCCAAATGAACTTGGGCTCTTTATCAAGCCTCTCTGAATCTAAATCTCTTCTGTTAAATGGGGATACTATCCAATTCACTGATGGTTGGTTGTAAGAATTGAATTGGATAATAAATATAAAACTGCTAGCATGTATTAAGTACTTTATGTGTTCTAGTTCCATTTCTTCTTCCATGTAATTATGCCCTGACACAGTCCACATCTGAAAAAAAACAACTGAAAACACTTCCTCTTTTCCTGGCTTCATCTGGGTTGTCAGATTAAATGCGTGCCATTTCCTTCTGGAAACCTTTCCTTACTCCTCTACCTCTCATCCCAGTTAAGTTAGCTATTGTCAACATCTGCTTCAAGATCACTTCTGTGGTTTCTGTTTTATTGACTATCTTCCCTACTAGATCCCTTTAGGTCAGTAGACTCTGACCATCCTTGTCATTTTTTAATTCCTACTGCCTGACATACAGCAGATGTGCAGTAGATACTTTTGATTGATTCAATAAATACATCAAGTTATTTAATTTAGCTCTATTCTATGGCTCTTTGTATAACTTCTGTGGTTATAAAACCCAAGTTGAGAAGTTTAAAGAACCCTTTCAAAAGATAACCTCACTTGGGGAGAAAGTACTTCTCAGAGTATCATTGATCATTCTTCTATGATATTATTTCTGCTCTTAATTATAAAAGAAAATTCTACAAAAGCCAGTTTGTAAGTGTACTCTTTGCAGTCAGTAAAATGTAGTGCTATTAACATGAAGCCATGGACTCAAGGTTTTAGTGCTCTACCGTCTGAAGATAAGAAAAAAGGGAAGGTGCTTCATTTGATAGAAAACACTCTCTCCTGTAGCCCCTGGGGCATTGTTAGGAACCTGTTGCCTAAAGCTATAAACTGTGAGTTTCTTTCAAGGCCTTTGAAGACTATTTTAAATCAGAGATAAACATCAGACTGTGAACTGAGTAGCTTTTTCTCAGGTATACTGGATTCTGATAAAAAGTCTTTAAAAATTGGCTGTGTGTAATAACAGCAGACATGTACAATCAGTATGAGCACTCTTGAATGAAAATGAGATTTAAAAACCTGGGAGAAAAAACATTTTAAAAAAATCTTTGGTTGCCATGTTAAAATCAAACGATGTTATTTTTTATTTTAACAATAAAAATGCTGCAGTTTTAATAATGTTTAAACTAGGCACTTGATTTTTTAATGCAATTAAAAATAGTTTACCTTATAAAAATTACAACTGAAAGCAATTCAGCATACAGATACTTTAAAAACAATGTAATTTTTCTTACATGGATAGAATTCATCTTCTTAAGACATATTCTTTTACTACTTTCACAGCATTTGCATCATTGTATTTTCACCTTCTTGGTCTTAACAAATTATTACTAATCCTATAGATTAGGCAATTTAAAATATGAAGTCCTAAACAGAGAAGTCTTTTAAACATATAAAAATGTCAATGTGTGCCTTGAAAGATAGAGTTGTTAAAATCATTGAAGGTTGTAAGGAGAATGGCAAGATGCATTTGGACATAGTTCATTCCTCAGGTATACGTTTGTGGGTCCCAGGCCTGGCTGGTCCTAGGTCTGGCTGTGATTCAGACTCACAGCTAGCAATAGGACCCCAGATTTAGAATGTTACATTAGTATAGTAGGGCACCTGCGTCTAAAATATGTAAACATAATTCAGCTTATTGTATCACACACGTGTGGCTGAATGCCACTATTGTACTCTGATATGTGTGGAGCCATGAGGTACCCTCAGGAGCAAAAAGGGAGCACAAGAAATGGAGCAGAAGAAGAGCAGAAGCAGAAGCCCACTCCCGGCAATAGACTGCACTTCCCCCAATAGAAGTGAGCTCCCCGCAATAAAGTTGGTGCCTGCCTTTTCATTCTAATGTCGGCCTCTTGTGCATTCTTCCAACTGGAACTTTCCCTTCTCTATCAGCTCAGCGATGACAGAGTTAAAGGATGCAGAGATTTACTTTTATGCTATAAGAGTAATATTCCTCTGGCTGATTTATAGAATATTTTTTCTTTGTTATTTTACTACTCACATTAAAAGTTTTTCTTCATTAACTGTGAATTGTAAAGAAAAAATGAATATTACAATATGCAAAAGTCAATTAACATGAAAGTCAAGAAATTTGGGGTTGAATTTATTCTAGTTCTCTTTGCTTTTCTGTCATATAGAGGTTAATTTAAATAAGGATTGTTTTTGTCATTTAAACTTTGGCAAGTGCATATGTTTAATGCTAAAATACAACTTAATAAAAATAGAGAAAAGGGATATATTTTTTATTATTCTATTTGTGTTTTACATATACATTTAGATCTCATGGCCAATGTCTCTTACAGTAAGCTGGAAAGTTCTATTATAGATTCTTGCCAGAATATGACTTCTTTCCCAGCTTTTCTCTCCCATTCCAATCCCTGGTCAGATTTTATATTGTTATTATTTAAAAATATATAAATGGTATATAAATATATGTTCATAAACCTTCAGGCCATATATAAAAATCTTCTATGAAGATTTAAGACCTAAGTGTAGATGCTAAAA
Source organism: Pteropus alecto (assembly GCF_000325575.1). Lineage (NCBI taxonomy): Eukaryota > Metazoa > Chordata > Mammalia > Chiroptera > Pteropodidae > Pteropus > Pteropus alecto. The sequence goes on from NW_006494610.1 coordinate 9,952,756, forward strand.
GAATTTTTTCTCCTGCCCATGATAACACCCTTTATCTTCCAGATATTTACAGTACTTTTAATTCAAAATAGAGTCTTTGTTTAGAGGACAAGCACGTATTTTTCTGTATGCAAATGATTTAGTTGTCTTTTGTGAACATTTATTACATGGGAAAATGCCACAAAATGCAACTGATAAACTAATATAATCTACTGATCTTCTTAAATCGGAACTAAGTTCTAAAATATGACCTATTGAAATAAAATAATTTAAACTATTTTCATAAGAATAATATTTTTATTGTGACTTAACTCATTGCATCAATCACCATTTTTCTATTAGGAGAGAGGGAAGGAGGGAGAGATTGAGAGAGAGAGAGAGAGGAAAAGAGAGACAGACAGACAGATGGACAGAGATCGAGATCTAAGGAATTAGGTCATGAGTTAGAGGGTGAGAAATTGGAAAAGGAATGAGTATGGAACCACTATTAAAAGTGTGTGATCTCGTGGAGCGTCCAGGGCCATGCCAAACCATTTCAGTCCCATATTAGAAACTACCTAAGGGCAGAGGCTATATATATATCTATTTGTAAATGTTCAGTAAAGGGCTACAGATTGATAGATGGGAATAAGTTGGGCTCTGAAGAGTCTATCAACCATATAGGAGGTTGGTAAAAACTAAGCTGACCTGCTTCAATCTAATATTTTCTACGAAGTGGACCCTATTATAAATGATCAGAGACAAATTATATCAGCATGTTTTTTGACTGCAAATAACAGAAGAGCCAATGAATAGTGGTCTAAACATGGTAAGAAGTCCAGAAGTAGGTAGTTCCATTAAGAACTCAAATTCTTTATGTATCTCTTTAAGAGCAAGAAACTTTCCCAGAGCCTCCTAGCAGACTTTCTATTTTGTCTTATTAGCCATTATTAAATCACACACTCTACTGAACTAATCACCAATAAAAGGAATTTGACCACCATGATTAGATTTTGCCAATTATGACTGGTGCTGAGGCCTACCTACCATGAAGGATAATGCCCCTTAGAGGAATATAAACAAAATCTAGAATCTATTATCAATAAAGAGTAAAAAGTAAGTAATGGCTGCTGGGTAGCTAAACAGCAATAAATATTATATCAACAAATAAATAAAAATTATAGTCACCGCTTGGTCACTCCAAGGATGTTTTCTGCTTTATTGTTGTTGGGGAAAGTTGAAATTTGAGGATCTATGGCTACACACACACACACACGCGCGTGCATGCGTACATATTGTGCTAATATATATGTGTGTGTACATATATATTAGCATAATGTTTGATACATTTTTGTGTATCTCCTTGATATTTACACCTCGTAATCCATCCTATTGGCTTATTAAAATTTTTGAACCTTGAGGGATATATAATCCTTCAGATTTCTTGGCTTCAAGAAGCAAAAACACACATGGTTATATTTCAGAGGCTGCATTTCACTAGGAATCAGTAGCATATTTTGGCTTCACGTTACAGAAAATAGTACATGTTCAGCTGTTTGATCATATCTGGTATTCTTTCAAGCATACGCTTCTTATCACGCAGTAAGTTATGATTCCCTTTTGTCTTTTGCGACTTTAAACTCTGAATTTATAATGTGTGATATATCAAAAAATAAATTTAAAGTCAGAAATGTGACCTTAAA
>NW_006494610.1:9954456-10013389 GCF_000325575.1 Pteropus alecto
GTTAAACTTCTATAATTTGCTTAGATTTTTGGACTTTCAATTGCCTCAAATTACCTAAAATATCTCTGATTTTGAAAGAAAGTTAAAATAAAACCTTTATCTATATAAAATCATCTTTCTGAATGCCCTCGGTCTTTAGGCCACCTTGCCCAATGATTCCCGTATGCCTGAGACTCTCTTGATGAGCAGGGTAGAGGGTTCTCTTCTTTATCTTCTTTCTCTTGCATTATCTTCTTTTATTCTTTTCTTTGCTCTTTTGTTATGTCTTCACCTAAGAAATGTAGTGGATATTAATTTAAAACTTACGGTCTAAATCAGCCTCCAGAATACATTTTTAAGCTTCAGTGAAGTAACCCTTTAACTTATTTGTTATGTTGAAATATATACATAACATTATAAAATCACATCCTCTCTTCTCCATCTTGAGCAGTAGTTATTTGCCCCAACGATGTAGGTGAGAAGCTATTTCCAAAGACATCTCAATACATAGGAATAAGCCCTTTGTGTTTCAGAAGAAACACATCTTGAAACAAATCTCATCTTGAGATTTCCAGTACAGGCAGCCCACAGCCCTCTCTGAAGTTGCTGACAGTTGCACTTTGAATGTTCTGCCACCAGAGGGAACTGAAGTTATAAGACTTTACAATGCCTCATGGGTGCTGTGTATTCCTAATAAATTACAAGATGCTTAATGAGACCAATGCCATTAAACTTGAAATTTTCACACAAATTTTTCTGAGGAATTGATTGTGTTAAATATATCTAAAACTATTATTATTCGTTTTATTCTAAAGAAAGATATCTCTTTAATTCACACAGATTCCTAAATTTCTGCAATGATAAAATTCATCCATCAAAAGATTTATAATGGAAATAATTGGGAAAAATCATGAAAAATACAGGAATAATAAACATTTTTTATATATAGTATAATCTTAAATTGAAAGTAGAAAACTGATTAATTTTTAAAATATTCATTCAAGATTTAAGTAGACAGCTCTATAGCTCCCTTTTATATTATACAGTGAATATGTTATAGAGTATATAAAACTTGCCAAGAATGTGACTAGCTTAAATGATACTGCTATGAATCTATTGAGGATACATTGGGAACATATTAGACATTCTGATGCAGTGTAGCAATAAAAGCAAACCTGTTTTCTCTAAAAGCACATTTTACCGAGGATACTTTTTAAAGACTTTTATAGGAAAATAATCAACACCTTAATCTGCAGTGCTGACTTAGCAGTTATTTTTATGCTCCATATTTTGGTATTGCAAACTCTTTGCCCTCTTTTATATTTCAGTGGTTTTTGTTTGTTTGTTTTTTTAATGTGTAGACCGGCATAAAGCAGAATGAAAGGAAAAATATCAAGATCACTTTGCAGATGTCAAAGCAACCTCAAGTTGTAGCATTAAAGACAGATTTTTATCTTCTTACAAGTCTCTTTCAATGTATGCCCCTATGTAGTCTCAGGATCATTCTGTAGCAACCTCACCTGGGGCTATACTGTTCAATATTCAAATTTCTAGCTTTAATTTCTAACTCTACATCTGTTGTCTCTGAATCAAGAACAAGTAGCCTTCAAATGATTCTCATACACGCCAAGTTTTAAGAAACATTATTTTAGAATATGTGTATAGTCCCTGATCATTTAACTTTTTGAACTGTAATCTGTGCCTAGTTCTCAGCTACCATAATTTTCTTGGTCAGCACACATTGCCTTCTTGAGCCCATGCATTTCATTGCCTGCTTCATCATTTCTATGTGGATATCTCCCAAGTGTACATTTCTAAACAGAAATCATTTAGGGTATGTTTTCTTGGAAATTCATTCTGCATCCAAACCTTATTTTCATTCTTCTTTCTGTGTTCTTTAATCACCTTTTAGCACCATTGAAAATGTTAAAGAAAATTATTATTACATCAGCTTCCCAACAAGTCTTTCCACTTCCTTACCCTCTTATTCTAACCCATTCCATATGGAAAATCTTACGAAAACATGTCTCTCATCTGTTACTCTCCTTTACAGGGACATTCTGATGCCTCTTACAAGCTAGATTCCATTGATCATCTTTATATCTTCTATAGCACTCCCAAGACAATCTCAACCCCATGACCTGGTTTTCAACTTCTCTTCCAACCAACATACTTTCTTCTTCTCACATTTATGTTTGCTTTGTCACTTTGTTCTCCTTTACAAATATTTGATCACAGTTCTACAAAGACTAGATTTATTCCCAGTGATCTCAGGAAGTCTCTTCCAGGTCTTCTCTCCTAGGTCAGTATTTAAATGTTCATAGGTGTATATTTATCTTACTAACTGTGCTTTGAAAGCAAAGACTAAGGATTATTCTATTTTTGAACATCCTGCATCACATAGCCAGGTACTAAGTCTATAGAAATTGCTCAGTACTGTTTAAAAATTCAGGCCATGCTAAAAAAAAAAACAGAAAGAAAGAAAAAAAAAAAGAAAAAAAAAGGCTGTAACCTCTTACTAATTTTTTTTTTTTTTTTATATTTAAGATTCCTGGTAGAAATGTATTCAATGTCATCATTTTTATTGTGATTCCAGTAGTTTTTATTTGGTACAATGGGTACATGTCTGGTGCTCTTTAGTAAAGTTCCAATCAGTGACTTCTAAAACTTCCTCATTAAAATTCAGTGCTAAGACTTATTAAATTAAGCCATGACCATTATAAATTTTGTGTTATAGCAAATGTCAATTTCATGTAATTCAAACTAAAGAGGTTAAATCAAATGTGCTTTTTGGCTTGAGAAGGCTATTGATTTACTCACGGAGGAAAGAAGATGCCCTCTGGTGGATCACAATAATGTTCCAAATCAATCCACTTTCGACAAAGGATTCTGTTCCTTCCAGGGAAGGATGGCTTGTTTTGCAGTGACAAACATCAGTACAAAATCCCTCCAGGGGCTCCGGCCAGGTTATAAATGTGTTTTCTTGCTCAGCAATGACAATATGGAGTATGACTGTCATTTCAGAAAATGGATAAAAATCAAGAAAATAAAGTTTCCTTTCTTGATTCCTTCAGAATTTGGTTCCTTCAGAAATAAATGGCTTAGCAGAGGTAGAGAATAAACCGAATCAAAATAGCCTACTTTGAGGAAGACATTTAAAACACAATGTGACTGGTTTCGAAGAATATAGAAAGAGACTTTTTTTTTTTTTTTTGTAAGGAGATCTGTTTTGAAGCTCAGGAGAAGCTAAAGAACCAGGCCTCTGAAAGAGGAGGAATAGTAGTAGAGAACATTTTAAAGAGGAGCTAGAACTTTAAAAGGTCTTGTTCTTTAAGAATGAACAGAGAGCAACCTAACGGGGTGTTAAGGATTTTAGTAAATGATGCTGGGGAATTGCTGACTCCCCACAAATAACTTAGCTCAGCTACTCTCTGCATGCCTGCTCTACTATTTGCTCAGTGCAGACTAGCTCATTTTCTCTCACTGTGTTTATCTTTTCCTTCAATCAAACCTTGTCTGGAAAGTAGGCTTTTGTTATCCCTAATTTATAGATGAGAAAAAAAAACGATTCAGAGAAGTCAAATATTTTTTTTTTTTCCAAGGCAACATAAGTATTAGGAAGTAGGAGTGAGATTCAAGGAAGTTCCATCTGACTCTTAAAGCAGTGCTCTTTCCTTGTAAGCACACTACCTGTAAGCAGGAGTGGTATTTAAAATATGCAAAATTAGGCACCAAGTTCAACCTTGTTTGTTGTTAATCTGATTCATTAACAATATACTGGACTATACAAGATTCACAATATACAGGGTAAATATGGTTAGTACTGTAAAAGAAAAATTGCCCCAGACCAGTTAAACAGGCAGGGAAGTCTTTATTCAAGACTATTGCTATAGGAGAGAGAGATTGAATTCAGTTGTCCTGAAACAAAAGGTGGAAGGATTTTTAAATGCTGGAGTAAACTAATGGCAAAGTACTAGAGAATTTTAGAGGGGAAGCTGGTCAGCGTGATTAGGCCAACTATGTTTGCTCATTGTCTCTTATTAAAGTTAGACTTCTACTCTCCCACTGGGAGATAAGGGTGACGTTCACTTCTTTACTTCTACAGTTATATTTCAAAGGGATGAATCCGGGTCCTTGAGAAGGACATTTCTGAGTTGTAGAAGATTTACTTCTCAAAGGGGAAGAGAAAGAATTGACAATTCCAAGTTTTTGAAAGTAAATGCTCTAAGAAAAGGGAGGTCAGGGATTTATAGTCAGTTTAGTCAAAGTGGGAAGAATGATAAGGCAGTCTTGGTAAAGACCCGTTGTTAAATTAATTTTTTTATGTACCAGTTTGCGAGCTACTTAAAGGCAGTATTTCTTTTCTAACTTCCTTGTATTATTATGGCACACTGTTCTCTATACACATTTTAAATGTTCAATGAATGTGTTGAATAAATGAAAGAATGAATGCGTTATGGTTTCATCTAAATTCTGCTGGATACCAAGAATAATTAAAATAAATATTTTTTTCTATGTAGCAAAAGCAATCCCTATCTGTAATTGTCTCATTTTGCATTTAGATGTGGCAATGTATCCTAAACTGGTTTATCATGGAAAACTATGTTTTTAAATTACTTCTTTGTGTGAAAGGGGATGTTGTTCTAGAGTCAGATAAGTTAGGAAAATGCCTCCCTGAGAGTTTCACTTTCTTAAATAGTATATTTAAGCCTTGGGAAAATCAACATGCTCGATTATTTTATAGTAAACGTTTCCAGCATTTAGGGAAGCTAATATGAAGACAATAAGGCTAGCTCCACAATCTAAATTAGTGATTCAGTAAATATATATATATATATATTGAAATATATAGATATATAGATATATTTCAATATATATATATATATTGGCTACTTGCTTAAATGTCTCTAAAAGAGGTATTTCAGGGCTCAAAACTTCCTTTTTAGTATACCATCTCAAACCAATATTTAAAAAAAAAACAATGAAACAAAGAAAGAAAGGCATCCCTATTTATGACTCTTATTATCTTGATATGACTTTTTAATTTTTTTCTAGAAAATGAGAGATTTTTTTTTAACTGAATTAGCCAAAAGTATATTTGCTGAATTGGCTTGCCTGAGCTAAGTATCACGGTAAAAGCTGTTACCTAGTATTTTATCAACAAAGGAAACTCTAGAAATTTGGAAAATCAACTTTAATCTAGTGACCAGCACTCTGTGGAAATAGAGCTAGACCAGAATTAGTACTAGTTAATATATTTTTTGCTGTTTGGTGAAGGAAAATCACATTGATAGATATCTCCTGGTGTATTTTATCATTACTAGTATATTCAAGTGGTGATTTTCAGAGAAGTCTATTAGAGAGAGGAAGAAGAGACTGTGAATTTGTTACAGAAAAATCAGATCAGTGAGAAACCAAGCACCACTCAGAAAGTTGGAGAACTCAGGTTTATTATGCCAGTGGTCCCAGAAGAGCTAGCTAGCGCTCTGAAGATGTGGGCCCCGAGCTCAGGGGTAACCTTATTTTTATAGGGCTTATCTGCACAGTTACAGTTGGCATGGGCTGATTGGCTCATGAGATTCTTAGACAGGAATTTAGGCAATACATCAGTTATCAAGCAAAGGCAATACATCTGTTATCTAGACAGAACAAGCAAAGGGGAGGGTGAGTCTTCAATTGATCTCGAGATCACCCTGTCCTTCAGCCTATGTGGCAAGCTTGTCTACAGAAGCAGAACAAAGAGTTGATTACAAGGTTAACCATTTGAGTGAAAAATTCCTATTCAAATTAACTCTTAATTAGCCAGATTATCTGTTTCAACTAAAAGTGAATATTTTGTTTAAGTAATAGTGTATTGTGGCATTAGATTAAAACGGATCTTTACTTAAACTTATAGGAATCCTAAAATATATTCGTGAACATAAAAGTGTATTTTAATTTCTCACCAACTATAACCTTAATTTCATATTGTTGTTAGAAGGAATTCAGTGGTTTGCATTGCTTTGAAAACAAAATTATCATTAATAAAATCTTAGTCACTGATATTAAATAGATGCAAGTTCAGTGAACTAATTAAGGATTAAAACAGAAAATCTTTATTGTGGCATTAAATCAATCCATAGTTTCAGCATTCATTATGCTAAGTGCTCTAGTAATTAAAAAGCACTTAAATGAAACACATGAAGATAAATTAAAAATGAATTTCACAAGCTGAAACTTGTAATGGCATCTTAATACTGCTATACATAAAATATATTTCATTAAAGAGTGTGCAATTTAGTTACCATATAGTTTAATACAGAAATTACCAGTGCCACCTATTGGTGAAGAGTAGAACTCCAAAAGCTGCTTAATAACAATACTAATCAGAAATTTCAATAGAAATAATAGGTTTCATAAAATGGGTGCATCAGCTATTCCTTAATGTTTAAATTATACTTAAATTTTAATACATATATTTCAAGTGATTTATAAGATGACTATTAACATATCTTCTAACCTTAAAACCTAGGAATAACAATTCATAACAGTGATTTTTATACATGTAGTTTGAAACCAGAACTCAATATCTTTGGTTAAATTACCATGCATTAAGTCTAGAAATTTAATCTAGTGTGGTTCTCATTAAATGTCCTGGAGAACCTAAAAGACAAAACAACAAAAATATTGCAGTGCCATGACTCCTCCTAACTAATTAAATCATAATTTTTTGTGGGCGTGTGTGTGTATGTATGAGATAGAGGGGGAGGTGTGCAATTGATATTTTTCGGAGGTCCCCTAGATGATTCTAACGTGCATCCAAGGCTGTAAATCATTCTTTGAAACTAACAACTTAATTTAGAAACATGGTTTCTCAACAATAAAATGGAAGAGGGGCAGTGACAACCTTTAAAATCACTTTTGCCTATGTTATTCAATAGTCTTCATGGAAAAACCACTCATGATATAACATCCACATTACTGAATTATTTTCATTCTTTGTAATCTTTAGCATAGGAAAATAAATCACCCACATTAAAAATCTTTGTCATAAAAAAATTAAATTTTTTATATAGGGTTATGCAAACTAAACTGGCTTCTGGAAACCTTAACTATGATGTTGAAAGGTTGCCATTTAAGGCTTTACAAAGGCAGAACACAAAGCAGTCTGATTCCAATTATTTAGTATGTGTCAAATGCCAAATTTACAGCCTCAGAGGCTTAAGTCCATTACCCACTGAATGATTTACTAATGGAGTTCTATGGTGTCTCATTCACCGGATGCTAGACATAAAATAGTGAAATAAAATGTGGTCCTTAGACTCGAGAATCTTACAGTCCACAGTGTGTATGGGGGGGCGGGGGCGGGGGGGGTGAACTTACATGTAACGGCACAGAATGCTATATAATTAAATCTTCAATGTGTAGAACTGTCAATATGTATTGTTGGTGTTAACAATAGATGGCAACCAGTGAGGGCTAGTTTAATCAATGGGGCCTTAAAAAGAAAGTTAAAAGTGATTAGCAAAGAGGTGTTAGGTGAGACTGATTAGCATTTTGAGGGAGAAAATCTAGAGACCAGATCACAGAGAGCCAGGCATTAGGTGTTAGGATCTGTGAAGACAGAAAAAGCAATAAAAGAAAAAGAGGAATCATTAGAAAAAGATGGAGAAAACAAACACCAGGATAAGGTAGTGTGATGGAATCAAACCAAGGAAGAGCAGTTTAAGGAAAATGCTATACCAATGATGTCAAAGGTAGCTGAAATACAAGGAAAATGGTATGAAGAGCAAAGAGGATGAAGGAAATAAAAGTCACAGGTTAGAATATTTTAGTATAATATAGAATATATAGAAAAATGCCAAAGTGGACTATGATTTTTTTTTTTCAGAATTAAAAATGAATCTTTAGAGATAATCTATGATTCTCTAGACCATCTAGTTAATGGCAGAGATCCTGGCATAAGTCACAGACATGTGTCAAATAAAAACGAATACACATATATCACCCTTCTGAAATTTTTTTCTACAGGATTTTGTGTTATTCAGCCTTGAATCCCTGTGGTGCTTAGAAGGGATATGGGTAATCAATATGTAGTGAGATATTAGATGATTGAGAAAAGTCATAAACATAATTGATCACAGATTATTTCCATATCTGCCAACAGTCTCATTCTCTTGAATGACTTCTCTTATTTAGGAAACTGATCAGCTAACAAGATTTATGCATTATTGACAAAATATGCAGCATCAAATGCATTTTCATGTATATGTGTTATCAGTTTTGTACTCTACCCCATTTGATTTTCATTTTGAGAAGGGGATAATCTTGAAATATATTTGCATTTTGTTATTTATTATTATTATTATTACTTCCATTATTAAGCACTTACTGTGTGTTAGTGTGTCTGCAAGCATTAGGGTCACAGAGAAGAGGAAACCAAGAACTGAGAAACTTGCCCCCGTGGAACTCAGGCCCGCAGCAGAGACAGACATTGCAGAGTTTTCCACCTTGAAATTCGGAGTAGTCTGTATTTCATCGAAATGTGAGAAATAAGCAGCTGAGAATCCAATTTTGTTATCTATCCATAATAATTCTTAGTTATTGCTCTTTTATTTTAAAAGTTAGTTCCGCTAGGAAATGAGTTGCTCCATTAAATCCCTTTCAAATGTGGATTGCTAAGTGATTGTTTCTATCTTGGTAGGACTTTAATTAAGCAATCTTGAAAAAGAAGAGGGAACTGCTAACAGTGCCTCACTTTGGTATATTTACCTTCTGCTTTCTTGTATTGTAAATTTAGTTTCCAACTGGGGATTAGGCTTCCAATAAAATGTTATTGAAATTTACTTTTCCTCCCCTTATCTCCAACATTTCCCTAGATTGTAGAAATGATGAGGGTGGAACATTTTGAAACCAATGTGAACTATGTCTAAGTGCCTTCTAAACAAGGCACTATTTCATGTATGATTGCAACTCTCTGGGAGCTGACAAAGGAAATCAAGACTTTCCACTGTCACTATCTAACCTGTGCCTGTGTCACAGAGTAGAAGCTGAGGCCAGTGCAGAGACCTCCTGTGAAATCAGCTCGCAGGTTATTTCTTTCCTCTGTTTGTAAAAGGGTTGACAGTGTAAAATCTCCTGCGAGAAATAACCTCAAGAGCACGCCATACAGAAATTCACAGGCCTAAACAGGCTACAAATGCTGAGCTAATCCATTGAGATTAAAGGAAAATACAGAGATAATCCTAAAGAAGCTGAAGTGTTTCTTCCATTCACGAGTTCTTGGATTTTGATTTGAAAACTAAAAAATTCCCAAATTAAAAGTCATTTTTGTGTCATATCACTGTGAGTATGGGACCCTTGTCATGAGCAATCTGGCTTTGAGAGGTAACTCACTATGAAAGATGCTAAAGGTTAATATTTTTGTTGCTCAGAAAGCCACATATTTATAAAGGACAACTAAGAAATAGTGGGAGAAAAATTGGCAATAATTACCTTGTCAATGCCCTCAGCTGTTTAAAATAGAAGGCTATTAAATTGTACTAATGCTATACACTATATTTATGATACTGATTGGCATGTAAACCTGAGATTTTCCTATTGTTTTGCTTTGTTTTGTTTTTCTACATGGTATTTCCAGATATAGTCAGTTTGTATTATCTGTATAGATGAAAGTGTTTCTTCAACTCAGGTAACTAAAATGGTGTTATAAACCTCTGGCGACATAGACAAACACGACTATAAGTTGTTTGGGCTAACCAGAAGAGCAACCCAGGGCCAGAACACTGGGACTCCCTTGCCTCCCTTTCTAACCAGGATTTTCACTGTTGAGTACAATTCCTCAGTGTGTGTTCTGCACAAAAGCACTCTGTGAGTGGGCAAGGGGCTAATCAGAAAAATACCAAAACACCTTTTCCTATCACACACATGCTGAGACAGCCAGTCTCTAATTTGCCCGAGGCCTCATGGACTGGCAGTCACCCTGGTCATAGTTACCTTGCCCGATAATTTAAAGAGCTTCCCCAATATGGGGTAGTTAAATTTTAAAAGGAGTCCTTAAAGACTGTAAAGAAAAATATTTCAATATCATATTGAAGTCTTCTTTAATAACGGAGGACAATGACTTTAAAGTTTGAGATGCAAAACTGGAAAGTTTTGCTTTCCAGTCATCTCAAATTATATCACCTGGGTAGCTGCTGATTTTAGCTATTCAAATCCAACCTTTCCCCATTCCTCTCAGAGGGGAAATTAGCTGTGGAGAACAGGGAAGTTCTCGCATTTAACTGCTCAGTAATCAGATAATGTTCTCTGGGTAATCAGAAGTTGGTTATAAAGTAATTTGGGAACAAATGACACTGTGATGGTTTGAAGAATCAAGGTATCTTTAGCTCATGATAAATTTAGCTCCCACAATGTCTGATGTTAACAAGAAGTCACACCTGTAAGTATATGAAGACTTTTGGACAAAGTGATCAGAAAAGGGAGGTAGTTAGAGGGGAAGGTGAGCAGAGAGAGATATGATATTTAAGTTATCACGGTCTTGTTCCAGTGGGCAGCATCCAGGGTCAGGATCCTGGCTCCTAAAACAAAGTAGGAGCAACAGCATTTATTTGTGTTACTCCATCTGCCAACTCTGAAAATGCATCATCTTGTTCCTACATAGATTATGTGCAGTGAGTTAGAGACTTTTGTTAATATATACATTTGCAAATAAATAAAAATAATTCTCCTTAACTTTCTACTTTGTTAAATTCTCATTAGGGTTATTAATAAGTAAAATTGCCATAAAATATTTAAGATAGCTTACAAAACAGCACAAAATAGAAAATAAATCCAAATCAGAATGAAATTAAGAAAAAGCATAAATGTAGCTGTTAACAGATCTCAGATTAGTATTTCGGGAAGTTTAGGTGAATTAAATTCTCAGTTTGCAGTTATCTCCAGTTTAGTGCCTGCCTTCCCCCATCATACTGTGCTTAATGACCTACCTTTTAGGCAACAACCCACAATCAGAAATTCTTTAATTTTTAAAAATCTAATTTAAAACTTTTCTATAACATGAAATAACATTAAGCATGTTTAAAATAGCACACAAGCTGATAGTATTTTTATTGGGACATATGAACATACACATACATATTTACATAAACACATAAACATGTAGATGATGTAAAAAATGTATTTCTAGTATAAGTGTACATACATTTGGACATACATACATCAACACTAAAAAAAATTAAGAAAAGTACTGGAAAGAAATCCAATATGCCAAAGATTAACACTGATTTTCTCTAAATCCTAAGCGGAATTTAATGGGAACTCTACTGTTTAGATTTGATAAATCAAGATACAAATTTTGGGGATTTGTTCCCCTGGAATTGTTTTTTAAAATAATATTACTGAGATATTTATAAAGTAGTTTGTTTTGTTGTAATGACAAATCTTAAGTAAATAAATATCATTTATATTATTTATTTTTTATTATACAAAAGCAAATTACAATGCATACATTTAAGAATAACTTGTGTTTTGAATTGCACTTTTTCTGATTTAGGCTTGGGAATATTGTATATGTAAATGTATTTAACACATGGATTTTACTTTAACAGATCTTAGAAAAAAAAATTTTGCCTTATATACATTTTAAAGACATTTTCTAGTCATCACACTTTCTTCTATGTATGCATTTACCCCCGATATATTTTAAAGCTTAGATGAACTAAGGAATCCTTTAAAGCTATGGAAAAATATATGGATATGAAAGCGAGCATGTCCTTGGAATTTTAGCTCCTTAAAGAATTCATATGGGAAACTTGATTAATGAACAGACGACTGTCATTGAAGGAAGACACTATTATTAGATGCATTGGTTCACAGTAGGGAAGTAACAATTTATAGTAACAAATTCACATACTAATCCATCTTGAAAGGAAAATAAAACTTCATGACTTAAATCTTTGAGTCAAAAATGGTCATCTGTGGTGTTACAAAGAATCTGAATTTAATTGTCTAAGAGTAGTCCAAGTGGGAGGCATGTATTATTTTTCTTCTATCTTTGGGTGGAAACTATCAATTCAAATGATTCTTTTTAGGTCTTGATCTTTATGACCCTTTTAACATACTGTTTTACATTGTGCCTTGTAGATAAGAAGTGATGCATTTTAGTTTAAACTCTCACCCCATACTGCGTATATTGAGATGTTTTGGATATTTTATCTTTGGGAAAATTGGATTCTTTCTTCCATTAATATCATGTGGCTAATCCCACTCAACTGGAAATGCTCAAGTTCATTATTTTAATACAACGCTTTTGGAAAATCAAATATAATAACTTCATTTAGTTTAAAATGTCTAGGTGATAGTATAATTGTGTAGAACTATAACCTTTAAATTGGCATGAGAATATGATGGATTTGTAGTTCTATAAATAGTGCAGTTTCTTCATATGAAACCACCCCAGGCAGTAACTTACTGGACATTAATATCCTTCAACTTCCACATCAGCTTTTGCTTCTCTGCCAGAGCCCAGGAGTTGTTGACCTGTTATATTGATTTAATCTGTTACTTTTTTAAAATTTCTATTTTTTTAAGCTTGCCTTCTTTTTCTCATTTTGGAAAGGGCAAAGTTTTTGTCTCTGAATCATTGTGTGAAACATCTTCATACATTTCCACATTGTTTTACATAACTGTTTGAGACTTTTCAAATTTAATAGAAATTACACATGTATTATGTTCATGCATTCAGTAATGCTTAAAATGCCTTACGTAGTGCCCACCATACCATAAATCTCATTAACATGCCGAAGATTCCCTCTGACAAATAACTGACTAGTTAGTCAATGGAAACTTTACTGTTCAATTGTGCATTGCTTTGGGAATTTTTTTAAGCATCAGAATACTTCCTTTCAAGATTCTAATGAGCAAAGTAAATAAGCCATGGCAAAGAATATTGGAAGACAGGTTTGGTTTGTCTTCTACTAGAAGTCACAGAATGTAGGTATTTATAGGTAAGCATAATAAATGAAAATCTCACAAGCTTATAGAAAAGTGAAGTTTCAAGGAAACAAAATAGTAGAAGAGAAAGAAACTACCACAAGAAAACTTAAATCAGGAATAATCTGACAAGTATTAAAGGATATGGAAATATATTTGCTTATAGTTATTAGCATGGTTCTCAAGAATCTGTGTTAGGATATTAGCTGAGGAATCCTTGTTCCAGTTCTGGACTCTCCTATGAACTGCTGTGGAATGTTGAACAGGTCTGGGAAACTCCTGGGCCTTTACTATCTTCACCTGTAAGTTAAAAGACAAACTAGATGCTCTCTACTGTTTCTTCAAGTGTTGACTCTCCATTGTATTTACTGAATGTTCTCTAGCCCAGCTCTGCTAGATATTAAAACATGATTCAACTCACCTGTCATAATTAAAGTAGTCTGACACTGGTACAAGTAAAGACAATTTATGGCAAAGGGTAGAGGCCCAAGGAATCGACTTATGGGAGTTAAATATGTGATTAAGATGTCCTTTTTGTCAATCGAGATAGGCTAGACAGTAAGTTGTCTTGGAACAACCACCTGGCCATTTATAGAGGCATAAAGCTCTATTCTTACCTCATCCCTTACATAAAATTGAATTATTAATGGACTAAAGTTTTCAACATAAAAAAAAGAGAAAGAAGGAAAGGAACAGATAGAGAATAATGACAAGAAAACTTTAAAAAATGTTTGCAGTAACAGCCTTTGTACATATCTCAACAAATTCAGAGGCTGTTAAGAAAACAGGGATACATCTTATACATACAAAATAAATACTTCTGTAGAGTTGAAAATATCATGAACAAATCAAAAGACAATAAACTAGGGAAGTTATTTGCAAAAATCGTGATAAAGAATTAATTTCTTTTATACAAAGAGTTCTTACAAATCAATGGCAAAAGATGAAAATTCCAAGAGAAAAATGGTCAAAGGACATGAACAAACAGTTCAAAGAAAGAGCAAAATAGAAATACATACTTGACAAGTTGTTCAGTCTTACTCATATATAGTAAAATCAAGATACCACTTTCATCCAGACGACTGGAAAAAATTGAAATGTTTAACAGGATCTAGTATTGGAGGAAAATGTATTCTCATATACTTTTGATGGCAGCTTTTTTTGAAGGGCAATGTAGCAATAACTACTGAAATTTTAAATGCACATACTTCCAGATTTAATATCATTTCAAGGTATTTATCTTAAAGTCAACTTGCCAAACTATATTTGTACATGATTCTATTTGTGTCATTAAATTTATATTTTTATTAATGTTTTACATTTATAGAATAAATATGGAATACAACATAAGGAATTATTTGTAGTGCTTACCTCTGGGGAGGAAAAGGAGATAGAGGGGACTTAATTGTTTTATGTTATATTATTTTAAACTTCTATCACAAATTACATCTTTACCATATTTGGGTAAATGAAATAGTGTTAAGATTTAACAGTGAATGACGGTGTCTTAAAAATAACTTTTAGAGAGGTTGTGGAAAGAATGACAGTACAGCTAAAATATACTTAAGGGAAACTCATTTGTCTTCTGTCTTAAATTGAAAACAGTAGTTAAAAAATATAGTAGAATGTGTGATTCTTTATAAAATAGTACAAACTCATTTAAGAAAACTAACAGTCTCTAGAGTTTCTGCAAATTGTATGCTTCACTTACTATACCAACACCCTAAAGGATTTTTATGTGTAAGATAAAATGAGATTGATATTCTATATTCTTTCATGCAGAACTCAATTCTTTTTATTTTATGAATTTTTTCACACATAAAGTGCTGTTAGATACATTGGTTATTTTAACAGGGGCATGACAAACAGTATCATTTACACAAACCCTGAGCTGTTAATATGCTTTGCCAACTCTGTGTGAAAACTTCCACAGTACTTGTAACTGAAGTTTTGTTTGTTGCTTGGTGATTGAAAACCTGGTTTATAAGCTTTTTAAAAGTAAATTTGTAATTTTTCCGAAATCAATTTATCTCTTAATAGCAGGTAGTCGAATCATATGTTTTTGTAATGAGATTTTTTTAATAGTAGAAAACATTTTCTAGGTTCATAGACACACATCGTTGTCAGAAAAAACATTAAATAGACAGGCTTGTTGCTTGCTTTCTTCTTTTGTTCCTTCTGCCCAAGGCTGACTAAGGGCCATGGAAAGTTTGGTGTGCACAGTATAGTATGAGATACTATAACAGACACAATGGAAAGAATCTCTATATCTTCCTCAAACTGGTTTTAGGAAACAGATTTAAGAAGTGTTATGAAAATTGAAGTCTTAGCTATGAGGTTATTCTTTTCTGTTCTCTAATGTAGACTTTATTTCTGTTTTTTGGGGGGGGTGTGGTTCATACGTTTTTAAAACATGTAAATTCAGGAAATGACAAAAATTTTAGAAGATACTATTTTAAGTTGTAGACCTCAAAATCATAGGAAAATTATATAAAGGTAAAATATTTCAAAACCAGCAGCAATAGGTCAGAAACCATAAACTCCCTTACCCCCACAACAAAAGGCCTAGAATTACATAAATGAAAATTAATTCAGATTTAAAATTGCTTTTACAACATTCTAGAAGATTGAACCCTAGTTTCCTTGGAGATTATATTTTTAACCTACTACTGAGTTAATTCTGTGATTTTGCTAACTCACAGCCAACTTTTTTGATTTGGCTCTGTATACCTGGCCCTTTTTGTCAACATACCCATACTCTTCCTTCTTGTGTGCTTCTAGCATACACCACTTCTGAAAACAAGCTACTTTAGATTGGATATTAACATTTTAGCCATAAGCAACTCATACTTTAGAAAGACCTATTAGAAAGCTGAATATTATGAAATACTATGAAAGTAAAATGGCCTTATTGTTTTTCATGTTTAGAACATATCTTTGTTTGTGTGTGTGTCTATGTGTATCTGTGTCTATGTGTGAGTTCATCACGTGTGGGACTTCTCAGAACAGTCTGATACTTTACTATATTCTCGCTTGTCTTTTTAAACAAAAAATAATCAAAGTATAGATTTTTATTGGAATTTTGCTTCCAAGGAACATGATGCAGAATGGAAAACAGTTCTGAATATATGGCACTTGAAGTAAAATATTCTTCTCAATCTTAAAAGAAACATTTTTTTCTGAAACGAATGTACTCAAGAAATGAAAATAATTAGAACTTAAAACCAGCTGCAGTGCTATATACTTTTAATTATCAAAGTAAAGAAAAATGCATATTAACTACAAAAGAAGACAGTTCAACAAAACTGAGACCATGACTAATGTATACAGAATAAAATAAAGGCTATGGCTTTAGGTAGACTAAATTCTTTTTATTTCTATATTATCCATGTAGCATAACAATGTGCTTAGATAACTAAAAGCATTTATCCACAGATAAAACATATTAGTAGTAGAAACCATAAAGTATAAAGTTACCTTAATTAAAGATAATTATAATAATTTTCTAGAAATTGAAATAAGGTAATATTTAACATTCTCACTAATTTTGTTGATTGGGAAAAGGTATGATCAAAGGGAAGAATATGCCTATCACCTTAGTTTATGCCTCTAAACAATCTAAAAGGAATGTTAAATTAAACTTCAAATTTCTTAAAGATAGCAATATTCAGGATTTTATAAAAAGGAAATAATTTCAAATTAGAAAAAAGTGATGACTCCTGATTCTATTTGGTTATTTTTTTGTGTTCTGTTTTGCTTTTGAACAGTAATGTTCTTTGATGCTATCAGAACAATCAATTCTCTATCCTGTTCATTCCATCCTTGTACTCACATAACTGGAATGAATAATACATACAGAATGGTGAGAGGATAAGCAACTAAGTCATCAATGACTGACCATAATTCCTCAAGAATAAAAACAAAAACAATTTCAAATTATGAAGATTGATATTGACTTAGTTCTTTGTGTAATATTTCCAAAATCAAAGATATAATTGTATAATACAAAGCCTACTAGGTAGCCTATAATAGTTTACTTTTTTAAAGAAGGCGTAGAAATATAACAAACAGGGTAAGATATGCTAACCCGATATCTTCTCACTAGAAGAGAGCTGTGAGTACATACATGAAAAGAGACATAGAGAATTTGACAAGACCGCTTAAGATAACAGACATGAATAAAAATAGGAAAAATAGAGCTGTGAGGAAAAATTCAAAGAAAATGCAATTGTAGGAGAGAAAACACAGAGACAATTTAATAATACCCTTCAAGTATATTAGGGGCTATTCAGTAGAGCTGCTGACCAGCTGTTCCTAATCTTCCTTGAAATCATAAGTCGAAGGGGGTCAAAATTGTAATTTAACAAATTTAGATCAAAGAAGAGATGAGGACAGCAGAGAAGGAACAAGGGGATGATCCCAAAGAAAGCCTCAAGTGCTACAGCACCTAGAAATGTATGCTTACATCAATTATTTTGCTCATAAAAGTAAAGCCACCTGTACAAACCAATTATTTTTCCTGTTATTATTTATTATCTGCCTTTTAAAAATATTAAATCTAAGTAAAACCAAAACTTACAAGATGAATCAAACATCCACATTATAAAGACAGCTTCAAATTGTGAGGCAGTAGACATAGTAATTAAGAAGGTTGTAGAGTTAGACATTCCTAGATCTGAACCCCACCTCCACCACTTTCTACCTGAGTGGCCATGGACCTAAGTCCTCTAATCTTTAGCTTACTCATATGTAAAACAGGTTTATTGCAACATATTAAAGTTGGACATTGTGCAAATAAATGAGATAATGTACTTATAGTGCTCGATATATAGAAAACACAATAAATGTAATAATGAATAGTAGGAGTACTATCAAACAGTATAAGAGTGAATGTGATACATTGTACTCTGTTGTCTCATGTCTCAGTAACATCAAAAAATGTACCCGTTAAACAATAGAAATCATTAAACTAAGACAGGAAAACTATATATCAAAATTTGTGCAGAGTAGTTATTTTGACCAGTACTTTGCCTAACTTCATACTCATTTACTTCTTAAATATATTTGAATACTTAAAATAAATGATGTGAAATTATTCAAAAAATATTTAGCACTTAAAGTCTAAGTGTGATGTGATTGATATGTTATGGCGAGGTGGCACAAAACCTGGGCACTAGAGAGCAGGTCCCATAGGAAAGGCCAGATCAGGACAGTAGGCTGAAAAGCAAATGAGTAGACAAAGATCAGGAGGGCAAGATGAGGAGGCAGTTGCACAGCTCATGAAGTGGTCAAAGAATCAGGCAAACAGTCCAAGACCAAAAGATACCAGGGGTGGGATAAGACAAAAAACTGAATCAGAGGCCCTTGTAGCAAATCCTGGAGCATAAGAGATACATTGGACAAGCCTCAGCTGCTTCATTCTGCTCTCACTCTGGTGACAGCGGAGCTTAGGTGACCCAGGTTTGGGACTGCTGCCATTGGTGAAATTAGTCTGTTGATTGGGTGGAGTATAGGAGAGGCAGACAGTTCTCTGGCAAAAGCACCTTCTGACATAAAATGATAATGAGTTTCTCAGCCCTTTGGGATTGGTTGCTTGTGATTTGGATATATGAGATGTTGATGTGGTACTTTTAATTTATTAAAAATACCTTATTTTAGCTTGTGGCTTGTAAATGGTTCTTTCACAGTAACCAGTTAAATCATGAAACTCATCTTTATAAATAATTTACTATAGAAATAATAAGTGATTTCTATTTCTAATTTCTATTTCTAAGGAGGGGGGTTATCTACTCAGCTTTAGTAATCAGCTTGACACAGGAAGCTTCATCATCTATCAGTCTGCTGAACTGTATGTGTCATTTAATTATTATGAAGATATTAATGTGACAGGACTTCCTTTTTCTGACAGATACAGAAAAACATTTGGTATTTTTTCTGTATTTACAATACAATTCATACTTGAAAGCAACTGTACATTGCATTTTTGTCATTGATATAATGTAGCCCAAAGGGGATATTTATATAAAAAATACTCTTCTGAATACACCATATTCAAATTAGAGGTGATCTGCTTTGAGGGATACATGAAGATGAATTAACTTAATTCAGATTTGTTTGTAAGTTCAGCAATTATTTTTAATTAATTAGAATCTCACCATGAAATACCCATGAGGATTCAAAGAAGCAATTTTATTTTGAACCCAAGGAATTGGAATGACTTACGGAAAAGAGGTAGTTTTCTCTGGGCTTTGAAGTACAAGCTTATGTTAGCAGAAGAGTAGCAAAGTGGAGGGATGTTGATGGCATATGAGAACAAATGACTCAATCTTTATTTCTAATACAGACCATTGTATAGGGTTGACATCTCCAATTGGTCTATTTCTATCCACTAAATAAACCATTTTTTACCTGGTTGATTTACAAGGCAGCTATGGTACTCATGGCTTGTGGAAATGACCTACATATTATGGGAGAAATAATCCACGTGGTTTCTGGACCACTGTGTCCTTGCATTGCACATTTATTGTAAGCTTCAAAACTTGCATTTAACATATCCACTTAACCATATCTACCTACATATTCCAAAGAACTCTCTAATTTACAATCTCATGAAATAAAATTACCACCTTTCCCCATCTTCAAATCTCCTTCCTTTTAGTAGTCTTATCTCAGCATATGGTACTAATAGCGCCTTAATCATCTAGTCACATACCAGTGTGTGGTGTTCTGTTGTTTTGTCCATTTGCTTCCTTGAAAGTGGGAATCTTATTTGTTCATTTTCTGAGTAAAATATTTCAATGCCCCCCTTTCCTTAGAGAATAAATTTTCATTAGGCAGGTGATATAAGAGCCCTGATGATCTCTCATCTCTGCCTTTCTTTCTACCCTTATAAACCTCCACGTCCTCCTATCTGTCTTTCACTCCAAATAAACCAAACTTTCACTTCATTATCTGGACCTTTATAAATTCTTTTTCTTCAGCCAAGAAGACAGTCCCTTGTTCTACCCTACTCTCACTCTACTCATTCTTCAAGACTTGACCTGGGGCCTCTTCCTCTATGAAGTTTTCACCTTCTTCCTGCCAGTCTAGAGAAGTGCAATGCCTTCAGGCCTCAGACTCCCAGAAACACACCTGTAGCTGAACAGGTTGGGTTTATTATTCCTTGCAGCAAGAGATGACACTCACTTGTCAAGGGGAAAGTGGGGCATTTCAGTAAGAGGGTGTTAAAAAGAACCTCTTATAAGCATTTCCCTTTGGTTGGGTGATGTGAGGGAGGGTCTGAAAAAGCATAGTTTTTCTCTAGATATTGTCGGAAAGCAGGAGAAATTCTATGACTGGGTATCTCAATAAATTTTACCTATAGGGAGTGAAGACTAGATTGAGGATAAAACTTCAAATGATAGAAAAGTAGCATTCATTCACTTTAGTCAGGATAAAAGGAAGTTCATCATTTTATGGGAGTACGGTGACCTCATTTTTGTCTGTGCTTAGACAAACTATGAAGTGGCCTTTTCTTGGTCTCACTTTATCATACTATTAGACTGAGCTTGTCTGAAGTTTATATTCTATAGAATTATTTATGTTCGATAGAAGGATAACAGGATTTTCTTGTGAGTGCCAGGCCAGCTTCTTGAGAAGGAGCTGTTTTTTTTTTCCCCCTTTCTCAGAAGTTACACATTCCATTCTTCCACAGCTCTTTTCAGTGTCCTTACTAAATCAATTATCACATCACATGTTAAGCAAACCAATGCCTGGCATATTATACCCAGTAAAGGTTTGATAAATGAATGAAAAGAAGAGTCACTGAAACCATCAATCAATGTCTTTTATGATACAACACCTCCTTTCCAGTCTTCATTAGAAACCATTAATCCTAAGACTTTGAAGAAATAGAAATAGAAAATATCACCATGGTCCACTATTAGAAAGAAATACAATTTGAAAGGTGAAGGTGAGTTTAGTAATTATCAATTATAATTTTGCTGAATGCATTAGTTACCTTTGCTTCTATTCTATGGGAGAAGGTGTAACTACCAGTAAACTCACTCATTAATACTATTTTGCCAATGTAAAATACAAAAGCGATATAAAAAAAACTAATGTGCAAATGCATAGCCATAATGTATATGTAAGATGTATGTCTCGCCGTTTAAAATATTATTTCCTAATGAATGTTATTATATGTGTTCTGAAACTGTTGTTTCTTCTCCCTGAGTCTATGCTAGATCCTCAATTTCCATTATCAGTTCTAATACTTTCATTTATCATCTACTACTCTATATATATATGTGTGTGTATGTATATATACATATATACATATATATGTGTGTGTGTATGTAGATATGCATATATACATATATGTGTGTATATACACACACATATATGTATATATGCATATCTACATACACACACACATATATATGTATACACACACATATATGTATATATACACACATATATGTATATATGCATATCTACATACACACACAAATATATATAATCTTAAAAGATAATAGTGGGAGTAATCAATTATGATCTCCTATTGAAGGAATAAAGTATAAATTTTAAGGGAAAGGGGTTATGCCTATGTAATATTTCTAAATTATTTATCCAAAGCAGTTTAGCCCTCTCAAATAACATTTAAGAGAGACTCAGTGAATAGTAACTAGATGATCTCAATGATGAGAGCTATTTCATATGTGCTGATTCCAGTTCTTCAAATTACCAGTGAATTGTTCTGACTAAACACCTCTTAATACAATATGGGATATTAAGTTAAAACTAAAGTTTTGGTGAAAGGTTTAATCTAATAGGACATGATTTATTCTTTTTTTCAATTTCCTTAGCATATAGGCCCTGCCAAGATATTAGTTTATGAATAAATTTCATTGAAGAAAAAACACAGAGAACTGTATGGAAAAATCCCAGGAAAGAAAGAAGATGCCATTGGAAGATAAGGAAATAGAAACATAAGAAGTGCGAATTCTGACTGAAAGAAAAGAATTATGAGAGAAAGATATATTTTATGAGAGCAGTGGAATATAACAAACTTTTTAAACCATTTTTTCTGGTTTTATTGAAATATAGTAGACAATTAGTTGTTTATATTTGCATTGTACAATTCAATGAGTTTTTTTTCAATTATAGTTGGCATACAATAATATACCAGTTTCAGTTGTACAGCATAGCGATCAGAGATCCACATAGCTCACAAAGTGATCATCCTACTAAATCTACTAAATCTTCCCCCTTACATATTTATTAAAACATATACACCATCTTCTCTATGTTACTCTCTACATCTTCAAGTCTATTCTGCAACTATCCATTTGTACCTCTAAATCCCTTTGCCTTTTTTTTGCTGACACCCAACCCCCTTTCCATCTAGTAGCCCTCAAAATATTCCATGTATCTGAGTTTATTTCCACTTTCATTGTTGTTGTTGTTTATTTTGTTCTTTAGATTCCACACGTACGTGAAATCATGTGATATCTGTCTTTATATGACGTATTTCATTCAGCACAATACCCTCTAGGTTCATCAAGGCAATATCTTTTTCCATTCCCTTCCTTTTAGTCTGTGTGTGGCTTTTAATTGGAAGTGAGTCTCCTGTAGGCAGCATATGTAGGAGTCTTGTTTTCTTATCCATTCAACAACTTTACCTTTTGATTGGAGAACTTAATTTTTTTCCATCTGAGGTACTTGTTGATAGGAATGTGGTTATTAGCATTCTTTATTCATGTTTTTGACACTTTTTTTTTCTTAAAGAAGTTCCTCCAACATTTCCTGTAATACTACCTTGGTGTTGATAAATTTTGTTAGCTTATTTTTGTCTGGGAAGCTCTTATCTGTCTTTCCACTCTAAATGATAGCACTGCTGGATAAAGTATTCTTGTTGTAGATCCTGGGTTTCTATCATATTAAATATTTTGTGCCAAGCCTTTCTGTTCTGCAAAGTTTCTTTTGAGAAATCAGCTGCCGGTCTTATGGGTGCTCCCTTGTAGGTAACTAACTGCTTTTCTCTTGCTGCTTTTAAGATTCTCTCTTTGTATTTAACCTTTAGAATTTTAATTATGATGTGTCTTGGTGTGGGCCTCTTTGGCTTCATCTTTCTTGGAACTCTCTGAGCTTCCTGGGGTTGTATGTCTATTTCTTTCGCCAAGTTAAGGAAGTTTTCCATCATTATTTCTTCAAATAGCTCCTCAACTTCTTGTTTTCCTTCAGGTACCCCATGACATGGATATTTATACAATAGTGTCCCGTAGGCTCCTTAAATTATTATTATAGTCTTGGCTTCTTATTTCTTGCTATTCTGATTGAGTGTCTTTGGCTTCCCCATCCTCTATATTGGTGGTCTGATCCTCTTCTTTATCCACTCTGTTGATTCCCTCTAATATACTCTTCATCTCAGATAATGTGTTTTTCATTTCTAACTGGTTCTCTTTTATAATTTTCATTTCTGTTTTTATGTTTTTTATCTCTTTGTTAAAGTTCTCACTGGATTCACCTACTCTTCTCCTAAGTTCATTGAGCATCTTTATAACCAGTATTTTGAACTCTGCATCTGTTAGATTGTTTGACTCCCTTATTCCTGGATCTCTATTCTGTTCTTTCGTATGCTTTCTGCTTCTTTTTTTTCCCATTTTGGCTGTATCTGTTTCTATGTACTAAACAAAGCCCCTAAGTCTCCCAGTCTTATAGGCATGGCTTTGTGTAGTAGGTGTCCAGTGGCACATTCCTGAGAGGACCCAGCCTGTGCCCCTCTGGGGCCACCTGTTAAAATTCAGCAAGCAATCTACAGATGCTATGCTCATAGTTGCCTCAAGTCTTGGCGCTGCTCAGCAAGAATCACCTGACGCACTGAAGACACACCTGGATGTGGCTTGGGTGGGGCCACGAGTTGGGGAAGGCAGATTTTGAGGGAATCCTCTGGGCTGAGCAACCTCTGTTATCCAGTTTGATGAAGTCTCAGCTATAGCAGCGCAGAGTTCACACACTGGCAGAGAGAAGGGCTCAACAAGGGAACAGAAGTACACCAGCACTTCAGTCCGGGAGAGAGCTTCACCTTCGGCTCTCACTCCAACAACTCAGTGTCCCCCTATAAGTCCCCGGTGTCTCCCCCACCCCCATGCAGCCGACTGGGCACTGCTCAGAGTGTGCAGGTCCATCCTAAAGTCCACTCGAGGACATGGCCCCTTTAAGAGGCATCTGCTGCTGCCACTGCAGCAGCCTCTGCCCCACTCAGCTGCTCGAGACTGGGCAGCCTCATGTCTTCACCCCCTCCTACCTTCTACTGTTGCAGGTTTATTAATTATTTCTCTCCCTAGTTGTATGCTTCTGTTCATCTAGATCCCAGGTGATTTTCCTTGCTGTTTGCTCTATGTTTTTGTCACAAGTTTGATTTGGTCGCAAGAGGGATGAACAAAGCCTCTATCATCTATGCCATTTTTTCCCGTCTTGACAAAAATAATTTTTAAAATAACTTAAGATAATCTTAACAGAAATAGTAGAAAGGTAAAAGAATAAAGCCCAAAAAAACAAAAAATAAGAAGCAATAATTCAAAGTTTAAAATAAGAAAATAAAATGTGAATATGTTAAGCCAGTATCTTATGAATTAAATCTAATGAAATGCTTAGATTTGTAATTCTTTTTATAAAACTTAGATGAAAATCCTAATTTCCAGAAAATGTATTAATTTCAATATACCTGGAAATATATGCACATTAACCTATTAATCAAATCACACTGGTATTAAGTAACAAATATAAATACATTTAACACTCCCAAAAATATGCTAGTTTTAGATTTCAGAATTATTACAGAGTTTCAGGTTTAGCTATAAACTTTCATTTTCCATAATATTTTCCATAAATCTATCCTAAGAAAATAGAAACTCAATCAAAGACATGCGTATAAAGATATTTCATATAATGTTATTGTGAAAAATTAGAAAGTGCCAAAAATCCAACAGCAAAGAAGCACTTAAATACATTATGACATATTCAAGGATAAACTATAATTCAAATGATTAAAATCATGTTTATAAAGATTATTTAGTGTCATGGTAAAATGTTCATGTTAAGTGAAGAGAGTAGTACACACTAATATAAAAAGTGGAGGAGCCTAACATAAAATATTCTTGCAGGAACTGACTTTAGAGTTCATCTAGTTTGATACTTTTGTTTTATAGACTTGGGACATGATGTCCAAAGATATTAAATGTCTTGCCTGACATAATATGGCTCTTTGGCCGCGCTGAGACTGTGGGTCAGGTTTCCTGACTCTGGTCACACTGCTCTGTGCTACTTCCTTCAAACCGTATATGATTATACTTGAATTATTTTTCATAGAACTGGCCGTAAACACAATTAGTGAGTAAGCAAAGATCGTTTTCAATTTGAAACCTTTGGCTACCTTACTCTGATTCTCCATTGGAGTCTGGCAGATTTACTGCTAATGGATACATCCTTTCCCACATCTCTTAATGTCTTCTAAAATGACGGTGGGTAGGAAATAAACTAATCATTTATAGTTTATTAGCTTGTTAACATGTTAATTCTCCCATATAATGTCCTAGTCTGATCGGGCAGCTATAACAGAGTACCGTAGACTGGATATCTTACAAACAAATTTTATTTCTCACAGTTTTAAAGTCTGGGAAGTCCCAAATCAAGGTGTTAGCAGATTTAGAGTCTGGTGAAAACCCACTTCGTGGATCATAGATAGACATCTTCTTGCTGTATCTTCACATGGTTGGAAGAGATGAGGGTGCTTTTTGCATCTCTTTTATGGGGGCACTACTCCCATTCATGAGAGCTCCATGACCTAATCACTTTCTAAAGACCTCATCTCCTAACACCATCACATTGGGGGGTTAGGATTTCAACATACGAATTTAGGGGAGGGGAGGTACATTCAGTCTATAGCAGATGACATACTGCCTTAATTATACAGTTAAATTATTATTTAAGGTAGTTGTTAATGGCAGAAGTTTCAAATGACACAAAATAATAAAAAATATTTCTAAGAAAGCTTTTTGTGTGTAATTCATTTTAGTGACTCACTACGTACAAAGCTAAACTTTTTTTAATATAAGCACTGTATGCAACAGCATATGCCCAAATGTAGCAAACCTAGAGCCTCCTACACAGACACTGAAGATGTGATTGGACTTTCCTATTTCTCAAAGTAAATCAAAATGCACTTTTCATTCTTTCAACAACTTTTTATCAAGTACAAGTTATGTGCCTAGTATTGCTGAGAACCTGAAAATAGGCAGTGAACAAAATGAACAAAGTCTCACCTAAAAGTGTTTTAGTAATTATAACAAGACTTGGAATATTTTTCAAATAAAATTTTCTAAATCAAGTTTTGAGAGTAGTCAGATCCACAACTGCACAGAGGCATATTTAAAAATTTAGTTATCTATCTCTGAAACTGCAGCACAGAATCTGATTCTTAGTTAATTATATTAAACACTGATTCATGTGAATCACTCTCTTGATAACAGAAATTTGCATTTTAGATATAATTTTCATTATACTTTTCTTCTGTGCTCATTATTGTAAGCTCTGGGATAGTTACAGTATCAGAAAGGGTTCTAATTTTTTTCTGGATCATCAGTTGAAACCAATTTAAAAATATGTGTAACTCAGTTTTTCTCCCTTCTATGCTGACCCCTTGTAGGTTATGGGGAAAGATAGTGGAGCCAAATGCTATACTCTATTGTTCACTGCTAATTACTTTCTTTTGTTATTTTCTTGGGATCATGTATGGGCTTTATAGATAACTCAGGAGAAATAGATGAATAATACAAAAAGTCTTTGGCTTTCAAGATATATGAGATATAGTGCCAGAAACAGACTGCAGAGACATTTCTAAAGAAAACTGTGGATAAGCAAAACAAACAATAAATGACTTTTCTGCTCTTTACTTTTCCTGTATTTACTTGTCTAGGATTCAAGTTTTACATTTAGTTAAAAATATAGTACTATACTCCTTACAAAGCCTTGGCTCAGATCTGGACCAAAGCTGACAAAAAGTAGTAATAACTCATCCTAGTTCTTCTTAAACCATGTGGACTAATAAAACTAGCATTTACTGGCTAGGCTTTAAACGGAGGTCTGTTTACTCATGTGAAGTAGACAAAGAATGAAACAGTGGCACTAATCCTCCTCTTAAAATCCTCAGAACTGATGAAGGGTCCTCCAAGGATCTGGTGTTCTTCTCATATTCTTAATCCGGAATGGCCTGAATAGGAGATAGGAGTGTATCCTCTCAGACCTTGATGTGGCCACCTAACGATCTCTAACTAACTCTATTGTCTTTAAAGAAGCCAGAAAATCAAGTCAATCCATAAGGTATCACCTGAAGAAACAACTACAAAAAATCATAACAATGTGGTTTGCAATGTGCTAGACTTCTGTTGCATTTAATCCATTTTTGTTGTTACAAGTAGGCGCTTGTGTCATATTGGCCAGTTTCACACAAGACAGGGCTAAGAGAACATTTATTATTAGCTCTATCTCTTAAAATAGCACAGAAAATACCCTTTTGCACATTTCACAATTAACGGTTATTGATAAATGCAGGGTAACTTTTGCG
This sequence comes from Pteropus alecto, assembly GCF_000325575.1. Taxonomy (NCBI): domain Eukaryota; kingdom Metazoa; phylum Chordata; class Mammalia; order Chiroptera; family Pteropodidae; genus Pteropus; species Pteropus alecto. The sequence goes on from NW_006494610.1 coordinate 9,982,013, forward strand.
ATATTAAAATGATACTTATAGTACATAAACATACTTGACACATTCTTTTTTCTTATTTCCTAAGACAAAATAATCCCAGAGATATTTTTTTAATACCACTACAAAGAGGCCACAACTTGCATAGATTTACCACATTAAGCAGATTCTTGTTGACTACAGTGGTGCCAATGACCTTACATATGATATAGTTGTATCATATAGAGTGAAACAGCCTTCTGTGACCAGACTAATAGTTTTAGAAGAAAAGAAAATATGGTAGGAAGTGTAAAGAGTGAGAAGGAAAATTATTATTCAGCCTGTAGAGCTTTGTGGGTTTTTTTTAAATATCACACTTTTAATAATTTGGATTTGATTTTTTTCTATTAAAAACCAAAAGAGATCAAAACCTTTTTACTAATTTACTAGTGATCTGGAAGCTAGTGGTTGAGAGCTGTAGTTTAGATTTGGTATACAATTCTATGTTTATTCTAACCAAAAATAAAAAGACAAACATCAAAGAGAGAAGTATATTGATAATATGTCTATATTTTCATCACTAGAGCAAAAATATTCTGTGCTGAAGAAATGGCTAAGAAATAAAGAAAATAAGAAGTATATTATAAAAGAATTTTGAATATTACTAACTACATAGCAAATTGCTTGCTTAGCTTGCTTCATGTGTGATATGATTTATTTCCACCGGCAGAAAGAATTAGATAGATGTTTGTATTTTTATTGCATTATTAAATGTCCCTTCCATGAAATATATTGAGAGTAGAACAACACACCACATGGAGAAAAGAAATCACATTGCAGTGGGTGTATTATCCTTCGTCCTCAAATAAGTCATGAAAAACTGACTACTTCATATGCATTCATTTTTTAAGTTTATGACCAATTTAACTTTTTTGAGGTTTTGTCCACAACAGCTTAGTGATAATAGTCAGCAATTTATGACTGCATGAAAGAACACTCATACTATTTATTGCTCACTTTTTTTGGTAGCGCCAGCTTGCATTTGAACCCTGAAATTGGATACTTCACCTACTGATTAAATGTTGACTATTTATGTGCAAAAATAAATGTTTCTCTAAATGTTTACCTCAATAGAATTTTATTTCCTCACAATTCTTTAGAGACTGAAAAACATTCCTAAAATTGTTTGAGACAAAAACTAGATAAACATCACGAAAGAATTAGCTAGTGGTCAAATGTAAATTAAATATCTATTATTTAATTTTTTTCCATGTAATTCCAAAGCAGGATTATCATAAATGTTCAGCATGGCATGGCTATTTTATTCAAATATTCTTTTAAAAAGTGTATGTTATTATATCTATTTTAAAACAAATGAAATTTCACTATAATACTGTTAGCTGGAAGTGGATTTGGGTTAAAGAGAATTCTATTTGTGGCTCTATCCATGGGTCTTTGGTAACTGAAATGAAAGGAAGGAAGGAAGGCAGGGAGGAAAGAAGGGAAGGAGGGGAGAAGAGAGGAAATAGAAAAGGGAAGGAAACGAAACTCGGTTATCAAAGTAACTCAACCTATTTCCTTTCAGTGTTTATTTTTATTTTAAAGTTCATTTTCATTCCAAAGCTTTAGCTTTCGGCAATTTTCATGATGAGTCAATGTTCATACTATTTGTTATAGGTTTTATAATTTGTCAGTGATTATTATATAAAGGTGAGATTATACAGTCTGGAAAATGAAATTATATAACTGTTACATCATTTCCTGTGATGGGGTTGGGGTACCTGAACATTCCCTTTAAATGCTATGATAGTTTTGGTCTCCATCTGCCACTCTGTAATGGAAGCACTGACAATGATATGATTGGAGTCAGTGGCTATCATGATGGTGTAATCATTGCAGAATCTGTTCCTTTAGATTATTTCAATAAATTCTGCCAGTTTTGTCACAAATAAATTCTTTTATTTTTTACCTGAGTCAATGTAAGTTTTAAATGTTAAATTCATAATCTTAGTCCAACATGAATTTCCACATTTCTTTCAATTTTTCTTTTGATTGATAAACATCATTTCAGTGCCCTAATGCCTGAAAACAGAACAGGCTATGAATCAGAATAACAGCTCTGCTAGAATAAAAGTTATAGAAATCTCACCCCTCAGGTGACATTCTGTACAAAGAGCAGCCAAGTACCTCAAATTCTGTTGGGAGATAATTATCTCATAATAACTATTTTCCCATCAGCACTGCATCACGATCAGGCCATAAAATGTTTTTCTGTGTCTCAGAAAAGAAGATAGAATAAGCAATTTGGAATATTACAAAATAGGCTCAGTAGAGCAGTTTAATTTGCATGGATCATCCTCATCCTCTAAATACCTCATTGACCAATGAGAGTTCTTGGTTACTTTAGTCCAGAGAGCAGTATAATTTTATATGTACACACTTGCATAAATTGAGATTAAAAAGTTGCTTAAAATATGATAAAAGCAAAAGAGCTATTAAAACACTACCGTAAATAAGATATTTTTACAACTTTTAAGATATTTTATTCTACTGTATTTAGCACATAATGAACAGATATTTTATCAGCAAAGATATGCAAAATAAATCAGATTAGAACAACCTTATAATTATATTTGTACAAATGTTTTAAAGGATTGCATTATAATTAAAATGTGTGGTAGTAATTTTATTATGCTATTTCTAATATGCAAACAAAATTTATACAATAGTCAAGTGAACTTGAGTTAAATCAAGCACATTGTACAATTTCTATAACTATTTTAGAAGCCAGCAAAGGTCCAAACATAATTTTTGTTCGTGAAACAAACGTTTGTTGAGTTCTTATATTACATTGTGTTCCTGGGGACATAAAGATGAATAAGACTTTGCTTTTTCCCTTAAGGAGCTTACGGTGCAGTGTCAGACACTGGTACTATGTTATTATGCATCAAAAGAGGCAGATACATGCACAAGGGATAGAAAAGCCCAGAGGAGGAGCCCATAGACTAGTATGGGAATTAGATAATTTCTTGAAAGAGATTGATACTTAAGGCTTAGGTTTAAAAGATGAGTAACAATTGTCCAAATGCGGAAAAGGTTATTCAAGAAGTAAATGAAGAGTTGGACAAACGTGAAAGAAAATATGTAATTTTTTAATGTCAGCTTTATTAAGGTATAATTTATGTACGGTAAAGTCCTTTCCTTTTAAGTGTTCAGTTCTATGAATTTAGACAGATGTATATAGTCATGTAACTACAACTACAATCAAAATATAGAACATTTCCATCACCTCATACATTTCTCTTGGCTCCGTTGTAGTCAATTCCTTACCCCTACCTCAGTCCTGGTAACCACTGCCTCTATAATTTTGCCTTTTCCAGAATATCATATAAATGGAATAATACAGTGTATAGATTTCAAATGTCTTTTTTTTCATTTAATATAATGCATTTGAAAGTCATCTATGTTGTTGCATGTATCTGTAGTTCATTCTTTTTATGGCTGCATAGTATTCCATTGTGTGCATTTACCCTGCTCGTTAATTTATATTTTAGTTGATGGTCATTTGGGTTGTTTCTAGTTTTGGGAGATTAGGAATAGAGCAGCTATAAACATTCATGTACAGGCTTTTGTGTACATAAATGTTGTTTTTATTTCTCTTGGATAAATATCTAGTAGTGGTATTACTGGGTCATATGTGGAATATTTTGATGCATTCTCAATTTGTCATTACTATAACCAAGGTAATAGAAAGGAAGAAAGAGTGGGCAAAGACCAGTACTTTTATTTTATGCTAAGAAAGATTGTATTCCCAACACAATGGGGAGATTTTACGCGGTGATTTTTTTTTTTTTAATGTTCTTATTTCCTTTTCATTTGAGGTATCAGAGTGAAGTTTGAACTGGTTGGAGGAGGCGTTGGGGTAGAGAGGAGGCTGTAGTCAGCAAGAATATTTCAGGATTCTATCATTAATCCAGTATTCTATAGAATTACCTATTCCTGACAGTTTTCTATTAGAAAATAAAAATTCAGAGCATTCTCAAGACTTCCAATGTCACAGTCCAAAGATACTGTGCAGTTAGGAAAACATGCTTACTGATAAAAGTTGCTGAGGAATTAAATAGCTCACTCTCTAATCATGGGCTGAGCTAACTAGATTTCACTGGGAAGAAGAGACTTCACTATGACCATCTAAGCAGGTGCTTTCTCAAAACTGTCAAGTACTGGCACTGAGGACCAGCAACTCTTTTAATCCTCCTAAGAACCATATGAGGTAGATGCCATTATCATCTGTGTTTAAATAGGCAAACTGTATGCATACTAGAGCTACCATCACTTTTTACTATGATAATCATATTATTATGATAATCTATGAAAAGTTGCTTAGCCTCTGTGAACTCAAATACCCTGTCTATAAAATGGAGATCATGGTATCTACCTCATAAGAATTTTAGGAGGATTGAATGAAACAACATATACACTGTCCCTAGAGTATTGCTGGTGGTCAGCAAATGTTTTCTGCTTAGAGTTGTCTTATACCTTTTTCTAGATATACACAATAAAATGTTAACTGCTAATTTGGAAATTAAGCTTGAGTGTAATAAAAAATCAAAGAAAAAATCAAACCGTCAAATAGATTTCAAAGATTGCTAATGAAATTGCAACTTAAAAAAATCTATTTAAAAATCACCAGTGAGAACCAGGTTCCTTTATCTTGTTTTGATGAAGATTACATGAGATAATATATATGAAACATGTAGAGCACAGATATACGTTCTCCCTTCTTTATGGTTTTCCTTTCTCATGGAAAGAATTGTAGTAAAATATTTTCCATTATAGTATCATAGATAATTGGACTAGAATGTTTACTCTGACAAATAAAATCTTTAGTAAAGACAAGTTTGGAATATTTTAAGGACTACCAGTTATTAGGGAGAATGATCTTGTTTTATGCTTTTCCCAAAACCAGAGTGGACTATTAAATAGATATTGAAGGAAACAATTTTGGGGAAAAGATAAAATGGACATAATCACTAGAGTTGTCCAGCAGAAGAGACTGGTTTTTATTATGCAGAATCTTTATAACCATTTGTCAGGAATGATTTGAAATAAATTATCTCATTGCAAGAAGAGGTTAAGCTGGATGTCCTAATAAAATCTCCTGTAATATAGTCTATCATCCTTGGCCTTTCCAATTCCATGACTCAGTGATTCTCTATTTTTACTTCTTCATAGTTTATAAATACTTTAATATAACATTACTTAATTTGTAAACTATTCTGACCTTTCAAATATTATTGCTTTCATATTTCTTGTTAAATTCTGGGTTTCAAATAATGCTGGCACAGGCTACCAAAATATTTTTAGATAACTAAATAGTTCATTAAACTCTCATACAGTTTTTAAAGATTTAAGTTCCTTCATGCCATTATGTACCTTGCCGTTCAATATGAGGTTGCAAAAGAAATATGTCTTTTCCTATGGATATTAATTTATTTGATAAGCTTGTTCCCAAGCGAACTATTTATAAAACAAGACTTCCCCTTTTTTCACATTGCTCTTGGTAGTTTTAATTCATTTACAGGATCATATTACTTTCTCATAATGAGTGGGTGAGCCATTTTAAATATAATAGTTGTCTTTATTCTCATTAATAGAACTTTAGCATAGATACTGTTTTTAATTTCGAACACTGGAGAAAAATATACCTGATACAGAACCCTTAGTGTTTCTTTATTTCTCACATACTGCCAGATGTATCTTTTCCATTCAAATTCTTCATCAACATTCTTTGTATTTCTGCTGCTAATACCCAATCCAGACTGTTGTCATTCCATGTCTAGAATCTTGCCCTTGTCTTGCCTACTTTGATTAATTCTAACAGCAACAGAATTACATATTTGTAAAATACTATGCATTAAATTTTCAATTGTTCATCATTACACCTAGAGAAAAAAAATAAGTAGAAGAAACCATATGATTGAAATTTAATTGAAGCTTTCCGCAGTATAATTTTTGCTTGCCTAAACAATTTGCTTTTTGGTACTAGCTTTTGGCTTTTTCCATGCCAAACTCGCCCCTTACAACCTATTTGTTTTCCTGTCTCTATATTCTACTTATATAAATTCCCCCAAATAGTTTCTTCTCCACACAGAAGAGTGTCATTAAATTAGCTGCAAGTTAACTTTAGACAGTCATCAATCTAGTTTTCCCAGCCTGGTGTAACCATGGGACTTGACGTAGTGCTGCCCTCTACTTCAAACTTTGTGCCTGTAAGCAAGGGCCAGCCCTGGGAAGGGAAGAGGGACTGCTGTTTACATAACTGCATATCTGGGCCTACGCGTACAGTGTTTCTTTCTTTCTCTTTTTTTCTTTTTTCTGTCAAAGCATATGAGGCAGAGATCCAGTGCAAAGCAGATGAAGGATAACATGACATGCATAATGTGATTCAGGATCCATCTAATCCAGCAAATTAACGATTCAGCCCTCGAAGCAGGAGTAGCTCTATGAAGTGGGTACTGAGATCTCCCCTGAGAAGTAACCTGGAGAGTGGCCTGCTCAGACGTGTACAGCATTGTATAAGCATTAGATGTACAGCATAATGACTACACATACTGTGAAATTGTAGTATTATTTCTGTATTGTGTACTGTGTGTATGTGTGTGTTCACAGGTCAAGAGGCTTCATTTATGAATTTTTTTAAATAATATAAACATGAATTTCAGGAGAACTGATCTCAAAGAGTTGCTGTCTCCTTTCTATGTAGAACACGTTTTCAATTTCAGAATAGTATTATATATTTAATGACCTTACTTAATCACGAAGGATCTTTAAATACTTTTCTTCATCTCTTGCATAAGAGTTGCTTTTTTTTCTTTTATTTTCTTTTGTTACTAATTTCCTTAGAACAATTACTGCATTGCAGTAAGGAGATAGTAAATTTTAGAGATTGTTTATGTAAAGAACTTTAAGAGTCTATGATGAAAGCTGCAGCATGAGTTTCTCTTTATATTTTTTTACCCTGCCATCATCAATATAAGCTTTATCATCAAAACTATGCATTGCAATCAGTTACCAATTTTACTCAAGAAACTATTAAATGACATTGTCATTTAGTTCCTTCTTCAAACTGCCTTCGAGGTATATTGACAATATTCAGCACAATCATACAGCTGCGTATTATCCTCCACAAACACCTTGCTGTCTCTGGTTTTCTGCTATACACTTGTCCCAAAGCAGTGCTGTATTAAGTGCCATAGCACAGAGCTTGGCAGATGGTAGGTGCTTCATAACTGTTGTCTCTTCCCAGGCATAGGTGGTACATCACTTATTAACAACCCACATTTCTTATACAAAGTAATGCATAGAAATTATTTTCTAATTAAAAAATAATAATAAATCCAATTATATTCTATGGGAAGTTATAGAAATTATTCTTCATTAAAAAGCATCGATATTATAATTTAGGCATATACTATGGGTTTCTGTATTTTTAATGCTTGGACCTGTAAGAAGAATAAGGGGAAAAAAAATTACTTTTGTTCACTTCACTCCCTCAGCACCGCCCCCCTCCCCAAGAAACCCAACAAGCCAAAGAAAAATTATAAAATTAATTTCAGTTTCTCAGAATTTATATCTAGTAAGGGCAATCGTTTTAAAAAAAAAACCTGATGTTTAAATTAGAAGGTAATAAGGTAATAGCTAAGACATATTATTAAGATGCTTAAGAAGATCAAATATTTCCAGTTATTTTCTTTTAATTTTTGGTGAACACAGCTCCATAATCTTGCTAAGCTATCAAGTGGATCTACCAAGTCTAAATTTCTAAAATCTGCATGTCTTAAAAGTACTAATATGACATTTAATTAATTATAAGTGATTCAATCATATCTAATATTTATTTTTGTCATCTCTTTAAAAAACTAACAACAGTAATTTCACATGACTCCAGGCTATGAGGAAACATTTCTACCGGCAAATGCGCATGATGCTGCTCTTCCTCCCAGGTCTCTTCACTGGCCACCAGACTTCACTGGTCCCTAGGAGTATTCAGCTCCCAATAACCTCAAACCCCTGACTCTTGTTTCTTCCACTCAGTCAAAATTTAACTCTCATCAACTGAGCCTTCTTTCTCAGGTGACTCTTGAAGAAAAGCAATGTCTACAGTGAAATAATTCACACTATTATGTACGTGAATGTTTATTAATTTCTTAACATGACCAGAACTTTTCAGGCAATTTAATGAGAGAGTGCTTGTTAATGCACACAAATTTCAACTTGATAAAATTTCAAATAATTTAATAGCATGAAGTGACCTCTCTAAGTAGTGTGGCGGAAGTTGTTTGGGGTTATCTGGACTTATTTGGACAGCCCTGAGCTTCAGCTCTGGGAACAGCTCTCTTGTTATTCTCGCTGGTTATAGCTTCTCTCCTCCTTTCACTTGTCAATAAAGAGGTTCTCTAAAGGCTCAATGTTTTATTCTACAGCATTAACCATGAGAGCAGCATCAAGCTGTATTTCTCTGTGTGTGTATGTGTGTGTGTGTGTGTGAGTTGGGGAGGACAGAAGAGGTCATGGTTATGTGTCACGGTCATTAGAGACTTGGGCGACGGTAGATGGAGAGCTGACTTCATTGTAAGATCAGTTTTAAATACAACGTTGTCATTTTTTTTGTGTGCGGTTTTGAGCTTTCCTTCCTCATGTATAATGTCTCACATTCATTGACTAAATCTGTGCATGAGGCAGTCAACTTTCAGTGTGCGAGAAGAGCCACGCTCTGCTTGACTAAGGTGGAGATTTATGAAAGAGATTCACCTACCTCCCTGATCTCCTGCTTAGCGCTTCACCACCACATAGGGGATAGGGTAGAAAAAGACACAAATGTGAGTTCACAAACAGGTGTGAGTATGCTTTTGGGTTTAATTTCTGGCAAATAGAGCACCACCAAACTCTCCTTTCTGCCATTAGCATTGGGAAGCCCAAGGAATGGAGAGCACAGAAGTAGATGAAAGGAGATGCTTTTGGTAATTCAAGCACTAATGCTTCTTTGTTTAAACGCTTATGAGTGTTGTGGAGAAGGCAAAAAATAGTTGTGTGGCATTTATTAACCCCAAATCTCTGTTAATATCATGTCTTATGTAAAAAAGTATAGACTTTAAAAAATATAAATTTAGAGATCAAATATTTTTAGAGTTAGAATCCCTGTGGTTAAAAATTCCAAGATTTCTAGTATTCGAATAGCCTATGCAGATGGCAGTATTGAGATTCTCATATACTGTGCACAAGGAAAAATGTAAAATTATCTTGAATTAAGCTTTGCCGGTGTGAAGGCACGGAAATATAAAGTATTCTAAAAATGAGCACTAACAGCTTAAGACTGTGTCTTATTCATTTGTCATTCTTTTTCCCTGAGGCATCTTAAAAGGTAAATGCATATCTTTACTTTTTATAACCAAGTTTTAAATTTACAGTGAAGAAAGAATACTGACAAAATAGAGAATGCAAGCAATCAAGGACATAGGGGCCACTTTGTAACAATTCATGGTTTTAACTGAAAGTGACTTTCTTATCTATTTAAAAAGTCTAAATTCTGTGAAGTAAAAGGAAAGCTGAATGCCAATATAATGTTTTCAGAGGCTAATGGGATCATTTAAGTGAGCACTTGGCAGAATCAGCTCCATTAAATTATTACGTCATTTTACATTCCTTTTACCTTGTTTCCTATAAGACAAAACCTACCATTATTTAGTTTTGTGCTCTTTTTTTTAAATGTGATAAATTCTAATCTTTGAGAAAACAACATTAACCATCTATACTTTTTATCTGGAAACCTTGCTTTTAACAAGCTTAATAATAATAAATATTAAACATAGTATACCAGGCACTGTTCTAAATATTATAAAATATTAATTCATTTAATATATGTATTTGTAATCATATTTTTAGAATTAGTATTTCAAAAGAAAATGCTATTGGTGATGTCTTTTGTTGCATGTGATAAGTTCCTTTATCTACAATTCTGAACAGATACAGACTTCATTCTCCTTTATCAAAAATATTGAAAAAAATACTGGGGAAATATCTAGAAAATATTATTAGTTACTGAGCTCTGACACATTACCTATGCTAAATGGAATAGCATAAGTAAAGGCCCTCATAAGTTATACATATGCATGTGATTAAAATTTAATATCACGTACTGTCAGTCTCCTCAATTTATATACACTTTCACTTTATATAAAGATGTTATGTCAAACAGTCTTTATATTGACAAGCAGCATGCAAGAAAGATTGTTCACAAAAAGGAATATATATATATATGCCTTACTGTTAAATTGTACACCCAAAACTTACTGGATTTCATTAACCAATGTCACCATAGAAAAATAAAATAAAAATAAATTTAAAAGATTTTTAAAAATTAAAATAAATGGACAAGTATTTAGGCATTTCTTCCAAGAAAGGTTTCTACATGGGGCCTCATCAAAAGCAATAAAACCCAGATATGGTGGAAAAATGGGGACTCTAAGGTGCATTTAGATTAAACCTTGACCAGAGTCAAATGGCTGAAACTCAAATGCAGGTTCTTATTACAAGTTTTTCTTATTATTACAAGATCAGTGTTCTTATTCTAAGTCCGACATTCATAAGTATTGAATGTTTGTTGTGTCTATTTTACTTTTTAATTGATAATAGAATTGGTGGAAATGGGATATGTCTTTTTGGCCCTTACTGGCTACTGTGGCTTGTGTCTTATGAACATTGTATTAAAAAAGATAATAGAAAAAAAAAAAGCAAGGTCGTTCAGTAAACCGAATATTTTGAATCCAAATATTTCACAGGGTAGTATCTTGCAGCACAGAGTGAAAACATAGAGATGCTTTTTCTACTTATTAATGTTTATTATAATGGTGGGGAGGGAAACGTGTGGAGCACTCACTATGTGTATGACATAATACTAACCATTTTATGTGTATAACTTGTAAATGCTCACAATAATTCTACAGAGAAGGTCTTTTAATTATTTTTGGTTTTACAGAGAGAAACTGAGGTTTAGATTAAATAACTAATGTAGGTTACATAGCTAGAGAGGGGCAGGTTTAGTCTCCAAACTGAAGGCATAAGTCTCCAAACCTGCAGGCTTATTTTCAACATAGTGTGCATGCAAGCACCAAATGTTTGTTGAGTCCCTTCTATGGCTAAGTGTTATACTTAGTGCTAGGAATACAGTCACCAGTTAAAGATATTGCCATGGGATCTTTACAGTACAATGTGTGAAAAATTATAATAAGGTCATGTAAAAAATATCATGAAATGATATTTACATGAGGAATGAGTATATATCTGGCTCATGGTTCGTATTAAAGCTTAATGATCACTTTTGGAAACTTCTGCAGTTTGGTCCTCACTCCCGCCCCATACATATTAGTGCAGCGTTCTTTTGCTTACATTGGTTGCAGATTGTAGTTCCATTCTCCGCCAAAAGTTATGAACCCTTTTAGTGGTGAGACCAAAACAAGACAATTTTTTTTTCAAATCAGAAGCCTAATATTCATGCATATTGTTCATAGCAAAACTGCCGAAAACCATAATTGCACTGTCATTTTCACATAAGAAAATTTATCTTATTAGGAGAACAAATAACTACTAGAATAATAAATAATAACAACTGCCCATAATTGCCTGCCTATCATATGCCACGCACTGTTCCACGAGCTTTGCATACAAAATTTTGTTTAATTCTCAGTATGCCCTGTGATAAATGGCATTATTACATCCATTTTAGAGAGAAAATTGAGGCATAGAGAGGATAATTTCCTCAAGGTAGCATAGCTAGTTAGAGTGGAGACTGGTTCAAACAAAGATCTAAATGACCTCCTAAGCAATGTACTATTCTAATGATTAAGAGTTAGGTTCTGGTTTTCATTTGAGTGCTCCTGCTTCTTTACTTTGAACCATGGACAAGATACTTAACTTAGCTGTGCCTCAGTTTCCTCACCAATAAAATGAGAACGATAATTATAATACCTTCTTCATAGAATTGGTTACAAGAATTAAATGAGCAGTTACATGTAAAGCTCTTAGAACAATGTCTACCACAAAGTAAATGCTCAAAAAATGACAGTAGTAATTATTATTATATTATTATTTATCACTTCCTTCCAGAAGAAAAAAAAAGATGGAAATGAATATGTGATAGGCACTAAGCAAAGAATTTATAGTAATTTTTCTTTTGTCATCATTAACATCTTGACTAAAGGCACTACATTCAATGAGGTTGATAATGTTTTAAGTAATGCCATTCATCTCACAGATTCAAAACTGTCCTGAGAGAATATTTGATCTTTACATCTTTTACAAGAATTTGTCTTACTTAAAATCAGTGTCATTCTGATTTTACTTCTTTCCTCAGATCTAAAAATTAGCAACCAAAAAAGAGAGCTGAACTCCACATTCATAGACCAAAGGGTAAATTTTTTCCCTAACATGTTTTCTAATATCAAATTAAAAGTTCAATATATTGGAGAGAAAAATTGATCATATTCTTTCAATATATTGGAGAGAAAAGCTAACACAAACTGACCTCACATGCTTTTATCTATTAATTACCAATGATGTTTCTAACAAATTAATACTATTTAACACATAGTTATATTAGGATTGGAAATTAACCACTAAATGTAAATATTAGACTGTCTTATATCCCTGCCATTGTTAACCTGTTGGTGAAGGGAAGAATTACCAGGATGCAAACAAATTAATTGTCTCTTACTATACTATTCTCTTCTAATATTTTTCACTTAAATACAACAACCATCCTCCAGGGGGAAAAGAACATGCTTCCCAGGGAGGAGGGGACATGTTATGATATATGTGCATACATGTAAACATACATATATATATGTATGTTTATATATACACATATTAGATGCATAGATAATAGATGATAGATGATGATAGGTAGATAGGTAGATAGATAGATAGATAGATAGATAGATAGATAGATAGATAGATAGATGATAGATAAATAGATGATAGACTAAACACAGTTTTTCAAGAGCCTAATGCAAACATGTCATGTCTTTGGTTTAAGTGCCGTACAAGGAAATAAAACTATTTAAAATGGAATTTTAACTGCACATTAAAAGACTCGTTCATGTCATATAATGAAAGGAGAAAGTATTGAATCAGAAACAAAATTATTAAAAAAAATAAAATGGAGCTTGGGTTAACTTACTACCATGAAATATTTTATGGATATCTGCTCAGAGAATGTATTTAAAGTATATTAAATTCTTTATAAAACATTTACATCTTGTTTTGGGTCTTAAGAGTTAGAACTGCAAGAATAGCTTTAATTGTAATGTTTTGCATACAAAATCGGATTGTCTTGCAAAATTTACTTTAGATCTCCATGTTTCCTCTTATCATTTTGGTAAACTGTATGAGTTTTACTACTCTTATTCATTTTCTATGATGGTCCTTGTCAGAGCAGGAAAAATGTTCTTGAATAAACTGTAGAGAAAGATTACTTGATATTTTCCAGGGGCTAAACTCCAAAAAGGAATGAACATACCGGGAACAGAAAATAGCTCTCCATGACATTTGATTGCTGATAAAAAGAAGAAAGGGCTGGGCAGCAGCAAGTGTATGTGATGGTAAGATAATAAGCAATGTGTATAGTAATTGGCAGAGTTATGTCACAAATGTTCTGTTTCAGAAAATAAAATGTATACACTTTTAATGTGTATTTTATTTTTTTTAAATGAGGAAATATGCTAAGGTACTTTTAGGGTTAGATATTAGAGTAAAGCTGTATAATTGAATTGTTTTCTCCCAAATTTAACAAAATTTAACAAAATTTAATAAATTTAACAAAATTAACCAAAAAAAAGTTTTCAAACAACAAAGTACACTATCAGCAGTAAAGTTAAGGAAATGTTACAACCTCAGTTGTTATATTTGAATAGTGGTAGTCATGGAGACAGAGGATCTAGAAATCACCATGCGATGTCTATACTTACCCACCCCCAAACACTCACTCTATCATTACCACTCCCTCCCATGTCTAAAGCAATACAGGGACATGACCTTCACATACACCCATAATTCAATACCAACTTATATGGTGAGGAGGCATCCTATAGAAAAACAGAAAACTACTCAACAAAGGGAAAAGCAGGTTGGGAGTGGTTGCTCAAAGCCTCTCCTACATTTCAGCAATTCACCACAGCCATGGTTACCTGGGTTCAGCTTTTTATTTTTTTCCCAGCTTAATGGTAGGTAGAAAGGAAACGTAAAACATGTATAATTACTAAGAGAAAATTATCTCCTGCAGGGATTTAGTAGGATGAAAGAGAAAACAGAAAATAAGTTTAAAAAGCTCCTCTGGAAGAACAGTGGACCCTGTGAGGAAAGACACAAAGAATCCAAGTTGCAGTTTCTCCTCAATGAGATGGCAACAATTCAAATGTTTGGTACTACCCAGTACTGGCAAAGGTTTTGAGAAAATTATAACGCTCATACTCTGTTGATGGGAAGGTAAATTGATGCAAATTTTTTGGAAAATTATTGGGTGATATCTAACAAAATTTATAAGGTTACCTAGTTATGCTGCAAAAACACATATGTACCAGAACTGTAGTTGAAGATTATATTAAACAGGAAAATACTAGAAACCTCATGATCCTCACTGAAGGAAGGACCCAATTATAAGTTTCCAATGGAATACTCTACAGCTACTCAAAATAATAAAAGATCCTGTCTACGGCCATGCCACCCTGAAAAAGCCCGATCCCGTCTGATCTTGGAAGCTGGTAAGTACTTGGATGGGAGACCACCTACAAAGAACAGGTGCTACAGGCACACAAAATAAAAAAATAAGGGATTGTAAGATGACAAGGTCCTTGCAATCTATGAGCTCAACCAAGGATTGCCTCACCTTAAAAAAATAAAATAAAATAATAATAATAAAAGATCCTTATGTTCTGATTTGAAAAAATCTCCAAATTATATTAATAAGTAAAAAATGCAGAATATTGTGTGTATTCTGATAAGTAAAATAAAAGAATATGCATATGTATTTTTTTCCCTGGAATTATTCACAAGAAAATATGATTACTATTTGGAAGCAGTTCAAGAGTTCAGGACAAGGATAGAGAAAGACCTTTTGCTTTCCATTTTATACATTTTGTTCAGTTTAAAATTTTATTATGTACAAGCACTGCATTTGTTTCCAAGTGTTCACTACTGTTGCCCCAACTTAACATGCTCAAAAGTGTGTCCATATTACCCCTAACTCAGCTCTTTTCCTTTTTCTTAAATTGAATAGCCTGAACCATTCTTCTATGACCCCAGCCTGAAAATTTGAGTTATTTAAAAAAATTAATTACATATATATTTTAAATATAAACAATTATACATTCCAACTGCAGATACCTGTGGAAAAATAAGACATAAGTTAGATAAGAACACATAAATTTCCTGTAATCTTACCATTCAGAAAATTTACTGTTAAAAGTTTGTGTATGTCTTGGAGAAATATAGATAGATGTTGGCAACAATCAGCTTATAGGTGATAACTAAAAACATGGAAATGAATGAAATCACAAGAGATACTGAAAATGTGTGTGTGTGTGTGTGTGTGTGTGTGTATCGGTTATAACAGAAAGGAGAATCAGAGTAATCAGAATGTGTATCTTATGTAGAAGAAAATGAATATTATGACTTTCTATGGCTTTTCAGTCATTACTTGTTTTTTCCCGGGTCAATTTTTCCTTCTTTATTTTTTAGCTTATCCATAATTTTTTATGTTAAATAAGTTATGAACTATACCATAATGTACAGTA
Organism: Pteropus alecto; assembly: GCF_000325575.1. Taxonomy (NCBI): domain Eukaryota; kingdom Metazoa; phylum Chordata; class Mammalia; order Chiroptera; family Pteropodidae; genus Pteropus; species Pteropus alecto. The sequence goes on from NW_006494610.1 coordinate 9,997,816, forward strand.
TGTTTCAATAATAGCATTATATTAAATGGATCCTAAGTGATTAAAAATTAATAACCCATATAATAAACACAATCTAAGACCTTATTAGTGATCTGCCTTGTGCTAAAACTGTGAAGATAATAATCACAAAAATAAAAGCCCTGATGAGAAGTTACGTAACCTAGTTTTAGACAGATAATTGGTGAAAGCCAAACATTAATCTCACTCTCAATCCAGTGAACTTTACACTGCACCCTGAATGCAATGTCCTGTTGTGACCATTCCTTACCATCAACCATCTCCAACCTAAGTAGATGATCAAAATATCTTTTGTACCAAAAAGAAGTGAATTGGTTTTTAACCACTTGGACCATTGGAAAGTAATAATAGTAATGCATATCATTTTGAGACTTTAATGTTTTATTGTTACCAGTATTTTCTAGTAACTATATATCTACTTAATGATTTCTCTTAAATCATTTAGAACATGAGAGAGAAGAAACTTTGCTGAGGACTGAAATGTATTTTCTGTATACTAGCATCTTATAGCATAAAAGTAAACTCAATTTTTTTAATACTAGAGTTGATAATATTTAAAGTAAAAGAGAACTGATCATTTGTACATAATTGGAGAATTAGTAAAAAATATACAACTATGAGTCCTTAGATAATAAAAGCATTAATTGAAACAGAAACAGAATTCTGTATAAACTCAAAAATTTACAAAAGACTCAAGCACAATTTGAACAATTTGTCAGCAAAACATAGACAAAAAATTTAAGGTATTCCACTCTTATTGTGTAGATAGTACACTAAGGTATTATTTTTCTAAAGCATTTCATAGAATGCTAATATATATAAAAAAGAGACTGTATGAGTAAATAAATTTGGAGAACAGCAAGTTAAACAAACCTAAACTTCTCAGAACATGTAATGTGCAACTGTGTATTAATAATCTCTAAGGGTTAAATGTGTTAGCTAGAATTTTCCAAATTTTTATGACTACAGATCCTAGTTTTTTCCACTTCTTTTAGAAGCTCTGTGAGTGGGACATACTTGGAGATGTTAGTGGGACAGACTTGGAGAGTGCTGCTCCAAAGAAAGAATGAGATTGAAGGACTATAGAGACAGACACCCTAAGCATAGTGAGGGAAACCTTATTGTCTGTAACCTTGAAAGCCATCACTTTCATGTTTCTCATATTCACTTAAAACCTTCATAAAGTTTCAAGATTGCGAAGGACAAGTGTTATAGGAACAAATCAAAACTGGCTCCAGGCAAAATGGTGAAGTAAATGAAATCCATTTTTGGCTTTTTACCTCTAGTATCATCATATTTTCTTTCTACTACTGACAATTCACTCAGCTTGTCATCTTTCCTCCCCACACTAAGACACTGCTCTGAAACGCTTTTCCAGAGGGTGTTTAAACATGGCCAATTATGCCTGCCTCCCACTTGTTCGGCTTCAGATACACCACCTCTGGGTGTCATTTTCTTTTAGACTGAAAGCATTTTAAGCCCTGTAACAAAAAGTAAGGAGTATTACTTTTGGGGCCCTGCTAGATGATTCTCAAATTACATCTCATTAGTCATCCTATATTTTGCCTACGATCAACACCAACGTTGGAAAAAAATATATAATTTCCCAGGAAAAATAGAGTTAAATGAAGCTGTAGAATTAATTCTGCCTTTTGGAATAGAAAGGGCTGGGAATCAGAGGCTTGGGTTTTAGTCTTGTCTTTGTTACCAACTGGTTCTTTAATATCTGGTGTCACAGTGCCTCAGTATTTTTATCAGTCCAGTGGGCATACTACTTTCTCAGGACTGTGAAGATGTTAAAATGAGATCTATTAATGGATATGAAAGTGTCTGGAACAGCCAAAAGGCAACATGATATTGTTTCAGCAACTTTATCTTACATATAAGGATATTAGGTTTGGCCTAAAACTTTTCAAAAAGGCCTAGTTAGTATCTGCTTCTAATAGAAAATTATAATGGAAATTGCTTTTAAAGGTCACTAAGTATAAGACAGGACACTAATGCCCCCAAATTTAAGCAGGATTTGCTCAAGATAAAGCCAAGACTAGGACCCATCTAAATCTGAACCAGAGATTTTTCTACTATGTTAGGACACTGCTGGAATATACTTAATTGTTCTGGAATTGAAAGCCACAAATGAGAGAAATTGAAATCAGAATTGGGTCAGGAATCTTAGTCTCCTTGTCTTTCAATCAAGGAACAAGAGTCATGATTCTATAGCTTAAGAATTAGTGATATTTTAGGTCCATTGTTTTGCAAAAAAACTAGGGAATATGGCATGGAATATGGCTTGCTGAAAGTGTTCAGTCACCACAGAAAAAAAGAAATTTTCTCTTTTCTTTGCATCTTTTCCAGATGCAGGAATGAGTCCAAAATCCTTGCATATCTTGCTTAGCTTCCTCATCTCCTCTGGATGTACTGCTGAAGGTTTGCTTCTGCCCTGATGCATATTTGCCCAAAGCTTGCATGCTTGCTTGCTTGCTTGCTTGATTGATTATTTGTTTATTTATTTTTTTAGGCGAGGCAACCCTTGTTTGACCTCACAGATTGCAAGGACTTTGTCAGCTTACAATTCCTTATATTTTTATTTTTTACACCTACAGCACCTGGTCTTCCTAGATGGCCTCCCACCCAAGTACTAACCAGGCCCAACCCTGCTTAGCTTCCGAGATCAGATGGGATCGAGGGTGGCATGGCCATAGACCCAAAGCTTTTTAAAAAGTTTTCTGAACATTATTACTTTCAAAGATTTCACTCCCTGAACCACATTAAAACACTACATTTTACATTAAATATACTTTTGAAGTAAAATAATTTATAAAGAATTTATCTCTGCATAATTTATTTAATACAGAAATTATTTCTTGCATGATGTCTCAATAAACATGAGCTCTTAGGCAATCTCTAGATTTGAATCTCAGAGCAATCATTTACCAGCTCTAGGAGTAAGAACAAGGAGTTTAACTTCTCTCTGCTTCAGATGCCTCAGCTGAAAATCGAGGATGCTAAATGTGTTATTTTAGCAGAAAGTATATAGATACTTTTAGACTGTTTTTTCAATTTTTTGTATTGAAGTTTTTCCAAAATAAAAAGTTAGAAAGCCCTCCTTTCTAAAATGCAGCTTCTATCAATAATATGATTACTGTTGCTGTGGGAATCAGTACACGTACTTGGAAATTCTTGGGAAGTGAAAACAGCTAACCTCTATGAAATGTTTCAAATGTAATGAAATTTGTATTTAAATTCAGGAATTTATTAAATAATTCATTAACTTTCATAATTAACTAGTTTTGTATTTTCTGGATTTTTAATTAAATATTTATTAATTTGAATTATTTTAATTTCTATATTTTTGAGAAAATAAACCTTATATTTTTCCCTTTTATTTTCTTACTATTTCCCAGAAAAGTAGGTCCCTGAAACGCTAGTATGCTCTATGCCTGAGGGGAGAAATAATCCTGCACCTACTTTATCGCTCTCTCTTTTTTTTTTATGTAGTAGATATTAAGCAAAGAAAGTAGAATGTCATTAAACTTTTCAGTCCTTTTCCCTATGCCACTGGGATCAATATCTTAATACAGAGACAGGTACCCTGTCACATTGCCAGGATGATAAGTAAATGAGAAGTGCAGTAGGAACAACAATGCTTATTGAAGAGCATGTTGTTTTGTACAGCATTACGTTCTGTATATAAATCACCGTAAGAAGTGCAGTGGAGAGAGATCATCAAAAGAGACAAGAGAGAGAACTTATGTAAATGGCAGCACCGCGTGTCAGTCAGGGCACTCATCCTGAAATTCCAATTCAGGCTGCAGAATTAATCTTACATGAGGTCAAGACAGCCAGACGAGGGCGAAATTATCCATTTAGAAAGACACAGAGTTAGTTCAATTGATTTAGGGAACTTGTTTCACTAAAAAGAACTGGACTTGGTACAAGCAAGCGCTGATTATGATTTTGCCATGAGCAGAATGTGAGGTTCTGTGCTTGGTGGTGACTGAGCAGTTAAACGTCGTCTGGCCTTTTATAAGCAGTTACTTCGGCCTGCTTTCTGAGGCTTACAGTCCTCACGGTCTCATTTCACTGGTTTCTTATTTCAGGCACAGTCAGATCTGACAATAATACCAAAATCACTTAATCAGTAAGTCAGTCAAAAATCACTTTTTTCTGGCAAGCAATGAAATGAAGTCTGAGGACGCAGCTGACCTAGATGGTGATAAGTCCCTGCTGGAACAGGAAGAGGAAGGAGAGTCTCCAGGAAAAAGAAGGAGATGAACCCATCAAAGATGAAAGGGCTTTTGAAGTGAAAAACAAATTCTGATAGGAATATGCTATATCTGATGGAACTCTAGAAAAAAATAATGATCAAGTTAAAGAAAACAATGCAAATTTAAAAAATGAGAAACAGATTTATGAGAAAGCAATTATAATTATAGACTACTTAGATTTATACTGAACAATACTCATAATGATGTAAACATTGATTATTAACTAAAAGTGATGATTCTTTTATACCTGGAAGACAGGAGAAAGTAGGCATGATCACCAAGAAAATAGGATGATATTAAGAGGATACATTAGCATAAAAGAAAGTCATTAGAAAGTGCCTAAAAATAAACAAGTAGCAGTATAAAAATATTGAAAAAATATTGAAAAAATAAATACTGTAAGTTAAAGAAACATTTTAAATGATTGGAATCATAGGTGCTATTTGATTTCTTTTAAAACTATGTACATGTATTACTTTATTAAATACTTTTAAAAGTAAGGAAAATATGGCAAATATTATTTTTATGATGTAGTTTTATTTTATTTTATGAGCTCTCTAATCTTAAAAAAAATCTTGGTAACATATCAATGCTGGTGAAATAAGTATATATTAATTTAATATGCCTTTTATAGAAAGAGCTCATAAAGGAAAGTGCTTAGAAAGGCAACATAACAAACACTGCGAGTGCGTAGCATCCCAGAAGGATTAGGACGTGACTCTCTGTTGGTCTTCAAAAGAAAGACAGCAGACCATTCATTCCAGCTCTATCTAACAGCCAGAGCTGAGAGCAGGAAGGAAAGGGAGAGAGAAGAGGGTTGTCTCATTGGAGTTTGAGTTGCTAATTTAATCACGTTTGCATGTTTTCAAAACAGACATAATTATAAATTATTTGCTTTAATTCCAGAATACAAATGTATTTCCCTATTTAACACCACTTTTATCATGTGTGTTTTATTTATATCACAAGGTTTTGTGTGCTTTCCTTCCTCTGTGTTTTCTGCCTTTCTGGGAATATGGTCTACTACCTTATAACAAGGGAGCAGTATGCAGCATGTGAAAAACACAGTAAATAATTGTCATTAAAAGTTCAGTTGATGAAATGAACATCACAGATGTCAGGGTACGTGCATGTCTGATTTTCATTTGTAAGAGATGCTTTTCCTACCACCACAGTAGTCAGGGATATCTATTTAAATGTGTTGGTAGTTGATTGATGCGGAACATCTGGCCACGTTGTTTTTGATTGCTATGTAACTGTATCTTCTCTAGTGCCCGCCAAAAACAATGCCAATAAATCATATTCCCAGGTGTTGTTAATTATCCTTTGAGGGAAGATGGTAATGGAGTTATAAAATAAAAGAATTAGAAGGATCAAAAAGGCCATTATGTCCAATGGCCTTCTAATATTTGACTCTATATTGCTTATTACCTATGAGATTCTCCTAGATGAACTTTGGGCATGTCTTACTAAAAATGTTATAACATCATTTTTGTTAATAGCAAGAACTGATAATTTAGTAGGTTTCTCATCTATGTCTCATTAAATGGCATTTGATTCTCTCTATTAATTTTTGTAAACTTTACCATAGCAAAAAGTTGCCCACAATGTGCAAAATATCATTTTTATTTTCTGAAGTCATCTTCAGACTAAAGACATAAGAGAAATATGTCTGATTTTTCCCATTCCCTAACGTCCAGTAAAGATTTTATTCAAACACCAAAAAGCTAGATGCCAACTTTATCATTAAAATGTCTACTTTTTTATTATGAAAGAAAATATTAAATATATGGGACACACAGGAAGTTGTGCAAAAACCTTTAAACTAGATTTAATATAGTAAAGGAATTGGAGTGCTGGAGCAGAAGAGAAAATTCTGATTCCAGAAGTAATCGATACAACTTCTATAAATAATTCAGTCTATTCCTATTGGAATTAGCTTTTCATCTTTTAAAACACCCAGGATATACATTAAAATTCCTGACTATGCTTGTTCTAAAACAGTTGTTTCATTTATGACTGCTTATGAGAATAATCACTAAGTTACAACTAGTTCCCACAACTTAGAAGGTAACAAAATTGACATTTCCTGGGAGAAAATTAGGCTTTTCAAAAAAGACCAAAAAAAAAAAAATGTTTATCTTACTTTGGAAGGATAATAATTATAGCTTTCGAGTTTTTCTTACAAATCTACAATGAAATGGTAAAACCAGAATTCTCTAGCAAATTTTTGTCCCCCTTTTGATATTCAACATTTTTTCAGTAATAAAGAGGTAGTGAATACATTCGAGGACTATCTTGTCAGCAATGAAAGGATAAATGGCTCACTTGTAAGAAGTTGTTTCAGCTTTCCAATTATCCGAATACTGTTAAAGAATGACCTTTTCCAAGATCAGTGTGCTAGGTAGAACACTAGTTACTGGAGAAAAAAAAGATTTTCTACTTGTTCATTTAAGAAGTGGGACTCATTTTTGATTGCTTGTCATAGCCCTTTCCCATTTCCTCCTCTTGCCCAGGATACCCAGAAACAGAGAGCCAATTTGCCCGAGGAACAACTCTGCCCTTTGTAATGAAAACCCTAAAGATGTAACCATTTTATTTTTCTGTGAGAACAATGTGATCTACACACAAATACACATGTACGTGCGTGCGCGCACACACACACACAAACACATCCCGTACTATAGCAATCATACCCATGGACCAGTGCAAAATGCAAATTTAGTGCCTCTTGTTCAAAAAGCAAGGGGGGGGAAAGTGTTGTTAAACATGCTAAAGTATAATACTTCTTTGCTTTCTTCCACAGTCCCTCTTTTGACTTATCATAGTGGTTTTCTAAATTTGCTATTTAATATTATTCTAACTTAAAAATTTAAATTATTAGCATAAATTTTACCATTCATCTTTACATCTACAGTATCAGTTCTAAATGCAAATATAGGATCATTTAACATGTATGCAGAATCACTGAAATTACATAGTTAATATTGCATAGGTTATGTATGCATATATATTTCACTCATATCAGAACTGTGGAAACGCTACACAAAATTAACTCAACTGTTTGTATTTCACTTCTTAATGTGTGCACATCTTACCCACAACCTTTGCTTTTGGCTTATTGATAAATAGGAAAATCTGCAAGGAAAAAGAACTATGGGTTGCCCTATCTTTCTCTTTCCTTTTATATCATCATTTTCAGCATAAGTGATTGGCTACTATATGGAAATAACGTAAGTAAGAGATGCTATAACATGGTTCTTGGTCATTCATGATTACTTAGAATGCCATCGTCTTACTGCATTCAAAGCGAATTCAGGTTCATATGGAAAACAACCTATCTGGGCTGTCAACACTCTTATTTACTCATTCATAGACATAACACGTTTACCATACACTCTCATTTTGATCTTGCTGAACTCAGACACATTGTGAGATCCTGGAATTCTGGGCTCATGGGGTATCATGAGACTTATGTGTGATTGGGGCTAAAAGGAATGCGTGACAGATACACGTATTGTACATTTCCCCTTGGCTCATGTCCATGTTCCATGTACCACCAGCTTTCAATTATAAAACACAAGTTCAAAGATAAAATTATTAAGAATTTTAAGATGGTCATAGAAGAGTATTAAACCAAGGCAGGGGCCTTTCTGAGGATGGGTCCTTGTGCTACTACACAGGCCACATGCCCAGGAAGCTGGCCCTGGTATTACCAGGAATGCTTAACTTGTATTTTCAGAAGGGCTTCACTGCTTTTAGGTGCTTTTCCTGTCCTTCTGAGTGGACAAAGAAACATGGAAGATAATTTCCAAAACACATCGATAAATATCTTCATACACCTTTTTAAAGTTGCTTTAAGTATTTGGCACCTAAAGGGGGACAGTAGTCCTAAAAATGAAAATGCCCAAGGTAGTTTTTGGGAAAAAAGAAAACAGAAGAGAGATCAAAGCAATTAATAAAGGGTTAAAATCAATCAGTGATTAAAAACTTTGATAAAACCACACTCTCACTCTGACAAAAGCCACTGTTAAGGGATATTTTTAATTGAAACTACTGCTCTGACTTAGAAAAAGGTAATATGTGGACCTTGATATTCATTGAAAATGCCAGTGTTCTGTATAATTTTGAGTACCAAGCTGTAAAGACATCTTGTTTGTGCTCCATTGGCAACAGGAGAGCAAGCATAGCATTTACCAGTTAGTTCCCTTCCTAGAAGAAAAGAAAAGACAGAACATTAAAGATAAGGAACTAAGAATATTGTCTCCTCCAAACTTAACATAAATAAGATTAGTCAAGGCCATAGAATGATACACTTTATTAATATGACAAATGACACAAGTTTAGGAGAACTCCCAAGTACTGTATCCTATACTTTTAGCAGAATGTTGGGCAAGTTATTGTCTCAAGGCGTGATTATTCTAATTACACTGTATATTTTGTTTCAACTGTTTGATTGTTTTCTGGTTCATGGCAAAAATATAGTCACCATCACAATTAAATATTTTGGCATGCAGAATACAGATGTGCTCTAGCCATACTATCTTGACATATGTCTCTCTGGTGAAATTAAGTTTTCCTAGAAACTCTTATCCTTGGGGAGCCTTGACATTAATTCAAAGATTGTCTAGGTCAGAGCTGGGAACCTTAGAATGACTGGACCATGTGTGTATGCTGTTTGTTCATTCACTTATTCAATCCATTAATGTTTATTCAACATCATATATATGCAAGCATAGACTTTTGGAGATTACAAATATTAATCAGACAGGAACTTTCACTTTAAAAGAGCATCTAGAGTTGGAGATAAGACATCTATCTTATAAGATAGAAAGTGGAAATTGTAGTAGGGAGAAATCCACATACTTGTAAGGGAGTTCAGAAAAGATGGACTTCTTTCTCTTATATGTAAATTATATGATTATGTATTAGAAAACTACTTACAATCAAGTAAAAACCATGAGGCATAAGACAGTTCATTAAGTTAAAAAGGAACACTAAAAAAATCACAGATTTCTTATACAACAAAGTTAAAAATAATGAGAAAACCCAATTAACAGGTAAAAAATAATGCGAAAACCCAATTAATAATGACCTCCAAAACCTAATATACTTAGTAATAAATGTAGCAAGCAGAATTTGGACATCTTGAGACAGAAGAAATGGAATTTCAGGTAGAAGAAACAGTAGATGTAAATGCACAGGAAGTGAGAAGTGAATAGGTGTCATACGTGAAAACCAGTTTGCCCTTTAGAACAGTGCTTCTCCAGTTTTGATGTGCATGTGATTATCTGAAGATCTAGTTAATATGCATATTCTGATTCAATATGTCTGCAATGGGGCCTGAGATTCTATATTTTTAACAAGCTCTCAAGTAATGTCAGTACGGCCAACTTACCACACTTTGTATAGTAGGAGTTTAGAGTACATAAAGCATAACCAGAGAAAAGCCAGTTGGCGATTTTCAGTGGAACAATGAATTTAGGCGAAGTTTGGGCTTTATTAGGTAGAAAATAAAGATTTCTGAAAACAGAAATTATTTTTATTAATGCCGAACTCTTGTAAAGTTAGTAAAGCAGCAGTGTTTAAGATGGATATGTTTTTCCTGAATCGAATAGTATCTCAAAGAATGATAAACACTTGCATTATCCCAATGAAATCAGGAGTTTTTGGTGCATAAGTACCCAGGAACCTGCCTCCTTAACAACTTCCTAGGAAACCATATAGTGACCAGGTTCATGGGTAATGCCAGGGGAGAAGAAGTTTGTGTTATAAATTCAATTTAAAAAATAAACCCAAGAATCAAACAATATATAAAATGTCATAGTTAAGCAGGGTTTATTTCACGAATGCAAATTTAAGATCTGAATTCTCCCGCATTAGTAAATTGCACTACTATATGTCTGCTTAACCAGAAACTGAAGAGGCATTTATAATTTCTGCATCTTCCTCATCTCCCATATCCAGTTATTTACTGAGTAGTGTTCACTTTACTTCCCAGATGGATTTCTAATCTAATTATGTATCCTTTACCCTCATTGTATGCCCAGGAATCATGATTACTTGCCTAGACAACCACAAGAGCTTCTAAACTGGTCTTGCCATTTCCTCTCTTTCTCCAGGCCCCCCAATATATTCTCTGCAAAGTGGATAGAGAGAACTTTTTAAAATATAAATTCTATCAATTCATTTCTCTGATTAAAACTGTTCAATGGCTTCCCATTGCACTTTGAATAAAATCCAAGCTCCTCACTATGGCTTGTAAGGCTAATTTGTCCCTTTCTTATATCTCCAATAATGCTTCAGCCAAATATCAACCTTCTTGTATTTTACTAGACTCCATTTATCTTGTTATTGCCCTAGGGCTTCACACATACATGTCTGTCTTCTTGGATAATTATATTTTCAGAAATACATGTTCTAATCACACTGTGTAAGTGAAAGTCCCTCACATCCCCTAAACTTCATTATTACAGCATCCCGGTCCCTTCCTGTGTATTATTTTACACTGATGGTAACACACATATTTCTTTGTTTATCTGTTTTGTGTCTATCCCCACTATGTTGTAAACTCTATGAAAGCAGAGCCTATGTCTTTTTTTGATTCACCTTTATAAATGCAGCATCATATCCATTTATTAAACAAATTTGTTGAATGTCTATGATATGCCAGGTGCTGTTTTAAGTTTTTGATATACAGCAGTGAACAAAACAGATAAAAATTCTTGACCTCATGGAACTGTAGTTGCATGGAAAAGTAGTTGTAGGAAACAGACAATAAATAGATAATGAGGTGAAATTTAAAGTATGTCAGATGGTGGTAAGTGCTATGGCAAAAAAAAAAGGCACAGAAAGACAAAAGGAAATGCTGGATATGTGTAAGATTTACTACTTGAAATGGGAGTGTGATGGGGAAGGTCTCATTCTATATTAATAGATAAAATATGTATGTTAATCTATATCTAACATATAGATTAATATATTACATATTAATTTCTATTGAATCAACATATTTAATATAAAACATATAAAATATATTACAGTATTATAATATATGTTACATATTATAGAGACATGTTAAGTTAATATATAATTATACATTAATACCTATGACATTAATAAATTAAAAACATATTCTCATACCCTCATATACACAGAAGAGATGTATAATAAACCCCTATTCACTATAAAATATCTTAATAACTTAGGATGAAAAGGATAAATTTAAAATAGTTTTAAAGATTTTGGTACAAATAATCAGAATCACACATTCATAAAGAGTTCCAGTATCGTCAGAAGTTAGAGATGCCAACCAAATCCATTTAACAGTGACCTGGAAATGCTGAAGAATATAATTAGGGAAACAAATAAAGGGACAAAATAAAAACAAAAGGCATACATACTGGAAAAAAGGAGTGAAAACTATTTTTAAATAATGTAATTATAGTCATGGAAATCCATTATACTCAACTAAAAATATATTAGAACTAATAAATATCGAGTTAAAACATAAGATTATATGAAAAAAACTAGAATCATCTTATTGGTAGAATACCATTCACAATAACAAGACTAAAACAACTTATTTGGGATTTGATTTTAAAAGAAGATTCAGGAGATGATTTTACTGAAAGCTGTTTTTCAAAACTTAAATGATTTAAGAGCCATATCATCGCCATATGTAGAAAGATGCAATCATTGAAAATATGTCAATTCTTTCAAAGTATTCTATAAACTTAAGGTAACCCAAATTAAAGATAAACTGGATTTTGTATGAGAAAATAACAATATAAATTTAAGGTTTGTGTGGAAAAATAAAAGTATTGGATGAGTCAGTAAAATATAAAAAAGTAACAGATGGAGAGATTGGATTAAATATGGCGGCGTGAGAGATGTTCCCAGATCTCTCCCCTTGAAACAATAAACTGAACACCTAAAACTCAACAAAAACACTCAAACTGCACACCAGCACGTTTGAGCATGGGATCTGCTCATAAGAGCTACCACAGGTCAGAATCCCCAGGTGTCAAGTGGTGGACTGGGAGAAACAAAGAAGCTGCTTCTCACAGCCAGAGCTCCCTGTAGGAGAAGGGGGAGGGGAGAAAGAGCAGTGAGTTCCCTGAACAGCCCTGCCTGAAAGTGCTGTAGCTTCCACGCGGCCAGTGGCAGTGACCAATCATCAGGGCAGAAGGCAGAGAAACAGGGATGGCAGAAAAGTGGGGATGGCAGAGAAATAACAGTTGATTTTTACTAGCTGCGGTTGCAAAACTGAGGCTGTGCTGCAACCTCCAACTCTCAACCCAGAGGGCCCCTCCCTGCATATCTTCTGAGATGGAACGCTGAGGAGCCCCAGGGGAATCTGAGCAAATGCTACCGAAACTGTCACTAACACTGACAGAAACCAAGACTGAGGGTAGCACGCATGATTAAACATCTATAAGGAAAAAAACAACATTATTAACACTTTATGTAAAGCAGATATCCAAGAGGCTTAGATGCCACCTACTGGAAATCAAAAGAAAAACACTTTCCTTGCAACAAGCTAGGGACCATTATATAATAAATCTTCTTTCTGGAAAAAAGAAAAGAGCAGAACACACTTCCATTAATGCTCAGGTGGAGAAATAGTCCATTAAACACCATGAACAACCAAGGTGACAAGGCATCTCAGAAAGAGAAAAATCCAGAAAATAAGCTTACAGACATAGAAATATGTGACTTAAATGACAGAATTCAGGATGGTACTTCTGAAAAAACTCAGTGAGATCTAAAACAAATCATATCAACAATTTCAGGAATTGAAAAAAACTAGATGAGTAGAATGAGATTTTTAGCAAGGAGATTGAAACTCTCAAAAAGAATCAAATTGGCCTTCTGGAGATGAAGAACACACTGCAAGAGTTGAAAAATGAAATGAAATAACAAGCTTGGGAAATAGAGTTGACCAAATGGAAGAAAGTTTCAGTGATATCGAAGACAGAAATCTAGAAATAAGTCAGAAGGAAGAACAGTGAAACCAAACCAAAGAAAATAATGAAAGAGAAATACAAGAACTAGCTGATACCATCGGGAGAGGAAACATGAGAATAATGGGAATTCTCGAAGGGGAGGAAAAGGAGCAGGGATTAGAAAGCATTTTCAGACAAATACTGGACAAGAATTTCCCAAATCTAAGGAATGAGCTTGGAATTCAAGGGGTCAACAGAATAACCAATTATCTAAACCCAAAAAGCCCTTCACCAAGACACATTGTATTAAATTTATCAAAAATCAAAGACAAACAGAATTCTCAGGGCAGCCAGGGAAAAGAAAATGATAATTTATAAAGGAAACCACATTAGATTATTATCTGAAAGAGAAATTCAAGAACTAGATGGTACCATTAGGAGAGGAAACATAAGAATAATGGGCGTTATTGAAGGCGAGGAAAAGGAGCAGGAACTAGAAAGCATTGTCAGACAAATAGTTGACCATAATTTCTAAATCTAAGGAATGAGCTGGAGCTTGGAATTCAAGAAGTCAATGGAACACCCAATTATCTCAACCCAAAAAGGCTTTCACCAAGACACACTCTATTAAAATTATCAAAAATCAACGACAAAGACAGAATTCTCAGGGCAGCCAGAGGAAAGAAGACAGTAACCCAAAAAGGAAAACCCATTAGATTATCGTCAGACTTTTCAGCACAAACCTTACAAGCCAGAAAGGAGTGGAATCAAATATTCAAACTATTAAATGAAAGGAACTACCAGCCAAGTATAATGTATCCAGCTAAGCTCTCCTTTAGATATGAAGGAGAAATTGATACCTTTCCAGGCATAGAAAAATTGAGGGAATTCTCCACTTCGAGGCCTGCACTACAGGAAATACTGAAAAGGGTCAGCTCACCTAAAACAAAATGACAAAAAAAAACAAAAAACCATAATTAGGAGTAAGGTGACTAAAAACAGGAGTGCAACCCTTACTAGGAACAGGGCATTATAAGTGTAAAATAAGAAGAGATTTACTGTAGCAAGATAGTAATGAATGTTCAGCATACATAGGGACAAAATGAGACAACAATAACTGAAAAGGGGTGGATTCAAAGGTCCAAATGTGCAAAGGGAAATGGAGAAAAAGGATGACTGTATATATTCTTTTCATATTCCTAATGGTAACCACAGGCTAAAGATTCAGAACTGAAATATATAACATAAAACAAGAAGGATCAGAGGGAAAATCCACAAAAGACAACCAAAATAAAGAAAACAGAAACACGAGGACAAGGAAGCAATGGAAACACCAAGCTACCAGAAAGCAAAAGATAAAATGGCTGTAAGAAGACCTCATATTTCAATAATCATCCTAAATGTAAATGGACTGAACTCACCAATAAAAAGGCACAGAATTGCAGATTGGATTAAGAAACAAAAAACAAACATATGCTGCCTCCAGGAGATACATCTCAGCTCCAAAGACAAATACAGACTCAAAGCGGAAGGGTAGAAAGTGATGTTTCAAGCAAATGGCATTAGAGAAAAGCAAGAGTAGCAGTACTAATATCAAACCAAATAGACTTCGAAATCAAAAAAGTAAAGAAAGATACTGAGGGACACTTCATAATGATAAAGGGAATCATGCACTAAGAACATAACACTTATTAATATCTATACTTCCAGTCAGGGAGCACCAAAATATATAAAGCAATTACTAAGAGAACTAAAGATAAAAACAGACCAAAACACTATCATTAGTAGGGGACCTAAATACCCCACTGTCAGATATGGACAGATCATCCAAACAGAAAATCAATAAGGAAGTAACATTCTTAAATGACACATTGGACCAATAGGACATAATTGACATTTACAAAACCTTTCAATCCAAAACTGCTGCTTATACATTCTTCTCTAGTGCACATGGAACATTCTCAAGGACTGACCACATACTGGGACACAGAAATAGCCTCAACAAATATAAGAGTGTTGAAATCATACCAACCATATTCTCTGATCATAATGCTTTGAAACTAGAGGTCAACTGTAAAAAGAAAGCAGAAAGAACCACAAATAAATGGAGATTAAACAACATACTACTTAAGAATAACTAGGTCAGAGAGAAAATAAAAATGATATCAAGAGATACATAGAAACAAATGATAATGATAGTACAACATATCAAACCTTTAAAGACATAGCAAAAGCGATCATAAGAGGAAAGGTCATATCATTACAGGCCTAACTCCAAAAACAAGGACAAGCCCAAATAAACAACCTAATGCTTCATCTTAAAAAAACTAGAAAAGGAAG
>NW_006494610.1:10014388-10154259 GCF_000325575.1 Pteropus alecto
GCAGTTTTTGCTTTGACTCAAATTCTGGCCAAATGCATTTTTTAAACAAATGGAACAAAAAATCATCAGATTTGTATGGAAGCACAAAAGATCCCGAATTGCCAAAGCCATCCTGAGAAAAAAGAACAAGGCTGGAGGCATCACTCCGCCCAACTTCAAATTATACTACAAAGCAACAGTAATCAAAACGGCATGGTATTGGCAGAAAAGTACACACACGTACAAAGGGAACAGAATCAAGAGTCCAGAAATAAACCCATATTTATATATTTCAACAAAATATATTTCAACAAAAACGCCAAAAATATACAGCGGAGAAAGGAAAGCCTCTTCAATAAATGATGCTGGGAAAACTGGAAAGCCACCTGCAAAAGAATGAAACTAGACTGTTGTCTATCACCACACACCAAAATTAACTCAAAATGGATTAAGGACCTGAATATAAGACCTGAAACAATAAAATGCATAGAAGTATAGAAACTAAACTCAAGGACCTTGGGCTTAAAGGGAATTTTATGAATTTGACCTCAAATACAAGGGAGGTAAAAGCGAAAATATATGAATGAGACTACATCAAACTTTTTCTCAGCAAAAGAAACTATCAACAAGGTAAAGAGACGACCATCTGCATGGGAAAATATATTTGTAAGCAATGCCTCTGATATGGCCTAATATCCAAAATATACAAAGAACTCATACAACTCAATGACAACAACAAAACAAACAATCTAATAAAAAAATGGGCAGAAGACCTGAGCAGACACTTCTCCCTAGAGGACATACAAATGGCCAACAAATATATGAAAAGATGCTCAACATCGCTAGCTATTAGAGAAATGCAAATCAAAACCACAATGAGATACCATCTCACACCTGTTAGAATGGCTATAAGCAACAGGACAAGTAATAACAAATGTGGGAGAGGATGTAGAGAAATAGGAACCCTCATACACTGCTGGTGGGACTGCAAATTGGTATGGCCACTATGGAAAGCGTTATAGAGGCTTCTCAAAAAACTAAGAATTGACCTACCATATGATCCAGCTATCCCTCTTTTGGGTCTTTACCCTAAAGACTTGAAAACCCATATCCAAAAAGATATTTGCACACCAGTGTTCATAGCAGCATTATTCACAGTGGCCAGGTCGTGGAAGCAATCGAAGTATCCTACAATAGATGATTGGCTAAAAAAGCTGTGATACATATATACAATGGAATATTACTCAGCCATAAGAAGAGTTGACATACTACCATTTGCAACAACATGGATGGACCTTGAGATAATCATACTAAGCGAAATAAGCTAGACAGAAAAGGTTGAAAATCACATGATATCACATATGTGGGATATAAACCTAAAAGCAACAAATGAACAGGAAAAACAAACAGAGACTCATGGACATGGATAATGGACTAGTGGTTACTATAGGGGAGGAGGGGAGGAGGGAGGAGGGAGGTAGATAGGTTAAAAGGGATCAAATATATAGTGACAGAAAGAAATCTAACTATGGGAGGGGAACGCACAATGCAATTACTGTTAAGTTGTACACCTTAAACTTATTGTATTTCATTAACCAATGTCACCAAAATAAATTAATTAATTTAAAAAATAGTAAAAATTTAAAAATGAAAGAAAAAAAGAAGAAGGATTTGCCCAACTTGGAATTATAATATTTTACAATTCCACAACATTCGAAGTAAGGTAATGCTGGTGTAGAAATCAACAGAAATGCAGTGGAAAAAATTAAGTTCAGAAATGGCCTTGCACATGTGTGGGAATATAGTATGTAATAGTTGTTATTTTTAATCAATAAAGTTTGTGGCATATTTTTTTAAATATGGATTTACTTAAATAACTATTAAAGAGCAAAGTAACTCCTGCAGAGATGAAAATTATTCCAGATTAAGTAAGAATTTAATTGTTTAAAAAATGAGAGAGAAAATTATGCTAATAGATGTTAGTATATAGCTTGTAATATTTATTTAATTGCAGGGCATGATACTATAGGCAGAAAACAAAAGAATTGACAAAATTTGGCTTCAAAGAAATTAGAAACTTTGAAATGGTACAAGCACTCAGTTACTATAAGATTATTTGTAAGATATATGACGAAATATTGATATTACTAATTTTCATGGGCTTTTAAGAGAATGACAACATAAGACAGAGAAATCAAAATTAAGAAAAACTGATCAAAAAATGAGCAAAATACAGGAACAGACACTTTACCAAAGAAGATATACAAATGGCAAATAAGTACATATAATATGAACATATGTCATTAGTGAATTGCAAATTGATACAATGACTAGACAACACTGCACACCTGTTAGAATGTCTAAAATCCAAAACACCATCAAATTCTGGCAAGAGTATGGAGCAACAGGAACTCCCATTCCTTGCTGGCAGAAATGCAGAATGGTACCAACAGCCACTTTGAGTGTTAGTTTGGCTGTTTCTTACAAATCTTAACATAGTCCCAGTACATAATCCACCAATTATGCTCCTTTATATTTATTGAAAAGAAGTGAAAAGATACCCACACAAAAGCCTGCACACAAATGTTAATAGCTGCCTTATTAGTTATTGCAAAAAAATTGGAAGCAGTCAAAATGTTCTTCCATAGATGAATGCAAGAACTGTGGTATATCCATACAATGGAATATTATTCAGTGCTAAAAAGAAATGAACTATCAAGCCATGAAAACACATGGAGGAAACTTAAATGCATACTGCTAAATGAAAAAGCCAATTTGAAAATGATTCCAAGTATATGACAATCTGGACAAGACAAAACTATGGCGACAATAAAAAGCTCACTGGTTTCCAGGGGGTTGGGGATGGGAAGGGATCAATAGGTAGAGTACAGAATATTTTTAGGGCAGTAAAACTATCCTGTATGATGCCATAATGTTGGACACATCACATTTTATGTTTTTCAAAATCTGTAGAACTATACAACACAAAGAGTAAACCCTAATGTAAACTATAGACTTTAAAAAATAAAAATGTATCAACATTAGTTCATCAATTGTAAGAAGTGTGCCACATTATAAAATGTTAATAATAGGGAAACTGGGTAGTAAGGAACAAAAAGGGGTATATGAGAACCCTTGTACTTTTCTCTTGATTTTTCTACACACCTAAAACTGCTCTAAAAATAAAGTATTAATTTTTTCAGGTAGGCTAAAAGCACATACAGAAAATTTACTAACAAAGGTAAAAGTGGCCCAAACATTTAGTGATACATTTGTTCCCATTAATAATCAAAAAAATGAACATTGAGATTAGAGCAGAGTACCATTTTTTGCCTGTCAATATAGCAAAGGTTAACAGGAATGAGGCTTCCAGGATTCTCTTCGTTTTGAGGAAAATAAACCCTCTGCTTTACAGCCTGTGGAACTGTATCAGGATAAACTTTTCTATACAGCAATTTGTCAAAATATATCAAATTACTAAAAAGAAACATCTACTTCTTTGAACTAATAATCCCAAATCTGTGCATTTATTCAAAGAAATAGAGAAATTAGTAAAGATACATGTATGATGTTAGTATCATAGTTTGTTGTAATAACAAAATTAGAAATAACATGAAAGTCCAAAAAAAGAGATTCATTAAATATATTTTGTGCATACATATGAAGTATTTAAAATTATCCAAATCTATATGTAATAACATGGAGAGGTGTTTGTTATATTGTATTGAGGAAGAAAAGCAAGTTAGAGGGCCTTATTATTGTTTTAAATTATACATACGTATATGGAAAAGTGTGGGAGACCATATATTAGTAATGGTTATGGCTGGATAGTAGGACATCTGTTACTTTATCTTCAATTTCCATTCTTTATCCACTGTTAATACATTGCTTATATAAACTTTAAAATGTATAAACTCCTTGCAAAAGTAAGGTGATTATTCTGACAACTGAAAATAGAATATTAGCATTTCTTAGATCTAAAAGGGACCTCAGAGATTGTTTATTAGAGCCTCATTATTTAACAAATCAGGAATCAAATGCTTAAGTAGTTAAGTGAATACCTCAAATCGAATTATAGGCAGAGCTGGGACAACTACTGATGTCTTGTGAATCTCAATGCAAGATTCTCTTTGAATGCATAGTGGCAATCCCCAACAATGCTTTTAGTAGAAGCTCCTTCTAAAATATTATGTGTGTGTATTCATTAAACAAAAACATGCAAATCTTTGCATGACTTTATTGTTTTCTATGAATTTAGGTCTTCTGAATCTCAATTCTTCATTTTCTTCCACGAAACAGTGGCAATCTCTAAAGAATCCTTTGTAGGAAAGAATACAATAACAAACTATATGCGTATATCTGTGAAACACAACCATCCATATCTATTTGAACATTTTTTTTATTTCCTTTTATATAAATTTGTTGCCATGTAGTTTCAACCATAAATCCTTTAACATTATTAGTAAAATAGAGACATTTTCTATTTCCATTTAAGTGGAAATACATTTCAGATCTATCAGCTCCTTTGATCTCTAGAATAATCAATATTTAAAAGACTACCTACAGCTAATAAATTGTTGCAGAGCAAAAAAATGTTTCAGGCAATTTAGAAATGTGTCTTCTAATTCCATATGCACCAACATATCATGCACTATCTCAGAGAATCATAGTTAAGTATAAATTATAGAATGAATAAGGGTTAAGGAATAGACTAGCAATGGATATTAAAATTGGTAGTATTTTTCCATATACAGGTTGGTCTGATTTCTTAATAATTCAGCTCTAGGTAGTGCCATAATAGAAACTGAAATAACCATCAACAGATTACTTTTTGGAGAAATATAAACCAGGTTTTTATAAATGTGCTTTTTTGAAATAGATTCAGAAGGTTAAATTTAATTATATTATTAGAGTTAAAATAATATTGCTTCCTACTTTAAAATTTAATAACTAAATTATATAAATTTTAAAGTTGTTATAATGTTTTATTCATTAGGTTGAAAATCAAAGAGGGCAGATCAAATCAGCTCTTTTAAAATACCTCCCACATTGATGGCCCATATCATATTCTCATTTATGCCACCAATTTCCCATAAGTAGATGCTTAGGTTCTCCCCTGACTAGTTAAGTTCCATTCTGACTGCAATTGCTTTCAATTATTAACATTTGTTTGGGGAGAAATTACTGCTTCTTTAGAGCAAATATGGTCTCAGTCCTTTTTAATAACAGTAATAGTGTCCTTAAGAACATCATATTTCAAAATATTTAGGTATTTGTGTGGAATAAACTAAATAGATGAATTACTGAGTCACATATTAGCTGACATACTAGAGATTCTAGTATCATATATTCAAATTTTTTCATGACTATATTGAAGGTTATCCATTTGGTCCCAAATAGATAGAACTGGCCTCTGAGGTATTTGGGAAATAAATGGCAGAAATTATGTAATCATGTATGTTTATGTTTGGCTTTGTGTATTCGTACTATAAGTATATATGTGTATGTGTGTGTATACACACTTCTTAATACCACTGGCTTTTTAAGGCAAGAAAATTCATAATCAAAAGAGGTAAAATTACATCAATTTGGACGTGATAGCTCTACAAAAAGGCATATTTTAAATAAGTACAAGTTCTTTGCTTTAAGGTACAGGCTGATGTCTCAGCATTAAATTGTCATTGTGAATTTGGGCCTGAGCATTTAATTCTGTCACCTTCAAGCTACCAGGTGTGTTTCTCAGTCCCTATTGGCTTAGAAAGGTTTCCATTAGTAGGATTCTCTTTCTCATTTAAGAAGAATCCATAATCTTAGCCTGATTATCTTCAAAATGCCTGTCCTTGCACATATTTAATGAAATTGGTTCTTTGCATGTTATCACATTCATCATATATAGTGTTCATCTTTTTTTAAAGGCAGACTTACTTTCTGGAAAGTGGAATAATATGTTTAAATGGAGATTGATTCATTCATTGATTAATTGATTCATTTAGCTAACACCATTGAATGCCTGCTATGTAATAGTTATGTTGTTGATACAAAAATGACTGATTTGGTAAACATCTTTCACAAGCACCAAATATAAAAGAAGTTAAAGTGTGACAGTATTGATGAAACAATATTGACAGTATTGATGTAACAATATTGTTGTTACTCGTTATTAAATTTGGGTGATGGGTGAATTATAATCCATTATGCTACTCTTTTTTTAAATATGATTGATATTTTCCGTAATAAAGAAGTTTCTGTTTTGCTTTTTTTAAAGAGGAGTCCTTTATCGAGGTTTATTCTACTCAATTGGATATCTGTATCCCATTCTTCCAAAAAGAAACCACTGGACTTTGATTTGTTTTTCTTTTGAATCATTCTCTTTCTGAAAGTGTCAGACCTGTTATTCAAAATTTAACCATTTCCCTCCAGCATCAATTTCTAAAATTCTTTACTCTGAAAAGGTAAAAGATAATATCTACTTTTCTCCATATTTAGGATTAAAAATGGGGTTAGGAGGTTGGCTGTGTTGAGCTACCCTCCCAGAATCACCTCCTCTTCTTAGGCTCCAGGCCATTAAATTTTGTCATTTCATCATAACTGTTCCCTTAGTTGACTGATGCTTTGTTGATTAATTTTGTTACCACATTTTCCTCTTTTTTGTTCATTTTGTTATTATTTGGAGAAAAAAATTCTGAATTCTACCTTTATTTCTCCATCTTAAGCCAGATCATGCTTTATTTTTTATTTCCTTAAAGACATAAAAGAAAAGGAAAAAAATTATCTGGAAATAAACAAGGATAATGCCTTGAAACTTTGACATAACCAAAATATCTATCCATATTCCCTTTTAATTGCATTCAAGTTTGCATTTGCTATTAGGAACTTATTGTATTCTATAACTACTTTATGAAGAACTATTCTAACAGCTTAGAAAGAGATCAACTTCCCTTCTTCTTTTCTCCTATGAATATTGTATGATATGATTTAAATGTCTGCATTTATGCATATTTTTTATTATCCATTACCCTGTAATAACAGATTACTCCTATATACACAAAATAGTGAAAACAATAAATCAGGTATTTTAGTTTTAAAAAATTACATGAAAGTTCTTCAAAAGAACTTTTTTAGAAAAATAAAAAGTCAAGCTTCAGATTGGGAGAAAATATTTGTGAAATATATATCTGATAAAGGACTGATACCCAGAATATTTAAAATCTTTCTAAACTCAGTCTAAAGAAAACAAACCAATTTTTAAAAAATTGTCAGTATACTTTAACAGACCTTCAACAAAGGGCACAAGGGAATTTTTTCAGATGATGGAACTGTTCTGTATTTTGAACAATTACATAATTGTATGTTTATCAACCTACATAGAATTATTACACAACTGTATGTTCATCAACATACATATAATTATTCACCTAAAAATTGAATTTCAATAAACAAAAACAATGAGGGAAAAATAAGTTTTCAGACCAAAAAAATATATAAAAGATAAAAATGTTATCCCAATATTTTAAATATTAACTAAATAAATGACTAACACTGTGATAATCTAACCTTAATACTACAAACTCAGACTTAATCAAGTATAAATGCCCTATCTAAAATCGGTTCTCTGAAAACATCGTGAGACATAAAATTGCATGCAGAACGTTTATTGGAAATGTTCTTGGAAAACACCTGTAAGGAAGTGAAGGAGGCAGAACTGGATGGATGGAGAGGCTACCCACAGGAGGCTGTAACTGAGATCTGAGTGAAACCTCCAGAGCTTCCTAAAATGAGGTAAGAAGCCTGGATCTTTACAGCCTTCCTCAGGTTGTCATTGGTCACAGTCTGCAACTTTGGAAAGGGCATTCCTCGGAGCCATAGGCACTTTCCAGTCAGAGACTGTTCCTCTTCATTAAGCGTCAATATTCCCAGCACCTAGGAAATGGGTTCATCCACCCTGAAAGATCTGGACTAAGGATCTCAGTATCTATCCCATGTATACATTTGTAACTTTCAGTGCCATATTATTTTTATTTAAATATTTTTAAAAACAAATTTTTACATTTACTATCACATATGTATAAAGATGTACATTGCAATATTGATGGAAAAACAACCTAACCACCTTAACAAAGAATTAAACTGTTATACATTAGTAAAATAGAGTATTATGACACCATTAAATAGTATTAGGAACATTTCTGTGTACTAGTAGGTAAAAGTCTTCAGGATAATAGCATTATGTGAAAAAAATCAAGGGATAGAGTAGTGCACATAGTACTCTGCCTTTCGTGTAAAAAGGGGGAGGGCGGGAGAGTATCTATTTTTATTTGCTTATGATTGCTCAAACACACTCTGGAGGACTCCACAAGGAGTAAAAGTGACTCTGCAATATCAGGTTTGGGTGGAGATAATGTGAACTTGTGTCACTGTGGTTAAGGGTAGGTAGTAAGACTTTTATGATTTTGAAAATGATTTTCAGAGAACCATGTCAGTACTTTTAGTTGCCAAACTGTATGAAAATTTTGGATGTTACACCTTTAATTACACCAAGCTTGCTTTATAAAGTGATTCTTGATATTGTTACATTTATCATAATCTATTTTCCATTCTTTCATTTGGAGATAATTACTCTGAATATCCATTGTATCTGTGTGAATTCCCATTACATTATCCCCAACATTTTCCTAGACTCTAATTCTATGTCATCAGTGCTTGAAAGTATTTGCTGTTTTTACTGCTAATGATTCCCTTAGCATTATGTATAGTAACCTCAGTGTAAATCTCAGCCCATAAAGAAGTCAGGTAAGTTTCCTTCTAAATAGTATAGAGATACAGTACACAAATAGTACAGAGATACAGTACACAAATAAGAAATTAAGACAGAAATTAAGTGGAAACAAGACCAATAGTGTAAGATTTTTAGGATCTGATTTTCACAAAGCTACAACCACCACTTTTAAGAAGTGATTTGAAAGTTGTCTCATATTTAGAGAGAGACGTTACATTCAGCAGTTGATTATCTCTTGGGAAAAAATTCTTAAACACACTGCCTGAAAATCAAAAAGTCATAGATGAGCTTAAAGTACAGAAAACATGAATAGGAGTAAAACCACATGCTCACTGTGAAATAACAGGAATTACAAAATATAACTGACCTTTCTCATGCCTTAAGAAAGGTGATTTGTGTTAAATAATGATGAAACCTCGAGTAATGCTATTCTCAACAAAATGGTAAGCTTACAATATTTGCAAAGATTAAGTGGTTAGCATATGTAAAATATGTGCAACAGTGTCTTGCACGTGGTAGGCACTCAGCTGTTTACTGTCATTATCATCATTTTGATTTCTGACAACGTAGAAAATGCTCAGCAAAATACTTTTAACTTGAATTGAAATGATTGAAATAGTGATTCTTTTCTTACGAAACAATGGCCAAAAAAGTGTGCATGTGTTGGGGGGACAACAATAAGCTTTAAAACAAAAAGCAAGAAAAACTATTATGTGACAATAAAGCTTATTGTGGGGGCAGGCGGGTATGGGAAATCTCTGTAATTTCTATTCAATTTTGCTGTGCGCAAAACTACTCTAAAAAATTAAGTCTTTAAAAAAATAGAGCATGTAGCTTATGTTTTTAACCAGAGGACATTTTCTAGTATAATTTCTGTGACTTTTAAAATGTGGCTAATACATATAATGATAAAAAATTTTAAAAAAGAAAAATTAGTAATTCTTAATGTATGCATTCATGTGTGTGTTTTGTGTGTGTATATGTGTGTTATACCTTCATTTTGTGTTACCACAGTGTTTTCAAACGTGTAGTTTTAATTTTAGGTAATTATTTTTAAAAAGGCAAATGCAGAAATGCAGGATATAGTACAAAAGAGATTACAGGAAAGAAATATTCTTAATTTTACTTTAATTCAAATATCCTTCGTTTAGTCTATTATTCTATAAAGTTTACAGAACAAAAATTCTATTTACTCAGAAGGAAGCAATATTTGCTAATTAAGGACTTTCCATTTTCATCTCTAGTTATCTGCAGAGGGCAGCAAAGAGCTTCAGTTCAGACTAGCAGGTTGGGTAAGCAGGTTTTAAGAGCTACTTTCTGTTTCAGCATCATTGGAAGCACTGTGAAATGTGTCAAAATCAAAGCTTAATTTGCTAAACTTCCATGACTGTTGCTTGCCGTATGTGGAAGAGAACAGAGGGAGGTACGGGTAAGAATCAACTGCTTAATTACGGTCAAGGAAAGGCAGTAAATCAGTACATTCAGCGTGTCAATCATTTCATTAACACTGCTCCAGAGCATGATGCTAACAAAGGTAGTTTTTCTTTTTTTTGAAAGTTATTTTACTAAAATATTGCAAAATAAATTGCAGTCAGATTCTCACGAATACTGATTCTGGTGTTTTATAAAATGATAAACTGATTTGATTAATGAGTGGTGGTCTAAGACAAATTCTATAACGTTTTAAGATAAGATTGGTTTTGAGGGCTTTTCCATTAATATAGCTGCACCTCTAAGTCTACACTTTATTCATCATTTTTTATGACATAATGAAATTCAAAATATATACAAGATGCCACTAGCTCACCTATATCCAGAGTAGTAATTCATTGTCCTCTATTGGGTTAGGGTTCTAAGGTAGATACAGTTTACCTTGTAAGATATTTTTGAGATGTGCCCTTGAAGTCAATACTTGTGGATTGGAAGGAGAAGGAAGAAAAACTGGTCAGAGGGAAAGGTCAAACTGTAGTGCAGGCCCAAAGCCACAGGATGCCCTGGACCTAGCTAGAATGGTCCTTTAGCATCCTCCTAAATCTGACTGAGAGTGTGAGTTATTTATACTTCCACCTGGGTCAGTCAGTGCATGTGGGCCACTCCCAGGAAGGGGCAAGGTAATTCAGGCAGCAAGTCCTTCTTTAAAGAGATATTTGAGTGAGCGATCACAACACAAAGTCTACCATCTTCATATACAGTAAAAAGTAATCAAAATGCCTTATCCTAACACAGAAGGGGTGCCCTTTACATTTACTTAGAAAGCTCTGTTATTTATTATAGTATTAACTCATTAATTCATGCTTAATAAAAGGCTATTATATTAGCAGGTCTGTTACCTCCTTCAAGTTCTGATTCATAACAGGTGATACTGGAAATAAAATATTGATGTGAATATTCTATTCAAGGTTTATATTAAGAAAAAAAAACTTTAAAACAAAAGATAAAGTGACTAGAGGAACTCTCAATTATACTTAAAAGCACTGTTTACAACACCTTCAGACATTTCTCATTAGAGAAATCCTTAGAGACCCACCACTAAGGCCATATGGAAGAGGGCAAGAGAGGATGCTATTTTAAGATTAACTGAATTGCCTTTGGTATTATAGAAGATAATATATACCTATTTAAGATATATGGACAAATGGAGAAACACAAAGAAGAAAATTAAAATAACCACTGTCTCCCTACCCAGAGAAAATTGGTAATGGTGGTGTAATTTTCCTTATAATCATGTTTTCCTCAGAACTAATATACAGTTTTGATTCAGAGTTTCTCATATATCAAAAGTTATTTTTTTTCTATTTCATTAAACAGTATTCAGATGAAAACATGGCATCTACTGCAGGTTGCTCCACTTATTTGGCATATTCAGCGTATAATTAGCACCATTACAAGTAATGATAAGATGAATACCTGAACCATGGTGCTTATTTCAAACTCTTTTGTTGGGAGGAACTCCATAAAATATGGAATTAGTTGGTCAAAGAAAGATAACATTTTAAGATTCTTGATATATCTCCAAACTGGTGTCCAAATAGTGCACATCAAATTATACTGCGTCAGATATTTTTATATCTTTTTCAACACTCCTTGCAAAATTTGATAAGAGAATATTTTACTATTGTCTAATTATTTTCTCTCTTTGATATTATGTGAAAGTAAACATTTTTAGTCAGTTATATTTATCTTTTAGGTAAATTATCTACTTGTTATAGAATCAGTGCTTTCCTTATTTATACCTTATTTTTTAAAATACATTTAGGATGTTTATCTTTGTTGTTATTGCAATTATTTTTCCCAAATTTTCTTTTAACTTTTGATTACTTTCTGAATTGTACATTTTTTGTGTCTGTGATTTCAAACATGCAGTACTTTTCCTTTATTATTTCTTCCTTAACTTTTACCCTTCTAAAATTCTCAGAGATCATGTTTATATGTCCATGTACATTTATTGTGATTTAATAAAAAACTCTTCAATCCATATATGTTTTGTATTGTTATTTTTTAGAGATTAAGGATATAAAAAGATATTTTTTCCAAATAATTAACTACCCCAAATCATTTATAGGAGAGATGTTTAATTTTTTTATCACAATCCACGTTAAATATTACATTTTAAATCACAATCTAGAACACACACGACATACATATACATGCACACACATTCTTATAACTGATATGAAAGTGTCAAAAAAATTTTTATCCTTAATATTTGTGGTGAATTCTAATATATTCTACTCTGTTCTGTTCTGTTCTGCTCTGCTCTACTCTATTCTTTCTCATTCCATTTCATCCTATCTCATCCAATTTTATTTTATTCTATTTCAATTTAAAAAAAAAACTGACAGGGGTCCACAAAATTAATTTTAAAAATATATTAATGATTTCGACCCACTGTCTTGAAAACATGATTTACCAAATCCTTGTTTTGTGATCTGTGCCTTATTTTATATTGAGTTCTTATATTCTAGAGTATATTAAAGAAGTATCAATTCCGTTCTAATACTACTGATTTTTGCATAATATTATTGTGTTCTAATGATTTTAGCTTTGCATTTTAATGTTTTATAGAACAAGTTCCTTCCTCTTCATTCTAAATTTTCAGATGTTTCTCAGCCAGTCTTCCATATTAGTTTTTATATGTTAACTAATTCACTCTATCATGAGTTACAATTTTGGCGAGTGTGCCCTGTGGGCTCTTCACACCTTGGCATATGCTCTTAGAGCTTTAGGGCTTGTCCAGGCACATGCTTCATGGGAATCTACAACCAAGTACAGTTTCTGCTTCTAAACCACCTAGCAACTACTGAAGCACCAAACCTTTGCCTCTTTGAAGTCTGGTGGGCCCATAAACAGATATGACTTCTCTTTTTATAAAAAGGGAAAATGTAGATACAGAGACATGTACACAGGGAGTATGCCATGTGAGTGCTGAAGTAGAGTCGCTACAAGCCAAGAAATTAGAAAAGATCTAGATCAAGAGGCTAGAGAGATCTAGAACAGACCCTTATCCAGTGCCTTCAGAGGGAACATGGCCCTCCTGACACCTTGATATCAGACT
Source organism: Pteropus alecto (assembly GCF_000325575.1). Classification (NCBI taxonomy): domain Eukaryota; kingdom Metazoa; phylum Chordata; class Mammalia; order Chiroptera; family Pteropodidae; genus Pteropus; species Pteropus alecto. The sequence goes on from NW_006494610.1 coordinate 10,027,699, forward strand.
TGTAACTTCCAGAACTGTGAGATAATAAATTTCTGTTGTTCTCAGTGATTCAGTTTTTATTACTGTATTATGGAAGGCCTAGAAAACTAGTTTATTCTCCAATTGTACCCAATAAGTAGATTGATTTTACCCTTTAAAAACAAATATAAAACTTATAATGGTTTATGATGTACATTATGAAGGAATACTCATAAATTGAATTTTAGGTAATTGTTTTGTAATCACAACAAATATAAATGTTAGGCTACTAAGAACACTGGCTAATGGAATGACTACACTTTATATTCTCATTTTAGGTAATACTTGTTTTTTTTCATGGAGTTTTGTTTTAATTAAGGATCAAATTGTTCAAAACTTTCCTACAATCCACTTATCCCAGTCAATATTATTATGGATCTATATTTCCTAAGTGGTGCAATTAAAAAAAACTCAATGTTATTTTTTTACATTCATGATTATTCTTCTTAGACAAGGATTATTAAATTAAGTAAGCTATGAAATCGTTAGCTATAATTATATGCATTTATAACAATGAACATTAACCCCCTCCATTATTCCAGAAATTTAGAAAATGTTGTAGATAATCAAATATTTTGGATAGCGTAATATTTAAAGTATTAGAATACATTTAAAAGCAATCTTTATAAAATGTACTTTAATCTACTTTTGATTATGAAATACATATTGGGAATTTATAGTTTCTTAATTCACCATTATAAAAGTAATTATTCTTGAATAGTTTTGGAAGTGGGTGGGGTGACCTGTCTATTTAAGCTCTACAGTTATCCAAATTCTGTGTAAAATATAGTTCTGTCTTCATTACTATTCCTTTAAATTAAGGAAAATTGAATTTTGAATTGACATTAATTGAACATATATCATTTAGTGAAAACAAGAGAGACAGTTGATGAGTATATATGGAGTGGGTTTGGGGAACTTAAAGTGGGAATTTAAAAATTAAAAAGAAAAAAAAAGGAATAATCACACTTCCTGCCAAGTTTTTATTGAATTTAATAGCTACAGGTCTTCAATGTGTTTTGTTGTTGATGTGGCTATTAGTTTGGCTCTGAGTTTTAATCTTTTTATAAATTTCAATTATAATCAGGCAAATTGTTGTATGATTCTTCGATATACTTTTTTAGCACATGGGAATAAGAAAATATGAAGTACCCCCTTTTAGGGAGATTTTAGCAAGGCATTCAGACACATTATTGAAAGCTGGCTAGGCCAATACTGGGTACTGTGTGTATGATTGTGAACAGACAGATTGAGTTCCTGCCCTGATAGTGAGACCGTATTGATACACAAGTTAAATGATGCTTAAAACTCTTCATGTTAGTAAAAGCAACCCTTAAAATCTATGTATTTGACTATTTAGATCTATAATTTCCAAAGTATTAATTCTATGCTTGATAATTTTTAGAGACAATTTGCTTCTTGTGTTCATTGGTAAAACAAACTTAAAGAGGCACAATAAAAACCATTTATTCTAATTCTTTATATTAAAATACACTTTTCTAATTACTCTTTCTTGAGAAATCAATAAGTACTAACCATAATTATGTGAAAGAACTCTGAGGAATACCAACATTTAAAGAGGAATAGAAGCAAAGGAGCTTGAAAAAGGGACCAGAATGGAAGGGGAAAGCAAACTGAAAATAAGTGTCTTATGATATCATTGATGCTTAAGGTAGAAAACTTTTCAAGAAGAAGGGAGGGGCCATTCTGCAACCCCAGTGAAATATCGATTTAGATGAGGGCTCAATAATGGATGCTAATACAACTAGGCGAAAGATTATTTGCATGTGCCAAAATATTGCCTGATTAGTTGATTATTAATTACAAAGGGAAAAAATATATATCTTTAGAAAGAAAAACTTGCCAGGCAAAACCAAATGATCAAACTTAACATCATAATAGTAGGGCCATCTGACATTAGGGGCCTCCTTTACAGATGTATTATGAAGTAATCAGTATCATCTATGAAGAAATCATCTCGAAAAATGTTTAAACTGTATCACATTTAAATTATAGCCTTACCCTCTATCAGGAGTCGCAGTCCGGTACTGGTCCGTGGCCTGTTAAGAACAGGGCCGTACAGCGAGAAGTGAGTATCTGATCAGTGAGCGAGCCAAGCTTCGTCTGTATTTGCTGCTGCTCCCCAGCGCTAGCATCACCAGCTCAGCTACACCTCAGATCATCAGGCATTTGATTCTCAAAGGAGAACTGGTCCCTGCTGCCAAAAGTGTTGGGGACTGCTGCTCTAGGCTACACCAAATATTGGGGATAGAGGAATAATATATAAAAACACAATGAAACCATCAGCTAATTCTAGAATGTGATGTCAATTCCAAAGACAGCTGACCTATACTCTTCAAAAGGTTAATGCTATCCTGGGGAAAAAAAATGGAATGACTGTTCAAAAATTTAAAGAAGTTAAAGAACTTAACAACCAAATGCAGTGCTCGATACCTGAGTATGAGCTTTCACAATGAGTAAAACAGCTAAAAGACATTTTAGGGACAATTAGGGAGTACGAATATGTAATAGGTGGCAGATAATATTAGCAAATTTTTGTCAATTTTCTTAGTTGTAATAATAGTACTTGGTATTATCAGAAAAGATTATTATTTTTAGAAGGTGCAAACTGAAATATTTGAAGGTGTCTGCATGTCATGATATCTACAACTTTCCTGAATGATTGTTAAGCAAAATACACACCCACACACACAGCAAATGACAAAATGTTAAGGGTTGTTGAAGAATCTAGGTGGTGGGCATAAATGTAATCATTGTACATTTTAAAACTTTCACTGTGTTTTAAAATGTCTCTGAAAAAAAGTGAGTGTGGTGAGAGGGAGTGTCAAATGCTGCAAGATAAGGACAGATTTAGCAATAAGTAGGTTGTTTATTTCTTTTGTGAGAGCAGTTTTAGCCATTTTACAATAGATTGAGAAATAAACTACAAGTGAGAAAAAAGAAAGTAAGTTTTTTCTAAGACAATATTTGGAAGAAATTTAGTAGTTAAGTACAAAAAAAACCCTGAAAATTTAAAGAAATACAGATTTGAAGGAAAGATTTTACTTTTTTATTTGTATTTTTTGACTTGGAGTTTTTGCTTATTTTTTGTTTTAGCATACTCTTCTTTGGTTTTAAGGGTAAAAGAGGTGACTGTTTCAGCATTGATAGAGAAGAATCTGTAGAGAAGAAGAGATTGAAGAGGAAAGAGAAAGAGTAGAGGGGGGCAGTTTCAAGGGTATTGGAATTAAATGAGTATAAATAAGAAACCAAAACAATGGAAGGCAGAACGTTTTCTTTCAAACTTGTGAAGTTTTAGCTTCAGAGCCCTCACTTGTATGAGCTTTCCCAAGATCCTCTACTAATTTCTAATTTACAACTAACTCTCCAAGAGAGTCCCCTAAATTGTATAAACTTCAGATCCTACAAAACCTGGATCCATATCTATGGGAAGATATTAAGGAAGAACGAAAAGGTGTAAACTTCTTGTATACGTAAAACAGAGCTTCTCAAACTTCAGCAAGCTTGATAATCACCAGGAGACCTTGTTAAAATGCAGACTCCTGGCTAGTAGTATACTTTAACTTTACTGATGAAGAAACCAAGGCTCATAAAGATTACTTCAAATCACTCAGTGGCCAAGCTGGTACTAAGGCTCATGTACTATGATTTCAGTGGTCTGTCTTCTGTACCATGTATGCTTTATTTGTACTATTTATGGTATGCTTTAATATCTGTATTATCATAAAACTTCTACCTACATTTATTTGGACTTGAAAAAATTAGTCTTACTGACTCAGAGTAAAATGTAAATTTTACTGAATACAGAATATATTAGCGTCTATTGCTGCACGACAAATTGCCATAAACATAGAGGCTTAAAACAACACACATTTATTATCTCACAATTTACATGAATCAAGAGTCTTCTCATTGGTTAACCAAGGTCTCTGCTCAGGCTCTCACCAGGCCGAAAGCAAGATGTTGGCTGGGGCTTTGGTCTCATCTGAGGCTTGGGGTCTTCTTCCATGTTCACCAATTATTGATAGAATTTTGTTCCTTGTGGTTATGGGGCTGAGAGTCAGAAGGCATTCTCAGCTTTCTGGCTGTCAGTCAGAAGGTGTTTTCAACTCTAAGAGGCTCTCCTTTGTTCCCTGCCAAGTGTGCTTCTCCACAATGTATCAGTTTTCTTCTTTGAGGCTAGAAGAGAATCTCTTCAATTGGCCAGGACAGTGATATAACATATGTTACATCATTCAACATTACTCTCCCCTTTGCTGAATGATGTAACATAATCTAGGGAGTGACTATCCCACCACATTTACAGTCCTGCCCACCTTCAAAGGGAGAGGATTATGCAGGTGTGTACTCTGCGGTGGGAATGTTGGGGGCCATGTTCAAATGCCTACTAGCCCACACAAAGCTATCTGAAAAGTTACCTATAGACATTTTATATTTGATGAGACCTCAATATTTTTTAATAGCTCTATTTTTAAAATCTTTGAGTTTTAAACCAACAATGATTTTTCTGTAGATGCTTTAAAAATGTTTTAGCAATCAAGCAAAAACATAAGACAAGCATTTCGTTCTTGGTAAAACAATGACTTTGTTATCTGTCTTTGATGTGACTGTAATTGCCTCCTTTGCTAATGTTGCTCCACAGCTTTAGAGAACCATTAATAGCCTTCCTTTTGGAGATTATTATCTTTTGAATATGTATATTTCTGTAAATAGTCAGTACGGCCTTATAAAAGGAAACTAGGATCTTTTCTGACAGTTGAACAGGACGTGAGCTTATAATTTAGTATTGTGTTATATTTTTTAGAGCTGTGAATATAATAATAAAGATTAAAACACTACAGGGAGTATGTGTCTGTCGCAGTTGTAGGGGGTAATTATGTTGTCAGCTAGAAGAGTAAAAATTCAGCCTCCTGAACTTAGGTCTTGGCAGGTTGGCCAGTATCTGATTTTTTTCCTCTATTGTTGTTAAAATTTATTTGTTTATAATACTAGATATCTTTGCCCCTGTAGATTTCTTTTTTGGGTTACTTTGAATATGGAAATACAGATAGAATCAGACTTACTCTTTTGGATCCCAGAACTGCATGGCTCAGCATATTCATTAGAGAATTTTTAAAAGCTGAGCTGTGCAAACTGGATGCTTAAAGAATTTCGAGGACTTTCATCACAGTGGGTAAGCCGTCAAAAGTCAGAGGATCTCTATTAATACAGGGCACTAAAAAGCTGTGGTTTTTGCCTTTTGGCACTTAAAGTATTAATCTGTTTCAATACTCACTAGTAAATATGTCCATCAGTTAAGCTAAAATGGAGTGAGAATTTTTTAAAAAAGGAAAAAAAAACAACTAAAGAAACTACTTATCTTAATGCTTAGAAAGATCTGTGAGATGCTATTTAGTGTGTAAATATTTATTTGACTGACTATGATTAAAAAATAAGACCCTATCTAAGTTCTTAAACATTCTGATTATTAGAAACTGAAGAGCCTGTTCTTGTGAGAAATTTAGTAGTTACTTTTTTCCAAATAGGGAAATTTAATACCAAACTTACATGGGTGATTGACTTATTAACATCATACTCTGGTTTTGAAAGATCTCAGTCAGGAGCAGAAGCAACACTCCATTTCTTATTCTAAATGGATTATACCAAGTCTGTGATTTTTTTTAAAGCTCATTAGAAGGATGAAGACCCAGTCTTCAACAAGGTGCACAGAGCCTTGTGACTTGGCCCTGCATCTACGTCAGTCTAGAGATTATCACACACCATTGTCCCTCTTACTGTGGACTTCAGTCACATTGGCATTGCCTGTCTTCCAGTTCCTGAAAGAGGCATAGACTGTGCCATACAACCTTTGCACATGCTGTTCCTTCTATAGAACATACTACATTTTTCTGCCCCCCTCCCCCCCCCCGCCCACACACACTTTTTCCTAGTCTCACCTTTATCATTTTCTGGAGTGGAGAGATGTTTATCTCTGACTACTCTCTCCCCATCTTCCCACCAGTCATGTTAAATTTCCTTGTTATCTAGATCTTTGGAACCATAACATTCCAGTCTTTCCAAGTCCTTCCCTTAATTCGTAATTATACATTTATCAGTGAGATTATTTAATTCATATCTGTTGCAGCCCTCCTTCCCCACCAGTTAACTCTAGGAAGTCAGGGACTTTGTCTTCTTAGGTGCTTAACATTTGATCTCCAGGGTCTAGCATATGCTAAATATTTAAAAGATACTGAATAAATACTTGTTGAATGAACACGAGAATGAATGAATAAATGAGTGGGCACATAAAAGAATGTATAGATTTGATTATTCATTAGCTCAGAACATTGATCATTAAAAGCTACACCTGCAAGTAAGCAAAGCATAGAGCAAAGTCAGCAACCCCTCTATGCATTAAGAGCAGGTCTGCCTCATAGACCTATGAATGCCAAACTGTTGGAATTATCACTATTATTCTGATGTCATGGGTCATCCCTTGTGAAAATTTTCATAAGCCCAAAATACCAAAGACTGCTGGTGACCTGAACACATTATAGAATGTCAACACAGTTCCTTTCTTTTCCACAGGTGGACCAAACATAAGGAAAAGAAGAATATAGCCCGAAGGGAATCACACAAGCCATGAAACAAAATAGATTTGGATTAGCAGAATAGTTTTCTTGCCATAGGTTAGCTTGGAGAAGGCATTTAAAGGAATAAAAGAGCAACAGACCATTCCAGGAAGGCCAATAATATATTTTTAAAAAGCAGAAATGGCAGAAGAAGATAATAGACAAAAAGTAATGTTGGCCAGGAGTGACTGAAGAGGCTAAATGTTCAACAAGACTTGAGGCAGCCAGAGAACAGCTTATCATCTAGCTCCAGTTGTCCTTCCTCCTAAAATAACCTGATTGCCAACTTAAAACTCTTTCGCGTAGGTGATGGTCTGGCATTTAAATCTCTCCTCTGAAACACAGGAAAATGAAAGTAAATACAGCCATTAAAATACCTTTTTTTTTTTCCTTAAAAACAGGAGGTCAGAGTATGACTTGGTCTGGCATTTATTAGTAATTCCAGGAGGTGACGCTCTTGCAATTTTTTTTTTTTTTTTGTATTTTTACCAACATTAGCAGAGAAACGTTCTTCATAGATATTCAAAACAAGATTAAATGTAATCAAATTTGTGATAAAGTAACATTTTTCAACAGTCAAGAAAAGGAAGCTTGACATGTAAATGTCATACATCAGAGTTGATATTTTAGGTTTTCTTTGCTCTTTTGTCAAATGCTGAAATTGAGATTTTTTTGGATAACTGAGATTCAATGACTGTTTCATTGGAGAGACTTTTGAAATTGTCACTGAATAGGCACAAATAGAAATTTATCTGAGTCTACAACCATGCTACCTTGAAGAAGCCTGATCTCATCTGATCTTGGAAGCTAAGCAGGGTCAGGCCTGGTTAGTACTTGGATAGGAGACCACCTAGGAAGACCAGGTGCTATAGGTGTAAAAAAATTTAAAAATAAGGGATCGTAAGCTGATAAGGTCCTTGCAATCTGTGAGGTCAACCAAGGGTTGCCTTGCCTAAAAAAAAAACAACAACAACAACAACAATTATCTGATTGGAATAAGCTGAAACCAACTTTGTCCTGGTGGTAAAAGACATCCAAAGAAGCATTATTTACAACCCTTGACAATTGTGAGTGGACCTCTATAAGTCTATTGCTTTCTTAACTAAGAAAAATAAAATACAAAAGTTTCCAAAAAAAGGAATAAGAGTTGGAAATTAGAATGCAAAAGGGAAAATATATTTAAAATAAATTGATAAAAGTTATTAGACAAAAAATGGCATATCAATAATTCTTTTTGATTTCTTTCTTTAATTGAACTTTTCTGTTTCTTAATTATTCTGTTTTGGCATGGAAAATTTCAAGACTTTAATTTTATATACTAGATCGCCAATGAAAGACAGCCTTAGATAATTTCATTAAGGCTTTATCCATTAATCTGATTATTTGCATAAACACATCCTGATCCAGTCTTTGCTCTTCTTCAGCCCTTCGTCCATTGAAGTCAAATGCCAATTGATCCCATAACTCTTTTGCTTAAAACCTGCCAGGGCGTTCACTGTGCTTAAGATGAGCCCATCCCAGACCTCACTCCTGGTCTTACCTTTCTCACCTTAAATTCCTCTTAGTCCTCCAGCCCACCTTTTCTTACATCCTCTCAGGGCCTTTATGCCCCATCTCCAGCTAGATGCGTTTCCTCTCCTCTTCATCTAGTTAACTCTTATGCTTATTTCTCATTTCTGAGCTCACTGCACAGAGGCCTTCCTGCTGTTTCTCTGACTAGGCCGTGCCCACCTTGTTATGTGATTTCATGATGCCAGGAGGTTTTTCTTCAAAGCACTTATCACAATTTGTAGTTGTACATTTGTAAAACTATCCTGTTGTTGTCTGTATCCCCACTAGATAAACTGAACTCTGTGGAAGCAGGCTTTGGGTCTGTTTCTCACCAGTGATTTTCAGATCCTGATAGGCATTAATGAACAGGTGCTGAGTGAATGACTAAATGAAGTTCTTTGAAGATATAAAACAATAAATGGCTTGTAAAACTTACAACATTTAGGAGAACTAAGATTTTTAATAACATTAAAATTACTGAAAGCATTCTGAAATAAAAGAATATGAATTGTTGCTCTCGCTGCTGATATGAAATGGCACACAACATTAAATTTTCTTGAAATAACCTTTGGAGTCAAGTGAAACTGAAAGTGAAACATTATTAGTTATTCAGAGGGGGAAAAAAACTCCATAGAAAAGAAATACAATACCCCTGAGGTAATTTGGAAATGAATATATGGACTATTTATTGATTCATAAATAATAAGAGGGGATTATATACTATACTTATATGAAAGAACTTTGAATGTTTTTTTAATTTAAATTTTATGTTCACATCAAAAAAGCCAGAGTTCAACAAAATGTGTTTATTTTCTTGTAGATGTGGAATTGGTATACCCTTGCAAAGTTAGATTTAGCAAAACACCTCAAAGTCACTGGGAAGCTTTTTAAAAATATATAGGATCTCTTGGAGTTTCCAATTAAGGAAGACTGGATCGGGCTTGTAAGTCTGCATATTCAAGAATTACTCTGATTTAGAAAATTATTTTGCATTGTCATCAATATCTTAATAATGTAATCTGTTTGATGCTTATTATGTAGCAAGCACAATATAATACATTTTAGTTTATGTAATCCTAGCATCAAATACATGAATAATTGAAGTAGAAATATATCTGCCAGCCAGTGAGGAACTTTACTACAAGGTTCTGTTTTTATTTTCTGTAATGGTCCCTGTGGTACACATAGCTGCCATGTTTAACTTAATAGCTCATGTATATTTGATTCTTGTTATTCTTTCTCAAATGAGCTTGAGATAAAATGGATTTTAATTTAGGTGGGTTTCATACAGTGTGAATCAGGACAAAACTGGGCACAATTTTGGGCAGAAATCCTGGAATGTTCTAGAATCAAAGTAGAGATATGCTTTTCAATGTTGCAAACTGAACCATCCTCTTAGCAAAAATTATCAGGAAAATATATCTGGATCAGAGAATACATCAGTGTAAAAGAATCTACTTTTGATTTAGTTCTGTTTTGGAAGAGATTGCACAAGCAGTAACTATGGATGCAACTCTAGAATCAGGACTTATCAGCCAACAGTTTATAATACAAATTATTGATCACTTATTTGTTTTTCCATCTATGTTATCGTATCTCATCATCATTGGTTTACTATTTTAGATTGAAGAATATAAATTTATATATGCATATACAACATGAGGATATGCTATATACATGCTGTAATATATTTTATATAGAAGGAAACTCCTGTTCATTATAATGACAGCTAACATTTATAGAGCGCTTACTAAGTGCTAGGCATGGAGCTAAGTAAGTACTTTACATCTATTTACTCATTTAATCTTTCTAATGATGCTATGAAGCATTATTATTCATAACATTATTTACCTATTATTATCCCTGCTTTACCAAAAAGACAGTCAGAGTTAGGTTAAGATCTATATCCAAGGTTAATTCTCTAGTAATCAATGTAGCCGGTACTGGAATTCAGGTCTTACTGAAACCAAAGTCAGTGCTGCATTTCACTGCCAAGGTAAACAGTCTTAGTTTTTCAAATCATTCTAGGTCATACAAGCACCTCTATTTTCACTGTCTACCTCTCAATATTTTATCTCCTACCACCTTACCTCTGACTCAAATACTACAAATACCTGTCCTCATTTCTGTTTCTCAAACACATTGTGCTCATTCTTTACTTTGCCTTTGCATTTACTGTTCTCTTGACTGGACCACCCCATCCCCTGATATTCATTTGTCCAAGCTCAACTCCTCAGGAAGGCCTGCCCTAACTACCCATTTAAATAAATACCTACCTGTCCTAACTCTTGCCACCTTCCATCATATTACCCTGTTGTTTCTTTAGAGTACTTATTTCTCAAATTATCCTAGGTATTTATTTGTTTCTGAGTTTGTTGTTTATCTCTCCCACTAGCATCTTAGAATCTTATCTCTTTATTTGCCATTGTATATTTTTCCTATGATTGATTAAATGATAGCATATTTATCTGGACTTAGCCAAAGCATGTGCTAAATGCTAAAAATAAAAGATGAATAAAATAGGAATTATTTTATCAAGAACTTTATAATATAATAGTTTATTACATAACAGTTGGAATACTTTTAAAATCTCAAATCATTGTTTTGTCTTTGAGGATAATATATTGTTGAAATTGATACTTTACACTCAACTTGTCTTGCAATCAGAGATAGAAAGTTCTCTTTTCAGTAAACTCTAATGCTTCCTTATGCATATAGAATACGGATGATTTGGGTGGTCAAAGGTAGTTATGGAATATACCTGTAAATCCCAAGCCTGTATGCTCTACATAAATGCCCAGAGAACATTATAAACTTAATAGGTTCTGGGATCTTCTAGAGATCCAGATTCAGTATATCAAGGGTGAGGCCTGGAAATCTATGTATTTTGAAAGCACCTCCCTACTTCACTAGGAATCTCATACCACTCAAGTTTAGGAACCACCAGACTCTGCTGCCTGGCTCAGAAAGAACTGTGCTTTGAGTTAGCAATGAATTTTAGAAAAATAGCGTATGTCTGCATAACTTGAATCTCAAAAGCAAGAGTACTTTTTTTTGACAAACCTAAATCTTAAAATTGAAGTTTGTTCTCTTAAAAATCACTTTTTCAGATATTGATTTAGTTTTCATTTATAAATCCTTCCTACCAAAAAGCACAAGGTACTTTACAAACATTAACCACAGGAGAAGCATGTTTCTTGACAAAAACACTGTCAGTTGGTGAAATGTTTTTCGTAAACAAAAAAGTATAGTTCTGCCTTTCAAATTGTATTCCAAATAATATTTCTTGCCCTAGTGACATATGAATCTGTTTGTTGCTTTGTTGGTTATGAGTATTTTGTATGCACTTAGGTATGTATTCTTATACACACTGGCAGTTGAGCAATCTCTTTTCCACATATGCCCTTCTATTTTTACCTTTAAAAAAGAAACCACACATTATTTCCATTACTTAAATCAGAGGAAGGGAATTGAAGTTCTCCTTAACCATGTTTCCCCAAGAGATTTTAATTTATCCCTTTTGATTGTCTCCAACTCTCCTGTGGTGGCTTCCTGCAATTTCAAAATTAGACCAGGTTTTTATCTGTGTTCTCTCAAAGTCTACTACAGCACTATAATTTTTCTGGCAAATGATCTTAAAAAGGAGTTTGTTCCTTTCTATCTCCAAGGTCCCTTACACTTCTAACAGTTTTTCTGTATAAATCCATAGAGAAGCCACACCTAAATTTCTCTCTCCACAAGTGCCTTGTTTTCATCTTATTTTTGTTCATATTTTCTCTCTGTCAAATTTACATACCCTATGTTACATTCTCCTGAAGTCCAGAATTCCGTTTAGGCTTCCTTTTAGAATAATTTAAGAAAAGAGCTTTATTTAAATGTTAATGGTTAAAAATTGTTCAAATTCCAGGGGATATTTCTATTGTATATCTACAACCACGCTGTACTTAACATCAAGGTCTCAATTTTAATGATAGAAATTTAGACATTTAATTCTCCTTCTGTGTTCTTAGAGTCTCAGAATATTTAACATGAATTTGGATAAAATAAGAATGAGAATAGTTCATAATAAAATTTAGCAGAACATAAGTCAATAGTATCTTGGAAGTGCTTAATTTAGCTAGATAGAGCTCCCTGGTTAATCAGCCATATGTTGGATTATTCTCCTTTCTTTTTGATATAATTAGGCATTAAAGTTTTGTGAAACACAACACCAAAAGTTAATGAGCTGCAAGGGAACAAGGAAAAAGGGAACATGGAATACCCAAAATGCATAGTATCAAAAAGCAGTGGTATTTTTTTATGATCAATTTCTGCAAATATGTAAGGAAGTATATAGCCATCTTTGTCCACAGCAAAACAATTATAATTTCAGTATGAAAACATCACTGAAGACACTAATATATTTTTTTAATAATACTTGATCATTTCAGGAGGAAGAAAAAAGGCTCCGAACCCAGTTTAAGTGATTAAAATTCAATAAATGCAGAAACTGGAGTTTAATTATTCTTTCAATGCACTTAACTAGTGCAGTGATTTTTTAAATGTTTTATTGTCAGGTTTTAAAAGGAAAGGCCACCATTAACACAAAATATGAACTTTCCCATCCAACTATCTAGTAGAGTTTGGTTGTTATTGATTCTGCGGTCTTCTCATACAGAGCAGAAGTCTGCATAATACCACAAATTTATTTCAAGATTGGCATCTTGAAATACTTAAATTTATGAAAAAATGAATTATGCATTTCTGATATGAAATATCATGTAAACATTCTTGGAAGTAATATTATTAAACATTTATTCCACAATCAACGCTGTGAAAATATTAAAATAAAGAAAAATACTAGTTTTAGAACATGTTATTTATGCGATTATATATATTGATAAAGTACAGAGACAAATGAGTCATTCAACAAGTATAAATCTCTGCCAAGCGTTTCTGAATTTCAGATTTATTTTAGGGAAAAAAATGTCTAGGAAAAAAAATTTAATTCATCATCATCAGAAGAGAATCTGCAGTACATTTGCGGGAGGATGGGGGGAGGAATCCATCAGTTAAAGATTGGACCCTAAAAGAGACAAAGGCACAGAATAAGAGTCAGGGAGCCAAAAATGTCCAGATTATAAGATGCAGCTTCCAAAATAAGAAAGTTCAAAATCAACACATGAGCCCTGGGAACAGAAAGATACTAACAAGAATATAGTGGTAAGAAGCACAGAAAGGGAAAGTGTTGGTTGCCCCAGGAATTCAAGCGTCATCTTCTTCCAAGTTTGCCTAAGGCTGATTCTGCTCTTGTTCAAATAACAGCTGAGTCCAATTTTGTGTATCTTGATTTAAAGCTCACACAATGAGCCTGTTCTCATAAATTAAGCAAGCTCAAAAGAACAACATTTTGGATTGTAGGGTTTGAACAGAGGTTTAGTGTAGCTTTTTGTTTCTTCAAAAAGAAAAATGCACATCTCCTATCTCTTTTCTGTGACTGCTCCTAACAAAATTAGAGATATCAAGAAGGACAGGAGAGTAAGTAACTTTATTAGTCCTTGAAAGTCCATCTTTCTCCCAATCCCCAAACCCAAATTTCGAAGTCAGAGAGAAATGTCTGTCCTCTGTGCAGCAAGGCTGTGCATGAGCATTGTTTGGAATGCATGACATTCTCGTAGTGCCCTTTGACCACATTCCTTAATCGTGAATTGAATTTTCCTACTTCACTAGCATCAGCCTTGCCTAGAGAAAACAAATGTGTCAGACATAATGTACTTATGATTCCCTAAAAATAAATGCAGAAATTAAAATCCCTGGAGATTTCATTTCTGGAGTGGCAGAGACTCAGAAGCCAGATGCTCTGTAGGCTCTTTGAAATAGACAAAGTGAGCACCAGCGTTAGTCTTCTGAGTACTGATAGTGCAGCCAGTACGCATTTTATTGGCATTTTCTTTTCAACCTGGATTTTCACAGCAGGACTAGATTAAGTCTTTCTACGTGCTCTCCCTAATTCACTCGCTTTTTTTTGGCAGATGTTTGCCCAATATACATTTTGTTTAGTTGTAGGTGGTTTGTTTTTCAGCAGCTCCAGGATGATATTATCATATTCCCCTGTTGAGACCAAATTCACAGACTATTATTTTAGGAACTCCCATACTCTACAGAACATCATGCGTTTCCTAATATTCTCTGGGAACCCACAATGAATGGGCTGTGGAGTATATGGGAGTTTTTTGTTTTGATTTGTTTTGTTTTGTTTTTTAATATATCTGTTTGAAAGACAGGGGAAATAGAAGACAATGAACAAATATTTTTATATATATTTCCAACAGGAAAATAAAGTATGAAGAAAAATATGCTTCTTGGCCTAAGCTATGTTATGAATTAGCATATCTGTTTTCTAGAAGTAGTAGATTTTTTCTTGTACCCAAACAATATTAAATAGCAACTTCCTGATCTTAAAGCCCAGTCCAGCTACAACCTTTCTGTGAAGAGCCACATCAACTCCTAGGATAACATTTTCAAACCCAGCAGTAAAGTCAGAAATTTCATTTCCATAGAAACCCAAAGTGAAGCAATAACTTCAATGTGAGTGCAGAGCCACAAATAGAGCAGCAGTATTTTCCCTGACTGAGATAAATTGTCATATTGAATATTCACAGAAACAAAGAGGATGGATAAATGGAGATGATGAGGGTGGGGCATGTTAACAAAATATTCTAAAGAATTTTAAAAAGGCAAAATGTGAATGTGTTGACTTTCGTATTTGTAATACTAATAGTTTGTTTGACCTTTGGAGGATTTGCTTGAGTTTCTAAATATCAATTTCTTCATCTATAAAGTTAGAGTAATAATACCTGCTACCTGCTTCTTAGGTGATTGGCATTCACATTGAGCACTTACTATGAGACAAGTGTCAAGAGCCTTATATGAATTACCTCAATTCTCAGCATTATATTTATTTTGTATATAATATAATATGTAACAGTTATATGGTGTATTTTATGTGTCTTGTACTGTTCTGAGATTTTTGCATATATTTATGAACACGTTTTCCTTGAAACTACCATGAGGTAGATACAGCCATTGCCCTACTTTGCAAATGAAGAGAGTGAAGCAAAAAGAAACGGGATATTACATGTTTGGTAAACTGCAAAACTGAATACAAGTAAATACACAATTTTATCATCCCCATAGATTAATTAGTCATTTTCTGTATATGTAATTCCTATATTCCAAATCCAATTTGAAAGATAGATTTTTAAACTGAAATGGTATGAATTATATGGCCTAATAGTTTCTATAAGAGATATAGTTTATTTTATCTTTTAATGTTACACTTTCTTCATGATAGTAATATTGAAATTTGAGGTTATCAGATAATGATCATAAAGTTATATCTTAACTATTGTTTAAAAGCTCTTAGAAATGACCGGAATTAATTCTAACTGTGCTGAAAAGTAGATGCTCACATTCGTTCTATATCTAACAGAGTACTTAATATTAGTGGTTCACCAGTTTATGTTTTTTGCCACTGGTCCTGAAGTGTTGTGGGATTTGAAGTTCAATATTAATCATCTGTACTGCCCTTATAATGTTGTGGTCAGAATTATGGAAATGTGTGAGTAATTTAATCAAAACAATTTCTAGGATCTGTTTTTATCTTAGCAAATGTTGCAGCAAACATGTACTTGTGTATTTAGTACCTTCACATCACTTAATATTGGAAAAGAGAATTATCATCCCTAGCTGTATTTCTAGAGCCTGATATGAAGCACACATAACTATTCATTTTGGGGGTCATTTTGGTATGACATTATCTAACTGCTTTATGCATCTAACTTACTACTTTGCGCAAGTCAAAACCAAAAGTACTGGCAGCACTGTGTAAAATTTTGTTAGTTGCTTTTATGTAGAGAGTGAGAACTATATGCACTGATTAAACCTAATTTACCATGAATGTTTGTCTAGATTATAATGAAGGAAGGAAATTTGAAAACAATTTGTTTTAGCCATCTTTTATTTCATTCCTTGTTCATTTATCAGAACAAAACTGCAAAAGTCTTTTATAAAAGGAGTGAGACATGGTGTTGCCTGAGATGTCGTGTGAAGCCTGGCATATGGAAATGAAGCTCACAGTAGAGTCAGAAAGATAACATGTGCCACTTGTCAAACAGCAAGAAGGGCAGGCACTGTGGCTGACATGCTGCCTGTTTATTTCATGCAAAAATTTCTAGCTTCTGTGCTGATGAATCAGGAGCTATGATTGAGGATAATCAAGATAGTTGAAAGATAGAAACAACTTAAAGGATGCTCAATGGGAATTAAAACTGAGAAGCTGGAGCTGACATGATTAATGATAATAAATGATAGAGGCAAGAAAATAAGAGATTCTACAGGTCTTTGGACTTGCTCTAATTTTATGTCCTAGTAAATGTCTCTACATCTTTTAGGACTAAATGTTGACATCATTATGATATTGTTGTTACACACACAAACACACATATAGACTCACACGGTGCACACTCACAACAATTCTCCCTGTTTCAGATCTTCAACACATTGATCTTTGGTTATTCTTCCTCGATTGGTATCTCATGACCAAGGCATGCAGCCTCAAGGATGTAGGTTCAGTTTGGAAGTATTCTTCTGATTAAAAAACTGTGGAGATAAAATCTATCTCTTAATCAACTTTAATAATAGAAATTTATATATAATATGAAACAAACTCATATGTCAGTGGGGAAAAGAAAGCTTCTAATAATACATATTTTATTATGGGAGACTGCAACAGACACCAGTGTATAAACATGAGCTAATCATGCAATTCAAATAACAGAACAGATAAATGAAGTATAGAATAAAAAAGGAAAATGTTAAACTTCTATAGTACCTATGTTGACCATAATTAAAGCCAAGATGTATATCCTTACTCTGGAAATCATGACTATAAGAAAATGTTGATTTTATTTTGTTCCTATTGTGCCCAAGTAACATGGCTGTACTAGCCATCAAGTAAATAGCCATTGAGATAATGTAGGTGAAATAAGAAAAACTAATAACAGACTGCATGAAAGTATCATTTTGTGTATTACAAACTAGATATTATATAGATATTCAGAACATAGGTAGTCTGTGAAGCTGGAATTTGTTAGATACTGGGACTTGAGACTCAAATAAGATATTAAGAATTTATGTAAATACAGAAAAGCATGTCAGCCCTTCCATATCTGGGAAACAAAAACATGAACATAGCCACAGAGAAGTCAGTATGGGATGGTCGATAATGGGGCGAACAAAAGCTGGCAAGTCTGGAATTGAAATTTCATTTTGGATATTAATGAAAGCAATTTTATTTGGACATCTGCCTTGATTATTGAATCATAATATGGTATATTAATAATTATTGGCTTTTGAGCAAAGAAATGATAAATATAGGCCTATAGAAGAATGACCGTAACAATGGTGTGTATCATTATTTTTAGAAGTAATGAGAGATAGGGGAGAGAAATGACTTATATGTAGAGAATAAGAAGGTAAGAAATGACTTTGGTCATGAAGTGGGAGATGTTACATTAATTCATGACTGAAGTGATGGAGATTTAGACCAGTTGAAATGGCAGAAAGTTACAAACATTTGAAAGGAAAAACTGGAAAGGCTTGGTGGCTATCTTTATAATTAAGTACGTGAAGCCATGTCTTCTTATTTTCTATATTTTCGGTATCCAACAAATTATCTGGAACAAAGAAATTATTGATCAATGTTACACTTGATGAAGATAATGCAAGACAGAGAAATGAAAAAACTGAAATAAGGGTCCTAGTTTTTGAGAAACTTTGTCATAGGCAGAAACTGGGATCATGATAAAGAAGTACCTTGCCTGGAGGAAAGGTGTCATTATAAGGATTTAAAGTTTTTTTGGTGTTCATGAATTAGCCTAGTAAAAATGATTTACAGACAGTTGAAAGAATCAAAAAGTTTGGCTGTTCATTTCCATTACTTGCTTTTTATCGGAAAAAAACAAATAGAAACCGATTAAGGCACTAGGAAGTTAGGATAGCACTGATGCTATAACTAAACTTAAGGACTTCATATACTTAATAACAATGTCATTGCCAAAAATTAAAATGAAGGTCATTTACATTTAAAAATATCTTAAAATAATCTCATAATTTTTTCATTGTGATTAAACACCATTTTATTTATTTTTTTCATCTTTAGGCACTAAGGTGTAAGAGAACAGCAATATACCAAATAGATCAAATCTATATTAAGAGTAAGTGGAAATTACATTCTAGAATTTTGAAATAACATTCTTTAATATTGATTATGGTTCATAATCTGAATTTCAGATTGAAGACGCTGAAAAAAATCTTCAACAATCATGAGGTCAGAATTACCCTTTCTACTGCTCTTTTCATATTGTAAGACTTTAAGTGGCTTCTTATATTCTAGTTTTGTTTTTTTTATTAAAGCACTACATACACAATGTGTACATAAACAGTATACAGTAATGACTAGCATGGTCTCAGAGGAGAGAAACAATATTTCAAGTTTTATTAATAGAGCAGAGAGAAATTAATATACTTTTGAGAACTTTAAAGACTATATTTCTCTGTTTGGATAATTGAAAAATAGATGTTATATCACTTGCAAAAATTACCTAGCAAGTCAGCGACAAAGCTAGAAATCAACCCGCAATATTTAGAATCTGACATTAGTCATACAATCTCTTGGACCGTACCATTTTTTCACAATGGCAAATCGTTTTGAATTTTCAGATTGCTTTGAGCCAGCACGTGTGATTGGCTTTCATTGTCAGAAGTCCAATCCTTGGACAAGCCAAATGACCTATCAAAGACCTGTCCAAAATCTTCTAAAAATAACCTCTAGAGCTATAGGTGATGTCAAATGATGTCAAAGCTAACCAATGTGTTTGCCTTTAGAAATCTGCTTGCTTCTAAGCAGCAGAGTATAAGAGGGGTATTTAAACAAGCCAAGCCCTGCTTAAAGTTTATATACATTACTAAAATTCAAGGTTCATTCTCATCCTCACTTCATTTCCATTAACTTTCTGAAATTTTTGTATATAAGAACCATGCTCACTAGGACTGCAGGCTCCATGTAATAATTGAGATTAAACACTAAGCTACACATTAGATTTTTTTTTTGGTTCATTTGTTTAAACTGCTATTACTGTGGAAATAGCCATTACATTCAGGTACTAATGTGACTGTTGCTTACCAACCTAGAATTATAATAAAGGACTAAACATATATCTTAATCTACTCATCAGATTTCCTCCTTGTTTTCTGATAGCCTTCCTTAGCTATAGATAACACTCCTGATAACAAACATAATCCTCTCACCTGTTTTGCAGTCCCTGGAACATAGCAGGGGTTCATTAAGGACAGTGACTAGGGAAATCATATATATCAGAGTAGAATCATTCAAAATGGTTTGCATCCTAGCTCCCTTGAATATCAGTGCACATTCTGTACCCAAGTTTAACCTCATAGAATCACAATTTTCTAATCTATAGAACCGAAAAAATGATGTCGCCTTTGTAGAATTTTAGGAGAAATCTGGGAGAAAATGTATACAAACTCTTTATATAGTACATAGTGCTTAACAAATGATAAATGGTAGTAACTGAAATCCCAACTATTAGAATAACTCTTTTAGGGAATCAGAAACAGTAGGAACTTGGGGTAGGAATGTGTGTTAGTTTTCCAAGGCTGCCATAACAAAATTCCAAAGACTGAGTGTCTTAAACAACAATTTATTTTCTCAGTGTTCTGGAGGCTGGAAGTTCAAGATTAAGAATTTGGCAGGGATAGTTTCTTCTGAGGTCTCTCTACTTGGCTTGCAGATGGCTGGATGCCTGCTGTGTCCTCAGAAGGCCTTTTCTCTGTGCATGCATATCACATCCCTAGTGTCTCTTCCTCTTCTTATAAGGACACTAATCATAATGGATCGTGGCTATCTTTCCTCATGACTCATTTAACTTCAATTACCTCTTTAAATGCCCGGTCTTCAAATATAGTCACATTGGGGTTAGGGTTTTGATATATGACATTGTGGGGATGTGTACAATTCAGTCCATGACAGGATGTCACTATTAAAATAGTTTATTTGAAAGTGAAATAGAGGGGCTTTGAGAGAAGTATATTCTGCTTTCTCACAATACACTTGCATTCACACTTATGGAATTTTGTGAAAAAAAAAAAGTCTCAACTTTACTGTGAAATAGATTTAAGGATTAGAACATTGAATGGTTCAATTCCATTGGTTGGAAAGAGAATAAAATCCAAAGAAAAGGTTCTTAAATGTTGACTATAAGAGTCAACTGAGTAACTAATTTAAAAGGAAAAGTCTTGGGTCCCATTTAGAGAATCTGATTTATTGAGTCTGTATTAGTTTTGCTAGTATAAAAAAATACCACAAACGTAGTGCCTTAAAGATAATGCAAATTTATGATCTTACAGTTCTGGAGGTCACAAGTGTGAAATGGATCATATGGGCTAAAATCAAGATGGCAGCAGAATTGTACTGCCTCTGGCGACTCCAAGAGAGAATTTATTTCCTTGCTGTTTCCAGATTCTAGAAGACCCCTATATTCCTCGGATCTTGGTCCCTTCTTCAAAACAAATCACTCCAACCTTTGCTTCATTCATACATCTTATGTCTCTCTCATAATAACCCTGCGATCACATTGTTTTTACACAGATAATCCAAGATAATCTTTCCATTTCGATATCCTTAACTAATCATAACTACAACGTCCTTTATAATGTCATGTAAGATAACATATTCATATGTTCCTGAGATTAAGACATGGAGATATTTGGAGGGTCATTCTGTCTTCCACAGGGTCTAAGAATATGTGTTTTATGTAAATAACCTAACTGATTTTCGCTACTGTTGGACACCTGGCAGGGCAGTGGGGGACATCACAAAGTCATCAAGTCTACCGAGGAGGTGTGTGAGTCAAGGCAGGGCAAATGTTTTATCTCTGACCTTCTCGTTCTCCACCTGTTTCCCGTTCAATTTATTACTCCTGCTTTGTGCACATGTGTTAGGGCAACATGGTATGTTTTATGAAGGACACAAAGAGGAAACTTTTCTTTTTATTCAATTACTTTCATTATAAACCTTAGTGTAAAAGAAGTGAAATGAATAGCATCATGTAACAGAATGTGACCATTGCTCTTAGAATTATTCATTCAAATTACTTTTAAAAATCCAAAAGGTAAGAGCTCAGTCTATTTAAGGGTATCCAAGAAGAGGTAATATCTTTCATCAGTAGGTTTGAACAGGTGGCAGAATTTATTTAGAAGAAATTCTTCCCTGGGCTAAAAGAATACATTGACTAAAGACTGAGAAAAGGCAAATATAGGGGTTATTTCAGCAAATGATGAGATGTGCAGTTAGGCTGAACATATGGGCTAGGAGATGTTGGTCTTTCAATGTTCACTGCAGGTTATTGTCTTCTTTAATTCTTTAGCTCCTCTTCGCAACCAATGTAAAATGCTGGCAAATGAGAATCATGGAAATAAGGTAGCTTTCCTAACAGCTCTTGGTTTATCAGGGATAGTGAACTAGAACCAGGTTTCTTGACCTCGGGTTGTTGGTCACCTGATTGCAATTTTTACCTTGTATGTAAAAATTAGAGGGAACTAGGAACAAAGATAAATATGAGACTTTTGGAACTATGTTGCTATTTTCATATCTTTCTGGTAAATTTAAGTGGTAAGAATAAGACCACATACAAAGCCTTAGTAGAGAGTAGTCTTCAGATGGGGGAAGGAAAAGAAAACGATGAGGGTAGTGAGGCAGCAACAAGTAGAGTATGCATAGGAGGGCTTTGGGGTTTAATTCACTATTTTCTCCAAAAAAATTTTTTCTCCATCCCATAAACATGCTACTCTTTGACTTGTGCGTGCTATAAATATTTAATTAGGGTATTATACATGAATTTCTGTTGCTTCTGTATATTCATTGGCTAAATGTTTATGAGAGCCTCTTTCTTTGGTATGAAGGCTATAAGAAGCACAAAAAAATCCATTTGTAACACACCTACAATATTACAGATAATCAGATAATTGATATTTGTTTCAAAATGATTTGGGATATCTTTTCAAAAACTAGACCCATTTCCCTGATATTGTTTTCTTTCTATATTTTTCACTCTTTCATTCAACTCTACCTAAAATGCTGCTGACAACCCTTCTTGGTCCTTCCTGTTCCCGTCAGCCTCTTTATACATAAATCACATCAGTAGTCACAACTGCCTGATGTCGTGGTGATAGTGACCTCTTTTATTCAAATAAAGACTTCTCAAAATTATATTTTAAGAAATTATGTCCCCCTTTGTGATCCAGCCTTACTTTCTCCAGCTCCCAACATTACCCATCCCCAAAATATTTATATTGTATGTTTTAGTTTCTCATTAAGTAGTCCTGGCTAATTCAACTCTTCATTTATTATGCAAATAGGCATTGTATTATTCTCTGAGAACTAGCCAATGCCAACAACTTCTATTGAAAATGCCTGTTATTTTATGCTGTTAGCAACATTTTGTTTACAAGTATTTTTTCATACTTGGCATCTAATTATACTCAGATTCAGATATCCAAGTACTTTCCACTTGTTTGCTTAATTTAAATATTAATATCGATGCTTGAAAACATGTTGAAACCAATAGAAGCATAGAACTCCTTGGTTATTTTTTAATTTTGTTTCCATAATTGGATTTTGTAATAATTGGAAAGCAAAGATAATTTTTTTCCTGCTTAACGTGTGCAATATAAAGAAGGTAGGTGAGAGATTGTTTGAAAGTTTCATATACAATTGTCAGTTGTTACACTATGAGGTTTTCAGCTGAGACAAATTTTACTAACTTCCTAAAAGACATCTAAGTTAAAATGGCAAGCAAAACCACTCTCTTTAAAACTTTGATGGAATTTAGGAGCAAAAAGTGTTCTACTGTAAAAGTGAAAAATTGATTTATTATTACTAAAGAAAATTGTTGTTGTTGTTGTTTTTAGGCAAGGCAACCCTTGGTTGACCTCACAGATTGCAAGGACCTTGTCAGCTTACAATCCCTTATTTTTTTATTTTTTACACCTATAGCACCTGGTCTTCCTAGGTGGTCTCATCTAAGTACTAACCAGGCCCAACCCTACTTAGTTCCCGAGATCAGACAGGATCGAACTTGTTCAGGGTGGTATAGCCATAAACATAAAGAAAGTTTAATGAGAAATCTCTGGACAAATCTCAAAGACCTGTAAGAGGGCCTTTAAATTTTTTCTCTTTTTGTTTTGATTATTTTGTCAATTAGTAACTGAGTCTTGCACTGTAATTTTAGGTTGGCTTCTATATTTTGATTCATGATAAAGTAAGTACCTACAAGACCGCCAAAAAAGCTGTATTTCACTTTTAACATATTTGCTTAGTATATTTGGCTTGCCAGTTGGTTTGGGATTTCCTAATCTAAATTACTTTTATCAATTATAGAAACATGTCTTTTTATGGTGAGAATTTGCAATTGAAAGACATCTTAAAAGACTAAGATTTAATTTTTCATTTAATCAATCAAGACTTTAACATTATGAATATCCTATAGTACAGAAGAACCATGGAATATTTTAAGTCTTGGACTAATAAGAAAAAAAGGAAGATATAATAAAATATGAATTATACAGCAGATGAAGTTATGAGACTCATATAACAAAAGTTTCCAAGTTACTGAGAAATGGTGGTGTACGATTTAGTTGTCATAGTGTTCCCTGTGGTAAAGACTTAGGGCATGTAAAAGAGCCAGACTGTAGCAGTTATATATTCATTTCAGGACAGATATGCTGCCTGAATCCCACCTGAGTTTATGTCATTCTGAAAAAAGGTTTAGCATTGTGACTGAAAGTATACATACTTTTCAGCTTTATATTTGGTATATTTTGGGGATGCAATGGATTTTGGTGGACAACTAGTTAAAATGGGTTAATTATAAAAAAGATTGATACTGATAATGACAATATAGAATATATAAATACATTTTTCTATTATAAAAAGCCACTGCAAGTGATTTAACTTCCACAAGATATTACCATTTATCGCATTAAATTAATATTCTTAACTTGAATTGTATCAAAGTTTACAGTTTTATTTGTATTTAATTTGTATCTTTTGAGGGTTTATGGCCATAAAAGTTGTATAAAGCTAGAAGAAAAAGGAATTAATGTCTGGTTTTACATTTGCATATATTTAAGTATCATTATAATAAATGTAACTTAAGTGGGCACTAGGGATTTGAGAGCATTTTCCTGTTTGAAAGGGTCTGGCTATTATTCAAGTTGGAAATACTCTGGCTTAGACATTTTCATAAAAAAGAACAGAATTTTAAATAGATTTTCATCAAAATTAAATAGCCAATTTAAAGAGTTTAAAAATTCAGCAATTCCTCCATATATTTCATCAGGGAATTAAAACAAGAAAAGACTTCAAGCCCATTAGAATTCCCATACCTCGGAACACTGACAACACCAAATGCTGGAGAGGATATGGAGCAGCAGGAACTCTCATGCATCGCCGGTTGGAATGCAAAATAGTACAGCCACTTTGGAAGACAGTTTGGCATTGTCTTAGAAAACTAAATGTACTTTTACCATAAGATCTAGCAATTACACTCTTTAGTATTTACATGGAGTTGAAAATTTATGTTCACACAAAAACTTACAGTTGTTTATAGCAGCTTTATTCATAAGTGCCAAAATTTGGAGGAAACCAAGATGTTCTTAGGTAGATAAATGGATAAATAAACTTTGGTACATCCAGAAAATGGAATATTATTCACCATCAAAAATAAATGAGTTATCAAAGCATGAAAAGGCATGAAAAGGAGGAACTTTAAATACACATTACTTACTATGTGAAAAAAGGAGAATCTAAAAAGGCTACAGACTATATAATTTCAACTATGTGACAGTCTGGAAAAAACAAAACTATGGAGACAATAAAAAGACCAGTTATGAGAGGGAGAGATGAATAGGCAGAGTACAGAGGATTTTTAGGGCAGTGAAAATACTCTGTGCAATATTATGGTAATGGATATATGTCATCTATCCAAATATAGAATGTACAATACCAAGAGTGAACCCTGAGGTAAACTATAAACTTTGAGTGATTTTTATGTGTTAGTGTAGTTTCATTTTTGGTAAAAATGTACTATTCTGATAAGTGATGTTGTAAGGGTGAGGCCATGCATGCCGGGGTGGGGGTTGGGGGTTATTCAGGGCATATATGGGAAATCTCTGTACCTTCCTCTCAATTTTGTTGTGAACCTAAAACTGTTCTAAAAAAAAATAAGGTCTTTTGAAAATTCAATAATTCTAAAACAAGGAACGTACTACAATATTATTGTCATTGAAGCAATTTTTTTCCTTAATGCAGTTTTCATAAATTCCATGGATGGGAAACAATAAATGTTGTAGAAACAGCACAAGATTTAGAGCCCTAAAACACAGGTTCAAATTCAGGCTCTGACATTTCTCAGCTTGACTGAATCTCAATATCCTCATCTGTAAAATACAAATAATAACATTAAAGGTTTTATGGAAAATGATTGCAAGAAATATCACATGAAATAAATACCAAAGTACTCAATAAAGAATGAAGCATTCTCCAGATACACATTAGTATTTATAATGTCCTCTGAGTTATTTTTTTCAGAAGTGGAAGATGTTTATGCAGATTCATTTACATCTTCCTCCCAGTCCATCTTGAGACAACAGTGTTTACAGAATATATATGAAACCTATGTTAATTCACTCTTGTGATTATCCTTCAGTCTCATAACACTCACAGACCAGATGAATCACCCATCCCAGAACAGAGGAGATGGAAGGAGGAGAATTATGAGCATCAGGATATGAAAACCAGAAGATGTTGGACTCTGTGCTTCTTGGAAATTCTCTAACCTTACTTCATCCCCAACTATCTCCTCTATGACCTTTTATCTCCCCCTGTTATACTGGCTAAGTTCCTCCTTCCACATCACATTTCCTAGATCTTAAAGAATCACTTATCACCTTGCATTGTAACTAGCCGAGTACCTGTTCTATGATCCTCATCATTATTCCTTCTATGAATATATCTGAAATGATTGAATGATTCTAGGACTTGCGCTATGGAATCCAAATGGTACTCAAGTCACCTTTTAGCTTGGATAAGTTAATTAACATTTGTGACCTTCTATTTCCTTTACCTTTAATGTTATTTTGAAAATATCATAGATGACACTTGGCACGGTCTCCAGCACATTGTGAATAAAACTTGTGGGTAATAACGATAGCTAGAAACTTTTGAAAACTTCACAGCATTAATTCATTTAATTCTCACCACAACCCAGTGAAGTAGGTACTATGATTGATCTCATTTTACAGATGAAGAAACTGATGTGCAGAAGGGCGAAGTAGCTTGATGAAATTGACAGCAAATTAGCGATGAGACCAGGGTGTCTGAATACAAAGCCAACTGAACTGTCTTTCAGTTATTACTCATATTACTACTATTAACCTACTGGGCCACTGCTAACACCTAGAGTACCTATGTGAAAACTAGAAAAAGGCTTTCTTTCCTAAAGACACTTACTCTCAATGTTGGAAAATTATCAGAATAATATATATAAACGTGGTATCTACATTATGAGTGGGGCCTCTTCGGTAGTGGAATTCTTGTGTAATACACAAATGATAATTGAAGGAGTACTGTATCTGCAAAAGAAAGGTTGAAAACCCTTGTTCTTCAAGTTTCTTATAAAATATCCTTATTAGGAATAGTTACCAGAAAAGGCAACAATAATGAATAACCCTCAAAAGCCAATTGCAAACATTTCCTTAACCTAAAAAAAACTCCATAAGTACATAACTGTGAGACTAATTCTAAAATTAGTACAAAAGTGTAAATTACATGATTATGGCAGAGATTTGTCAGCTAATTTGGCAATGAAACTAGCCCAGTGCAGCTTTATAAGTAATAGGTAAGATTTCATTTCTGACACTCAGCAGGATTTTCATTTCATACCTTTATCTTTTTGCTCTGAAGCCTCCTTTATTATTATAAATAAGTTCACATTGCCACTGCTTTCTGGATTTTTCATTCAATGCTATATCATCTTTGGTCTTTTACTAGTCTATCATTTTGATTTTTTAAAGTTCTATGACCTACTCATTTTTTGCAGTATTATATTTAAAGCATAATTGTTGAAATGACTGTCATTAAAATGGACTCATATTGCCTTCTGCCACCAGTAAGTAACCTTAAACTAGCTCATCCTAAGGGTCAGTTGTAACAAACAGTGCAATTCATGACAGGCCACTATGTGTAGATAGAGATTAAGAATAAATGTAGACAAATTTAATAGTACTGAAAGTTGTATTAAATCTCTAACCAGAGTACTAAAAGCATGGTTTGTTAACCATACTTGGAATACCATATTTGACATATTAAATAAATGTACTGACACAAGAGGATTAACTTTAAATGCAATTATAGAGAAAATTGAATACATTCACCTTTAATGTGTATGACTTTTTTCTTAATAGTTTAAATAATGTGTCCTTGTGTTTACAAAGATGGGGAAAATAGAATAATATTTTTCAAAAAAGGAATATTTCAACTTGTCTTTATCGGAGAATTTCACTGAAACATACTTGTGATTTCATTTATATTAGATAAGTATGATGGTAAAAGTTAATATAAAAGAAAATTAAGGTCACATGACAGCAACACTGAATTTTATTTATTTTTAAATTATTTTTTATTTTTCAATTAGAGTTGGCATACAATATTATATTAGTTTCAGGTATACAACATGGTGGTTAGCCATTTATATAACTAGGAAAGTGATCTCCCTGATAAATCTAGTACCCATCTGACACCATACATTATTACAATACTACTGACTGTATTCCCTAAGCTATACTTTGCATCCCCATTACTGTTTTGTGACTACCAATTTGTACTTCTTTGTCCCTTTCCCTTTTTTACCCATCTTCAATCCCTTAAATCTGGCAGCCCTCAAAATGTTCTCTGCATCTATCAGTTTGTTTCTGTTTTGTTTGTTTATTTTATTCTTTAGATTCCACATATAAGTGAAATCATATAGTATTTGTCTTTCTCTGTCTGACTTATTCCACTCAACCCAATACCTTCTAGATCCATCCATGTCGTTGTAATGGCAAGTTTTCATTCTTTGTTTATAGCTGAGTAATATTCCATTGTATATATGTACCACCTTTTTTTTTTTTATCTATTCATCTATTGATGGACACCCAGGTTGCCTCCATATCTTGGCTATTGTAAACAATGCTGCAATGAACATATGGATGCACATGTCCCTTTGAAGTAGTGTTTTGGTTTTCTTCAGATAAATACCCAGAAGTGGAATTACTGGGTCCTTCTTTGTCTCTTGTTATATCCTTTGTTTTAAAGTCTATTTTGCCTGATTTAGGTATTGCTACCTTAGCTTTTTTTTGTTTGTTTCCATTGTCATGAAACCTCTGTTTTTTATCCCTTTATATCTCCATTTTTATGTTTTCTCTCTCATTGTAAAAGTTCTCACTGAGTTTATTTACTCTTCTTTTAATCAGTGTTTTGAACTCTGCATCTGGTAAATTGCTTCCCCTCATTTTGTTTAGTTCTTTTTCTGGAGCTTTGTTCTGTTCTTTCCTTCAGGACATGTTTCTTTGTCTTTTCATTTTGACTGCCTCCCTGTGTTTATTTCTATGTATTAGACAGGGCTGCTATGTCTCCTGGTCTAGTAGAGTAACATTATATAGCAGATGTCTTCTGGGGCCTAGAGGTGCAGTCTTCCCTGGTCACCTGAGCCTGATGTTCCAGGTGTGTCCCTTGTGTGGGTTGTGTATGCTCTCCTGTTGTAGTTAAATCTTGGTTGCTGTTTGCACATCAATGAGAGTGACTGACCCTCAGGCTGATTGATTGTAAAGACTGGCCCTATGGAGCAGGATTCACTTTAGCAGGGCTCTGGTGCCTGCCCAGTCTGCATTTTAGGGTGTCATCCTCAGATGCAACCCTAAGTGGTGCTCCAGCTCGGTCTAAAGCTTGCCACTGGGTGTGTCAACCCTGGGACCTCCTAGGAGGGGCCCCTGCTGTAGGCCAAGTTCAGCTGCAGCCTGTTCCCTGCCCAGGGCCACCTTGCAAGAGTCACCAAGAAATCCACAGATGGCTGTCACCCTTACTGGACTTAGTGGTACTTCAAAGGCCAAACCACAAACGGAGGCCAGCTGCTACTAGTGCCAGGCTTAGGGCTGCTGAACATGAGGTTTGGGGCACACTAAGGTCACATGCTGCTTCTTTGGGTTTTGTGAACCTTTGAGAGATTTCGGGAAAGTCTGCAGCATGATCTAAGACTGGCTATTTGTATGAAAAAGCCACTGGAAGTGGCTTGGGTGGGCCCGTATGTAGGAGGTCTCAGGGAATCACTAGAGCAGGGCAACCAGTGTTAGCCAGGTTGATGAAGACTCAGATATGGTGGCTACCTGTGTCTGCATGCTGGGCGAAGGAGGGTTTGACAAAGGAACAGTGGCCTCTGATAGCACTTCTGTCTGGGAGAAAGTTCCCCCTCCAGCCCTCATCTGAAGCCAGACATTTTAGTTCCTCCCCATATGTTCCTGGTGCCTTTGGAGCTACTTCTCCATTGCTGTAGCTCAGAATGAGGCTGTCAGCAAGTAAGTCCATGTGTAGGCCCCTTAAGAGAAATGTCTGCAACTCCAGCCACCCTTCTTCTCACTCAGCCACAGTCTTTGCTGGTTTTGACAGCCAGAAGTTGTGGGAACTTCTATTTCCAGTACTGGAACCCTGGGCTAGGGATCCAAGTGTAGGGCCAGGACCCCTTGGTCCTCCAGGGGGACCTCCGCAGCCGAGATATTTTTTCTGATTCTCAACCACCACATATGGATATGATACCAGCCCATTCCATGTCTCTGTCCCTCGAGGTGGCCTCTTCTGTGAGTCCCCAGTTTTAGGACTTTTGTTCAGCTAGACTGCAGGCAACTCCTTATGATGACTGTTTTGTAGTTTAGTTGTAATTGTGATGTGTTTGTGAGAGGAGGCAAACGTTGCATTTACCTATTCCACCATCTGGACCGGCGACACTGCATTTTTAAATTCGGAATATTTTTTTCAGCATAAAATGTGTTTTTAAAAGTTTAACATACAGATGAGTTAAAACAGTATATCTTGTGCCAAAAATATACTTCTTCTTTTTATAATGTCATTATATGAAATAAGTAGCGTATAATACTTAAAGGTAAGTTTTAAGATGTCAGGTAAAGAAAGTTACAGGACAAGAAAGTTATCAACTAAAACTAAAATAACTCTAAGTGTGCTGAAAATCATATAATATGTGAATCCTGGAACTTCTTGGTGAAGGATAGAGAGAGATTGGTTATATTAAGTTTAAGGAAGATTAGAAAATCTTCTAATTGAAGATTAGTTGGTTTTTAGCTAGAAAAGAAACTTTATACTTTTATTGATAAATCCTTATTTACTCCTGTCCTTAGCCCTGGCAAGTTCCACTTTCTTTTGTCCAGTGAAAATAAGAGTTTTATGGTAGGTATAGATCAAAGTACTAGATAGTACCACAGTTAACAGCATTGACTTGGTTAATGCTTGACCTCACTTGGCTCTAAAAACTGGATAAAATAATTAACTTCTCCAATCTTTAAGTTTTCATCTGTAAAATAAAGATAATTTCTATCATTGCATATATGAAGAATGAATTTAAAAATTTTAGGAAGCACACCACAGGCACATGATATCTAGTAGGCATTTCAATTATTAATTTCTCTTCTTCAAACCAATTTCCTTCAAAACACTAAATAAATGGTATTTTAGGAACAGACTTATCAAAAGGCTTCATAGACTACCCTGGTCTTTCTGTATATTGGCTAAAAGATTATTTCCTCACTTGCTTTCTGCTGCCTAAAGTTTCTTTAGTAAGAGATAAATTTTTTCATTCTGATTTTAGAAATGAAAATATTAAAGTGCATACATCTCGTTGTGAGGAATCACTCTCATGCTAACATAACGCTAACAATCCACAAGAATTAAACAACTTATCAACTGCTTCTTCGTTTTTAAGAAATAGGGAGAAAAAAACAGAGCAGTAAAGAACGGTAAAGAAATCACCAGTTGGAAAAGAGAGTCAGTAAAAAAGAGTCAGGTGAATGGACACAAATAAAACAAACAACCCAATAAACTTTACCAAGGTATAGGCAGTGAAATAACACTTAAAATCTTAGTATAAATTCAGTATAGAGATCTTAATATAGATTCAAAATGACCCTGACAAGCTGAAGCAATGGGACCAATTCCAACAAGATGAAATGCAACAAGGATCAATAAAAGACCTACATTTATGTTCACAAATCAATTACACAGAGTACTCTTTTCTTTCTTTGGTTACCCCAAGAATACATGATATAACTACTGAATACCAAGTTTTGAAACTAGGTAGGAAAAGTAAGATAGCATTATTTTATTTGAATGTGGACTTTTCATAATGACATTGGTAAACAATAGAAGTCTCTTGAAAAAGTCAGTTAACCATAACTGCTGTTTTCAAAATGTTGTTGTCTTTTAGTATAAGTAGAAAGCATAAGGAGTCTGTAATGAGAGTTTGGAGGTAATGATGACTAGAATATAGAAGAAGGGAAAGATGTGAATATTTTTCATATGAGGAATACTTATATGAGTTTTTAGAGAATTATTAGAGATTATCTCAAGATGTTTAGCCTAAAACTTGTCACCACCAGATATAAGAATGTTGAGAAAAGGAGGTAGATTTTAGGGTAAGATGAGTTGATATGTGTCCAGTGGTTGGGAGTCATCTTACTGTAATTTGCCATGGAATAGTGCACAGGACAGAAACATAGATGTAGAGATTCTTGACTTTGAAATGTAACTTAGCACCAAGAAAGGTGATGAAGTGCACCCAAAGAATGAATCTAAAAATAGGAAAGAGAAGGAGAAAGGGACTGAACACTGATTTATATTCTGCTAGAGGACAGAAAAGCGTGCAGAACCAAGGAAAGGCATGAGAATCTAGAGAATTTGACTAGCAATATGGGCTTTCATAACTTCACTGAATGGGTTGCTCATAATTAATGTAGCTTTTCTTCATATTAAGAATCTATATTTCATTCTAAGGTTGCCAATAACTTCTATAGGTCATGTTCTGGAGATCAATTAAATTATTACTTAGTATTTAATAAACTGTTTTCTCAGTTCTTTCACTCTCCCTTTAGCATATATTTCTTGCTTTTCTAATTGACATCAAAAGCTAATGCTGTGGGAGAAATGTGGAGTATCAGAGTGTTTGTCTTGATTAATGTGTTTATGATTTTCTTGGTAGAAACACTAAATGTCAACTACAACTAATGTTATTTTAGCATCCTGATATTCTTCTAGCATCCCAAACTCATGTGTTTAGGAGCAATTCATTTGAAGAAGTCTAGTCGCCTTCTTTGCATTGTAGTATAAAATCCAGGAAAGTATGTTTAAATGAGCAAGAAACAGTTATGGTTTCTATACTTTGGTAAAAAAAAATGTGTGTGTGGGGAGGGAATCATTGGAGTTCCCCACAATTACATTATATAAATGTTACAATATTATCTGTAGAACCCTAGCATTTAAGTGAAATTAGTGACAACCATCAAATGAGTCATTAAAGTAACAAAAACAGCAACTGCCTGTTTATAGTGGTTCTCATCTTGACCTTGTCAGACTGTTCAAACATCTGCTAAATTTACCACGTTTCTTTAAATAAAGTAGGATCTGGCTTATTACTTATATATTTCCAGAATTATAGTGGCTTATTTAAAATATTTCCCAGAAAGCATATTTGTGGTATTATAAGGAGTGCTTTTTGTGTATATTCGAAGGTATTTTTTAAAGTTGTCTTAGGAATGTTCCTATTGTGTGAATCAGTATCGGTAATAGAAAAAAGACAAAGAATCACAAAGGCCTTCTTACAGCAACCTCGATATTTCCATCTTGGAAATCACACCATTGAAAATGAGTTTGGAAATTGGCAGTAAACCCTTTTTAACATGTATCTATGCAACTAATTCCATCACTGGAAGTTTCCAATTATAAATATCACATATGTAACAGAGCTTTAAATAGCTGTTATATATATGACTTTTATACCAAAAGATCATTTTGGACCAAGAGTACAAACTGGAAATGAAGATAAAAGGCAATCAGACTGCTTTGTGAGGAATACAAGTTAAATATCATATCCAGATGTTCTTAGTGTTATTTAATCCATTTCATTTTCTCTTCTATGCACCTGTTAGCACAGATAACATGATCTACTCAAAATTAATTGAGTCACTATATTTAGTAACAAACAAACTTGCTATCAGTTAATGTTTAATTTGAAATCATTTGAATTTAAACACATAAATCAGAAAAGATGACTCAGGGCAACACTTTCCTTATTGTTAATGCTCTTAATCAGAGAATTTCTTTGGGTTTTCTATGTATAGCAACTGCAGATTTCATTTTTCAAACCCAACTTGTTAAAGGAATCAAAGACTTTTTTTTTAAATTTCCCCATAATATAAATTATTACAAATAACATACTGTAGATAACTGAACCAAGGGCCATTCTCTTCTCTCCTTCCTTTCTATGTTACTTTAGTCCTGAATGAGGAGGGACAGCATTTAGAGGGAGAAGGAGAAATGAGTGCTGACGTTGAAGTTTCTTCTCCTCCCTTTATTTCTCAAACATCTCCTTTTTTATATGGAGATAATATTTAGGTTTCCAACTAATATTCCATTTAATAAAGTGTTCTGTAACTTAATAAAAGGAGAGAAAAAGAGATTGAAAACTTCAATTTTTCTACAGTTGATAAAGACATGCTTGATTCAGTTTTTAGCCTGGATAGATTCTTCTCAACGAATTTACTCTCAGCCAAACAGATCTTGCAATCAAATGATATTCTTTCCCTTTTCTCAAGAGCATGGCTGACAGCATGCAAACTTACATTCATTATTTCTGCTCTACATGTACAATATTAAAAAAAAAAAAAAACCACTTGAATAGTGCTGTTGCTTTGAAACATGTCCTGAAACATAATTATAAATTCACATTTCCTACAAATAATGAATTCATAGTTGCACACTGCGACTTGTTTATTAAAAAGAAGAGGTCACATTACAGGTTAAGTATGTAAATTATCATATGACATAGGCAGGAAAAGTAGTCTGCTGATTTCTCCACAATTCGATTTATGCTAAATAAATTGATAACACAGTGAATTTATATATTTTTATATGAAAATTAAGGCAAGTGAAAACACTATAGAACTGGAAATCAGTGACCACTTAAAATTACACTCACTTCTATGAGAACACATCTTTACAACCTCTATCTAAAAACTTCTGCTTAATTAAATCTATTATTTCTAAATTGTGAAACTGTTCAAAACATAAGACAATCTTTGAAGAAGAATAATTTTCCTTAGATATTCAGAGATTCATTACCGAATCTCTTTCTCAGGTGGTATGTACTAAGAAGCAACACTACCCTGAGGCCAATTCAGAAGCCACTTGGTAGATGTGTCAGTGATGGTTTAGTGGGGTCAGGAAGAAAAGTGATGGGAGATAGGAGAAGTACAAAATGAAATGTAGTACTTCCAGGAAAAGTACCGAGAAAATGCCTTGGATTTTTGAAACAGACTAGCAAAGTAAATTTTTATATATACAAGTATAATTTAGAATGAAAGTTATCACCAGATTTTTCTTTGTTTGTTTTGAAAGACTCAGAGATCTATAAATAATTTATTCTTACAAAATATGCTGATTAAAAAGTGTGGTAACTATAGTATAGGAACTTTAAATTTAGCTAAACTACAAACAATGTCTATATTTCTACTAGGTGCAAAGGTGTTCAACTGTCCATTGATTGCAAACTACCTTTCTGAGAGTATGAAGGAATCCAATTGTGATATTAAACAAAAATAGATTTTATTGAACTGACTAAGCTGACGCCCCCTTCCTCTTTGTACCACTTTCTTCCTAGAGTTGAGTGTTTTATTTACAAGGAGGATGACTAGGTTACCGTAAAGAGTATACCCAAACAGTAACATGTTTGCAAGTGCGCAGGAATTCTATTAATAATTACACCAGAACAATAGGCATAAAAGTCTGTCTTGGGAAGCCTAAGGCTGTGTGGACACAGAGCAATAATTTATTTTTCAGTCAAGTTTACACAAATAACTATGAGTTTGGTGGTATGTCTATGTGCTGTTTTATTTAATGATATGGACCAGACACACTTAATAAAAGCCAAGTTCCTGTTCTCCTTAATTTGGCACTTGTATTTTCAAAATTTAGAGACAACAGGTTTCTGTTAGGTTACCATAGCCAGCACATACCAGCTGCATGAAGCAGTGAGAATAGAATATGGCTATGCGCCATTAAGACTCCAAAAACAGCAATAATGGCTCATAATAAATTTAGAAATTTATTATGTACATTTCAGTGTTTTTTTCTAGCCATATTTATACACCCTGCTAACCACCTTCTCTACACTATAGTACTGTTGTTAACTGTGCCTGCCCTGGAAGGGAAGTTGAGCTTCTATAGCTATGCATTAATAAGAACTGAATCAATTGTTCATTCTTTTCAAACTGTCCGTGTAAGTTAGCAGTAGTCATTTGAAAGAACTAATATTGAAAAAAAAGTATTCTGTAGTAATAATAATTTCTACATGCAAATAAAAATTAAACTTTATTTTCTGAGAAATGTGGTATTTCTAGTGATAATAAGGAATAATAATGACATTTAAAAAAATACATCTTGCAAGAGACTTTGTACCACTGGTAAAATAAATACCAAAGATGAAAAAAGAAATTGAAAAACTGTTTAGGATTATAACTTTTAAGATTACCAATACAGTGGTCCCTAACTAAAAATCAGTGTGATTTTGATCACATGCCAACAATGTCATTTTTTTCAACAAATTGACATAAATGTAATTTATTTAATAGTGAATTGTATTTAAGTATTACATTATATTTAAAGGTCTAACTGTAAACCTCTTTAACATTATATTAAAATATGCAGCAAAAATATTAGAGGTTCTTGATTTCCTGAATGGTCTACTCTGCAGAATTTAACAACTATCTATTAGTTGAAGGAAATTTTAAATTTCCATTAAATCCTCTAAGATGGAGACAATGAAGCTATAATATGTATTTAAATCATTTGATTAAATCAACTTTCCTTTTTATTTTCAAAGTCACATATGCTCTTCTCTTTCATTCAACAAATGTATGTTGAGTTGGTTCCTTACTACGAGACAGTTACTGCTTTGGTGCCTGGGATACAGAGGTGAAGGTGTGCACAGTCTAGTGTGGTAGCCCTAGCAGAGCTGTGTGTGGAGGTGTCATGGCACCACAGAGAAAGGAGCAATGGGCTTCCCTGGAAGTGTCCCGCAAGCTTAACTGAAAAGGTCACTGACAGAAAGTGTGAGTAATAGTCTATCAAATAGGA
Source organism: Pteropus alecto (assembly GCF_000325575.1). Classification (NCBI taxonomy): domain Eukaryota; kingdom Metazoa; phylum Chordata; class Mammalia; order Chiroptera; family Pteropodidae; genus Pteropus; species Pteropus alecto. Next base: position 10,064,467 of record NW_006494610.1, read on the forward strand.
AAGGAGGATAGCACATTCTCTGCAAGGAGAGCTTTTTATTGCGCCCCCCCGCCCCCCCCCCCTTTGCCTTTGCTTTGCCTTTGCCTTTGCACAGGCTCTCCCATGGTGAGGACAGGCAACATGTGCAGGAGGGTGAGTAAAAGGCCTTGCATATTCTGGTAAGGGAATATAATTTTTTCTCATGGGTGATGGAGAGCCTTAGCCATTTTTAACTAAGGGAATCCTATAAGAGAGAAAGAAAAATCTAGGTATGGACTTCTAAAGAGATCCAGAGAATCAAACACTAGAAATTCAGATGCATAAGACTAGTGTTCCTTCGATGTTTAATTCTCTCAGTATGTTCTTTTGCTCTATCTCATCTGCAGTAGCTGGCTTTTGACATGGCACCCTTCTATCTTCAGCCCCTCCTTTCCTCACTCCTGGGTTGTTCTGTAGGAAATTTCCCTTGCTGGTGGCCTGCAGAGAAATTTGGGATAGGAAAGCCTAGTAGACCATCTGGAAATGGTGTTTTTTATAAAGACCTGCACTAAATGTTAGTGTATTTTCCAGTAATGGTTTCTTAAGGGACCTTAAAACTTTCTAAATTATACAGAGAATTGTTAATTTAAAAAAATAAAATTTATTCTATATTTTAAAAAATTTGTTCTAGAAGAGTTTAGTAAAATTTTGATATTTTTATATTTCTATGTGGAATCTATTTTGATATCACCAGCAAAAGAGCTCAGAACAGACAATATGTGAGATGGTCATTACATCATACTTAATTTTAAAGAAAGAGCCTGACAATCCCCTCCAAAATTTATTAATTCTGGCTAAGCTTGCCAACTAAATACTCTCAGCACATGCTGCCACCAGGTTGGTGAAGATTTTTCTGAGGGCAATGAAATTAATGACAAGAAGCTATCATATTATAAGTAAAAATCTAAATATATTTTCTAAAAATTAATTTGAGAATAAATGAATTGGCCGACTTGTGACTAAAGAATAGAGTACCTTCTATTTCAAACAATAATTAAACCATGTAAAAATACTAAATATTAAAACTTTGTTTTACTTTTTTTTTTTTTTTGCTTATGTGAACATGACTTTAGAATTTACCTTGTCTGTCTCCAATTCAAATTTTATCTGTGTATGCTCCTTTCCCTCTTTCTGACCATGAACATCTATAGCTATCTGTGATATGTATTTCTAAACTACCGTCTTGAGGCAAATGGGTTTACTAGTTCAGAACTTCAAATGTAAAGGTTGTGAACATTTCAAGAATAAATGCAGGCCTGTCCTTTCTCCGCCAGTCCTTTCACATTTCAGTGCCAGTCAGATCAGTGTTAGAGCTGCCCTCTTCCTTTCTTTCTGTGGAGCAGGGCAATCATTTACATATTTAAGTGCTTTGATGATGGTCAGAAATAGCAAGTTAATAAAAGCAAAAAGGAATTAAAATGCCTTCAAGAAAACAAGGATCCATATATCAACAAAGTAAGAATTCTGACAAAGTGGCTACTGTCAATAAACCTGAAATCAATATTTAGAGTAATGAAATTACTGGAATGAGAGGTAGTAGATCTGGGTTCCAGACTTGATTTTGCCACTAATAGGTAGTGGCGAAATTACTTATTCTTTTCTTGTTTTAGTTTTCTCAGCTTCAAAGTGAGAGTATTTTCTCCGCTCACTTCCAATGGATCATAAATTTCCTAAATTGAGTACCTTATGGGTATCAGGACTTCTTTCTTGGTAGTGGTGGCTCTGTGAGTCTTATGCACTAAAATAACTAAGAACAGCTGGGCATGTGTGTAGAATTTTAGGAAATTTAATTGACACTCTCATACGTAGTTGAGCAGGTAGAAACTATGTCAAGAATCTGTCTTTTGTGTCTCACAATGCGGTTTTCTGAAGACATAGAGATTAAACCGAAAACTTTTCTCTTTGTTACATTTCACACTTGTCCTCTTTCGGTTTTAGCCTCTCCTCCTCATGAAAACCAGGGACACCATGGTGACTCTGCCTTTAAATTAGAGTTGTTTATTATGAGACATTTTCAACCATCTTAATATTTTTGTAAACCCATAACATTCGGCTGGCATTTTGGAGTCTGGTCCAATGTTCATTAAAGAGGTCAACTAGCAAAGGGACAACCTTCATACAATAAGAAAGAGGAAAGTGTTCCAATCTAAAACATTCAAGAAGGACAAGTTATCCCCAGGTAGCTCTTGTTACATACAGGGTGAAATGCATAATATTAGAGAGCTTCGGTATCACTTAATCTGGAGAATGCAGGGCAAATTTGATTTTAGACCCCATCTGCTGAAACAGGGAATCCAGAATAACAACTCCAGTTTAAATGACTCTAAAATGCTTGCTAATAAAATAAATGCTGCTATTTATGTATTTACAAACAAACTGCATGTAAAAGCAAGAAATGCACACAATATATGAACCTTAGATATTGGAAAATCAAATAGCCAAACTGATTCCAAAAAAGAAATATATTGTTCCCTGGTCAAAGAACCCAAAAAGAAATATGATTCAAGAAAGAAGTCAAGTCTGAAGTAAAAGGAGTTCTCTGATGAGTTCAGGTTAAAATCAATGTGTATGTATGATGGGAGGAGAATATGCTCAAGTAAAGCTGGTGAGACTATTATTAGTGGAGTGAAGATTAAAGTGCAGAAAAACCTGAAGATTTCAAAATAAACTAAGGGCAAGAACTAAAATTTTAAGCTATGTTTAGAACATTATAGGTTCGCTATTTCAGGCAGATTGTATAATATTAACAGATGAACAAAGAAAGCAAAATAGAGTTCTATTTTGCTTCCATCAAAGGCATTAATGTATACATAGGAAAAAGCAGAACAAACGTGGACAAAATGAAATGTCATCGCCTTATAGGTGAGGATTAAGACAAAATTTATCCTTGGATATTTTAAATGTATCCAATTATGTAGTTCTAGAAGAATTCCACCTTATAAAATTATACCTTCACTTTTTTTCATCTTTATTGAAATATAAGACAATTAGTTGCTTGTATTTACATTGTACAATTCAATGAGGGTTTTTTTTAAAAAAAATTATGCTTGAAATACAATAATATACCAATTTCAGCTGGATAGCATAGTGATCAGAGATCCACATAACTCGCAAAATGCTCATTCCACTAAATCTAGTACCCCTCTTCCTCCTTACTATATATTACAACATTATTAACCATCTTCCCCATTCTATACTCTACATCTCCATGTCTATTCTGCAACTATCCATTTGTACCTCTTAATCTCTTTTGCCTTTATTTGTCCCCCTAAACCCCCCTCCCATCTAGTAGCCCTCAAAATATTCTGTGTATCTATGAGTTTATTTCTGCTTTCATTGTTGTTGTTATTGTTGATTTTGTTCTTTAGATTTTACATGTCATGAAATCATGAGATATTTTTCTTTCTCTGTCCAACCCATTCCATTCAGCGCAATACCCTCTAGGTCCATCAAGGCAATATTATAGTCTGCATGTGTCTTTTAATCTGAAGTGAGTCTCTTATAAGCAGCATATGTAGGAGTCTTGTTTTCTTATCAATTCAGCCTCTCTATTTTTTGGTTGGAGCACTTAATTTCTTTCCAACCGAGGTACTTGTTGATAGGAATGTAGTCCCTCCAACATTTCCTGTAATACTAACTTGGTGTTGATAAATTCCCTTAGCTTACTTTTGTCTGGGAATCTCTTTATCTGTCCTTTGACTCTAAATGATAGCTTTGCTGGATAAAGTATTCTTGGTTATAGATCCTGAGTTTTCATCACATTGAATATTTTGTGCCAAGCCCTCTGTCCTTTAAACTTTCTTCTGAGAAATCAGCTGCCAGTCTTATGGGTGCTCCCTTGTAGGTAACTGCTTTTCTCTTGTTGCTTTTAAGATTCTCTCTTTGTATTAAACCTTTGGCATTTTAATTATGATGTGTCTTGGTGTGGGTCTCTTTGGGTTCCTCTTTCTTGGAACTCTGAGCTTCCTGGGGTTGTATGTCTATTTCCTTCATCAGGTTAGGGAAGTTTTCCATCATTATTTCTTCAAATAGCTCTTCAACATCTTGTTTTCCTTCAGGTACCCCTATGACATGGATATTTTTACCTTTAATAGTGTCCCATAGGCTCCTTAAATTATTATGATAGTCTTTGCTTCTTTTTTCTTGCCATTCTGATTAAGTGTTCTTGGCTTTCCCATCCTCTATATAGGTCATTTGATCCTCTTCTTTATTCACTTTGCTTATTCCATTTACTATAATTCTCATCTTAGATAATGTGTTCTTCATTTCTGACTGGTTCTCTTTTATAACTTCCATTTCCATTTTTATGTTTTTAATCTCTTTGTTGAAGTTCTCCCTGAATTCATGTACACTTCCCCTAAGTTCATTGAGGATCTTTATAAACCAGTGTTTTGAACTCTGTATCTGTTAGATTGCTTGACTCCATTATTTTTGGATCCCTGTTCTGTTCTGTTTTCTCATATGGTTTCTGTTTCTTTGTCTTCCCATTTTTGCTGCCTTTCATATCTGTTTCTGTGTACTAAGCAAAGCTCCTAAGTCTCTCGGCCTTATTAGTGTGGCTTTGTGTAGTAGGTGTCCAGTGGCACAGTCCTGAGAGGGGTTCAGCTACAGGCCAAATAAAACTCAAATCTCTGCACCTCTGGGGCCACCTGTTAAGATTCAGCAAGCAAAATCCACAGATACTGTGCTTATAGTTGCCTCAAAAGGCCACACCAGAAACCGAGGTGAACTGCCTCCAGTGTGAGTCTAGGCACTACTTAGCAAGGAGTACCTGACTCACTGAGGATATACCTGGATGTGGCTTGGATGGGGATGCGAGTTGGGAGAGACAGGGTTTCAGGGAATCCTCTGAGTTGAGTGACCTCTGTTATCCGGTTTGATGACATCTCGGCTACGGCTGTGTCATGTCTGCACACTGGGAGAGGGGAGGGCTTAACAGGAAACAATGGATACCCCTGGCACTTCTGTATAGAACGAGTCTCGCTTAGGCCCTCACTCAGACAGCTCAGTGTCCCCCTGTTAGTCCCTTGTGCTCCCTGTTCAGCCAAACCGGCACTGGTGCTCAAAGCGACCAGATCTGTCACCGGGAAAGTCCACTCGTCACACAGCCCCTTTAAGAGGGATCTGCAGCTGCCACTGCAGCTGTCGCTGCCACAGCCTCTGTTCCAATCAGCCACTCAGATCAGGAAGCCCTGTGTCCTTACTCCATCCTACTTCTGCTGTTGCAGGATGATTTCTTAGTTCTCTCCCTAGTTGTATGGCTTGTTCATCTAGATTCCACATGATTTTTCCTTGCTGTTTGCTCCTTGTTTCCATCACAACTTTGATTTGGTCGCCAGAGGGATGAACGGAGTCTCTATCATCTACGCCATTTTTTTTCCTCCTCCGCTATACCTTCACTTTTTATAGCACTTTTTAATGTAGGGTGATTTCATATACTTAATTGTATTTGATAATTTTAATAACCCAGTGTGGCTAACTGAGCACACATATTTTGCCACTTCATGGACATGTAAGTAGAGACTCAAAGAATGACATTTTCAAGGTCATATTTTTTGTAAGGGGCCCAGTAGAGCTTAGTATTCAGAGAAAATGGAGATAAAAAAGAGCATATGATTTGGAATTTTCAAAAGGTAAATATTGGAAAACATAACATTAAGGTTGATATCAGTGATTTTCAAAATTTAAAGTTAATCATTTTGTACATGATGTGGAACATTTTAAAAGGGAGTGATCCTATACTATTCATGGTTTCACTAAGAGTAAAAGTTGCTGAAAAAATTTCCTTTCCCTTTTGATTTAAGTTATCAGATATATCTGTTTGAGCAATAGGCATGTTTTCTCTCTCTTTGTAACTAAAATGGGAAATTTGCACTGATATTTATTTGGAGAATGGAGGTTTGTGACATGCCACAGAACTCTGTACTTGATTCTGCTGTGTTCTGCATTTTTATCTCTAACTTAGATGGAATATACAGTGTCAGACTTCTCTGAATAGCAGAATACAGGCAGTCCTCACTTCACACACTTTCAATGTACACAAAGATCAGTTACCATGGTTTAATTAAATAGCACTAGTCACTGTTCAAATTTCTCTTACCATATGCATGAACTATGACTAATTGCATAAATTACAAACTTTATTAGTAGCTCTTCAGTCCACAAATCACTAAGAAAATAAAAGATGCACATCATGATTAGAGAGACTAATCATACTGCTTCTTTCAAAATTTATCAGTTTGCTTTCTGCTTCTATTATTCAGTACAAGCCCAGATAGCAAAACCTATAGTTGTGTTGCCTTCTTGTCTCCCTGTGGTAAACCTGTGTGCCATTTTACAAAAATGAATAATCAAATGAGGAAATTGACCAACAAAAAAATGAAAAATGATAGTGCTGGAAGTGAAATTTGAATCAAAGATAAATGAGGTTATAGAATAAATAGCTGACCATGGGAATGCTGACATTGCTGCCATTCAAGGGACTCTAGATTGCAGCCCTAGGAATTTAATGAAGAGGAACTTATAGGCAATTGAGGAAAGTTACAGAAAAAGTGACAATATCCCAGATGAAGAGATACTCACAAAAAGCTTCATTTTAAAGGAACTCTCAGATATATTTCGAAACAATGAAAGCACCAAAAATAAAATGTTGGTAGTTGATTTAAACTTAGAAAGAAGTATGACAATCTGCAAGGCATAGCAAAGACACTCACTCCGTATCATAAATTATGTGAGGAGAAGAAGGCAAGCACTGTTCGAATTAAGTTTATTTATTTTTTATCAAAAACAATAACTCTTAATTCTCAATGTTTCTAATGTTTTAAATTATGTTGTGCTAAATTAATATTAATTTCATAATCTTTCATTTCTTCATATATTTATATCTGTCAGTAATAGAGTTTTAATTTTTTTGACAAGAAATTTTAAAGGTCATGTAACAATTATAGTTACATGATAAAACGGAGCAAAGTGATCTTAATAATGGGCTTTCTCATTATTAAGATCACTTTGCACCGTTTTATCATAAATAGTCATTTTTACAGTCCCATACTATTCTGCAAAGACTTTCTGTAATTTCAAAGGGCCTGAACTGTGGGCTGACAAATAACACTCTCTCCCACCCCCCAATTAAAGGCATTTAAGAAAAATAAGCATAAAAGTATGTATTTAGAATCATGAGTTAAGCACAAACTTAATATGAGCAAATAGTGTGACATGTATGCAGAGGAAAATAGGGTGATTGGGATTATAGGAACAGGACTGGAGTAGTTTTCTATTACCATCTGGTTCCCATATTTAAATAAGTCTTTTTAGAGAAGGAAAACCACTTTCTATTAGTTATAATTGAAGAAACTGGGAAGATGAAGGTGTACCTAATTAAATATTACTGATATGAAGAATTGGGAGTAAATTTAGCCTGTGTACCTCCAAAGGGCAAATTGGGAGACTAACAGGTGAGATTTCAAAGAGAAACACTTTTACTTGGTTGAAACAATTATTTTTTAATTTTTTTATTTTTTTTACCAAGTAGCCCAAAAATGGACTCAGAGCAATTGAATCATTTGTTTTGCTGCTAAGATTTTTTGAAATAACTATTTCACTAACAGAGTTGTCTTTCAGAGATTTGGACAGGAAGGTAACTCCTAGGTCCCTTTAAACTACAAAAGGTGTAATTCTAGAATGGTAGTTACAACAATCTGTAATAGTGAGTTATAGTTACTAAACTCCTATGTGTTGTTTATTAAGAGATACTTGGATCCTAATACAGCGTGAAGCATTAGCAAGAAAAATGGCTTTTATTTCAGAAATAAGGTTAAAATCCCTGTTCAGATAACTATGTAGCCTTAGGCAAGTTATTATCTTTAACCTTCCCCTTTGTCTTCCATAAAATAGAAATAATACCTGTTTATACTTGTTTTTTGAGAATTACAAATCATATACCAAACTGGAGTTTATAAGTCTTAACCATTATCATCTTTAAAAAATGCAACAGCAATGCAGGTAGATTTGGGTATAGAAGATTTTTTTCTAATATCAAAAATGACAATTTATTAATTCATTTAATATTTTCAAAATATTTGTTTTAATTAGGTGTGAGATATGCATGATATACATTTATAAAACCTCTATGAGAGTGAAAGATGTGAAATATAGTTGCAAAAGTGTGACGACTAGTCAAATGAACACATTTTGGATAAGCCAAAATAAAATTAGAATGAATAAAACTTCTCAAATAATCAAATTTAAAATAGTAAGATTTAGACATTCTTAACCCAAACTACAGCAACTAGAAAGACAACTGAGTTTATGATGAGACTCTATTTCAAAGTAAATTATAAATCAAATTATTTTTTAGTTTGAACCCCTTGTATTTAGTTAGTTTTTGTTTTGTTTTCAATATGGTATAAAACATATGGTATTTACAGTGAGGTACTTTCCTCACAAAATTGTAGATGAAACTATCCATTGAAAGTTAAATGATGAAATCTAGACAAAATGAATAGTAAAGTATACATCAGGCAAAACTTGACTGGAAGTATTAACATACATGCTGAAAGTATATATTAATCACAATTGGGACTGAGAAAGAAAATTAAACTAGCAAACCTAGAAATTACACAGCTAGACATTTCCATCAGCTAGACATTTCCATAAATATCTCTGCTGTGAAGATGGATCTATCAGCTTATCAAAGCCTGACATCATTCTACATTTCAGTAATATACTGAAATACTCTAGTTTAGAGTCTGAGCTCACCAAACGGTTGTCCTGTGCAACTTATCAACTAGTCAAAACATTAAGAATATCTGCTTGTCGTAGTTACCATACAAAGTAATCCTTTAACATTTGATTTTCTACATCAGTCTCCATGAGCTTGATAAAATGAGACTATCTTTAAGAAACTGAACTCTCAGTATATTGACAAAATTAAGTTTTTAATTTTGCAAAGATAATGGCCAGCTCCTGGACTGTGTTAGAACCACTAAGATTCTAACCCATGTTATTTCTTGGGAGTCATACAAATACTTCCTTGGCCATTTTCTAACCTTGGAACTAGCTTAACTTCTTTGAAACTTCTGACATGTTAGATATTTTTTCCATAAAATTAATATCTTAAATTAAGTATTTTATAATTCTCAGGAGAAATAGAAAACAGTTTTTACCTTCAAGGTGTTTAAATCATAGAATTATAATCTGTGGGTATAAACTACAAACATAACTAATCCCAAAATATTGTCATAGTATGAAATAATAGCTAATGCAAATTAGTACTGTACAGTTTAATTGTGCACGCATTAAGAGGGTACATAGTTGTAGAGCAATCAAAGACTTGGTAGTCAATTACATAAGACTTTTCAGATGTAGAAAATGATAGTTTGGGCCTGACTTATTAAAATAAAATGCATTACAAGAGGAAAATATAGGGAAGGGATTATCAAATGAATATTCATAAGAATTTCCATGTGAAAATCAAGGTATCACCCTTAAAGATTATGATGCAGGAGATATATTCGTTTTCTATTGCTGACACAATAAATTACCACAAATTTAGTAGTTTGCAACAGCATTAATTTTTGTCTTTCAAATCTGTAAATCTGAGATCTGACTCCTCACCAATCATAGGTTACCACAAGACTGAAAGCAAGGTGTCTTCCATCTGGAATCTTATCCGAGGGGCTCTAGGGGAAATCCACTTTCAGAATCATTCAGATTGTTGGCAGAACTCATTTCTGTGTGTTTGTAGGATCAAGTTCCTGTTTCCTTGGGGCTGTTGGCTGGGGGTTATTCTCAGAGTCTAGAAGGCTCCTTCATCCCCTGGCTCATGGCCTCCTCCCTCTTCAAGGCCAACAACTGAGTCCTTCTCACACTTCTTATCTCTTTGACCTCTCCTTCTGCCTCAACTCTCCTGTCCTTACCTAAAAACAGCTCTTTGCTTTTTTCTGTGATTAGACTGTGTCCACCAGGATAATCTTCCTATTTTAGGATTGATATCCTTAATTATATTTGTAAAATCTTTTTCGCCAAATAATGGAACATATTCATGGGTTCCATGGACATCTTTGGAGATTCATTATTTGGTTTACTGTGGTAAGTGACTGATTTCACCCTTTGAGAAATGCTGGCATAGAGTCAACTTGAGAACTAAATTTTCAAACATGATGGAAGATATGCCGATTCACTCTGAGTGGGAGGTAAGAGTATGAAATTAGGAAGAAAAGAATAAGAGATGACATGGAACCAATAAGTAAAGGGTAGACAATGAATTAAACAAAAACAGTGTTATTTCTTTGTTAAATACTTAGCTAATACTTGAGTTTACTTAGGATCTATTTATTTTTGCCTGGTTGAGAAAAAGTACTTTATGTAGTTCAATATGTGAAAATAATCTTCTCACTGAGCTAACACATGTATTTGACTCAGTTTGAAATTATTTCAGAGAATATTGGGATTGTTGCTATTTATAAAATTCTTTTATTTATTTATTGGTTTATTAATTTATTTATTAAAACTTGGGGCGACATTGGTTAATAAAAGCAAATAGGTTTCAAGTGTACAATTCAATAATACGTCATATGTATATTGCATTGTGTGTTCACCACCCATTTGTAAAATTCTTAAGAATTACTTCCAATCAGTAATATGTTTTTAAAATATTTTTTTTATTTTTCCATTACAGTTGACATACAATATTATAGTAGTTTCAGGTAGACAACATAGTGATTAGATATAAATATATATATTACGAAGTGATCACCTCAATAAATCTAGTACCCATCTGACACCATACATAGTTATTATGATATTATCGACTATATTCCTTATGCTATACTTTATATCCCCATGACTACTTTGTAACTACCAATTTGCACTTCTTAATTCTTTTCTCCTTTTCACCCACCCCCCAGAAAAACCCCCTCCCATTTGGTAACCATCAAAATGTCCTCTGTCTCTATGAGTTTGTTTCTGTTTTGTTTGTTTATTTATTTTGCCCTTTAGATTCCATGTATAAGTGAAATGATGTGGCATTTCTCTTTGTCTGATTTATTTCACTCAGCCCAATACCCTTTAGGTCCATACATGTTGTTGCAGAGGGCAAGATTTCATTCTTTTTTATGGCTGAGTAATATTCCATTATATGTATGTACCGCCTTTTCTTTATCAAATCATCTATCAATGAACACCCAGGTCCCCTCCATATCTTGGCTATTGTAAGTAATGCTGCAATGAACATAGGTATGCACATGCCCTTTGAAGTAGTGTTTTAGTTTTCTTTGGATAAATATCCAGAAGTGTAATTACTGGATCCTTCTTTGTCTCTTGTTATAGCCTTTGTCTTAAAGTCTATTTTGTCTGGTATAAGTATTGCTACCCTAGGTTTTTTGGGGGGGAGGGGGGAATTCCATTATAATGAAATATCTTTTTCCATGTTTTTATCTCTATTTTTATGTTTTCTACCTCTTTGTTAAAGTTCTCACTGCGTTTATTTACTCTTTTCCTAGATTCATTGAGCACCCTTATAACTAGTGTTTTGAGCTATGCGTCTGGTAGATTGCTTGTCTCCATTTTGTTTAGTTCTTTTTCTGGATTTTTGTTCTGTTCTTTCATTTGGGACATGTTTCTTTGTTTCCTCACTTTGGCTGCCTCCCTGTGTTTGTTTCTATGCATTATCTAGGGCTGCTATGTCTTCTGCTCTTGGTGGAGTAGCCTTATGTAGCAGTTGTTCTATGGGGACATGTGGTACCGTCTTCCTGTGGTGCAGTCTTCCCTGGTCACCTGAGCTGGGTGCTCCACATGTGTCCTTTGTATGGATTATGTGTGTCTTCCTCCTGTAATTGAGCATTGGTTGTTGTTTGCACATCAATGGGAGGTGCTGACTCTCAGGCTGATTAGTTGTCAGGACTGGTCAATGAGGGGCTGACCCTAAGGAGAATAATTCACTTTGGCAGCACTCTGGTGCCTGCCCAGTCTGCCCTTTGGATGTATTGTACTTGGATGCATCTCAGGGTGGTGCTGCATCTCTAGCCACCAGCGTGATGGCCACTGAGGCCTCCTGGGAGGAGCCCTTGCTGCAGGCCAAGTTTAGCCACAGCCTGTGTCCTGTCCAGGGCCACCTGGCAAGAGTCATCAAGCAATCCACAGATATATTCTACCCACACTGAGCCTTGAGGTGAGAGGCCAAGCTGCAAACTGAGGCCAGTTGCTGCTATTGCTGGGCTTAGGGCTGCTCAGCAAGAGGTATGGGACATGTTGAAGCTAGATTCTACTTGTTTGGGTTTTGTGAACCTTTGAGAGTTTTCAAGAAAGTCTGCAGTATGAGCCAAGACAGGCCATTTGTATGGAAAAGCCACTGGAAGTGGCTTGAGTGGGCCTATGAGTTGGGTGGGGCGGGGTCTCAGAGAATCATCAGGGCAGGGTGACTAGTATTAGTCTCCTCAATGGAGACTCATATTGATGGCTGTCTGTGTCTGCATGACAAGAGAGGGGAGAGCTCAAGAAAGGAACAGTGGCCTCTGCCAGCACTTCTGTCTGGGAGAAAGCTGCCCCTCCAGCCCTTGCTCTGAAGCTAGACATTTCAATTCCTCCCTGTATGTCCCTGGTACCTTTCCAGCTTCTTTCCCTTTGCTGGAGCTCAGAGTGAGTGAGTCCATCATTGAGCAAGTCCACACACAGGTTCCTTAACAGAAATGTCTGTAACTCTAGCCACTCTTTGTCTCACTTAGGCACAATTTTTGCTGGTTTTCACAGCCAGAAGTTGAATAGACTTCTTTTCTCGGCACTGTAAACCTGGGCTGGGGATCCCAGTGTGAAGCCGGGACCCCCTCGCTCCTCCAGGGGGACCTCCATAACCAAGATATTTTGCCCAGTTCTCAACTACCACATGCATGTGTGCGACCAGCTCATTCATGTCTCTGTCCCTCCTACCAGTCTCAAGGCGGTTTCTTTTCATGTCCCCAGTTGTTCAGCAAAACTTCAGGAGACCTAGTGATAGCTTTCTGTAGTTTAATTATAATTTTGATGTGGTTTTGAGAGGGAGTACAGTGTTTACCTACTCTACCGTCTTGACCGGATAACAATATGATTTGATTTGGTTGACCTTCAGTGATTTTTTTGTGATAATAATATTGTTTCTATTTATGATTCATTTTCTACCCTTTTAAAGTTTATGGTTAAATTTATATAAAATTCAGTCTTTTGGCATGAAGTTATATAAATATGACAACTGCAATCATGATACAGAATCATTTCATCATACACGCGTGCGCACGCGCGCGCACACACACACACACACACACACACACACACACAATTCTTCATGCTCCTGTGCAACTGTTTTTGCCCCTAGCCTTAACCACTGGCAACAATTGATCTGTTATTTATTTCTGTAGTTCTTCCTTTTCCAGAATGATGTCATATAAATATAATCATATAGTATGTAATCCTTTGAGTCTAGCTTCTTTCAGTTAGTATAACACATTTGAGATTCATCTAGGTTACTGCATCTATCAATAATTTGTTCCTGTTTATAATGTCTAAACTTTTGACTGAAATTGGCTATAATTAGAATCTAAATATCTTTCATAATTAAGTTACTCACAATGATTTCTTTTCACAGACACATTCAAGAACTGTTCTCGTCATAATGCTAAAATTCTGGATTTTGAGAGTTTTTCGGTTTGCTTTCTTCAAAATTTTTTAGTGAGAGTCATACACAAAACTTTTTTCGAGGTAAACATGAATTTATCTATGTGTTTGATCTACCAGTGAAGTCTGCTTAATGTTGAACAAAAAGGCGAACATTGCATTATTTTGAGTATAAAAACTAGATTTAGAGATATGGTTAGATCTCAACAGTCTACTATAAGGGAGCCAAATGTATCACCATCCAAAAAAACAGCTTAGTTGAATTTGATGCTTTACGTATGAGTTTTGCTCGTATGATAATTAACATTTTGCTGATGCTAACATTAAAATTATTTTAAATTCCTAAATGTATAACAGCTGGTGGTAGGACAGAGGCAGCTGAGAAGCATGTAAGGTGGTAGGAAGAAACTAGTTTGAATTATAAGCTTCTATAGATAGTCAGCAGAGTGGATAAGCCACATTCGGATAAAGGAGATTTGAGCAGATGTGAATTTATTCTTATTAGAATTCATGATTTCAAGCACTACACAGTGTAAGTAAATAGCTACTGAGCAGGAAACTGAAAGCTTAACCTTTTCTGTCTCTTAAATATCAGCATCTCAGTCATAACTCCATACTTAAAAAGACAGTTCTATAAGTCAGTTCTGCAGCTAAAAGAATCATTAATCTTTAAATAAGGGATTGTTCATTCTACATTCTGCTGGGGATTACATAGTGCTTTTCATGTACTGTACCTCAAAGTGTTTTACTAAGCAGTGAAGTATTTTGTAAATGTGTGATGAATATGAAATCACATAACTGCAGCAAAAGCTGAAGCACTAACAACTATTTGTTAAATCAGAAATCTGACATACATGTTTGATACTTGCCATGAAGGAATAGTGGAGAGCAAAACATGTTTATTTTCTAACAAGCATGAAGAGAATTTTCCAAGGAGAAATATTTGCATAAAGAAGTTTGTCCAGGAATGAAAATCTTCCAAGGATTTGAAAGGACACATTTCAGGATTTAATGCTATAGGATAAAACTTAGGTTGTTGAGCTGTGTTTACTGAAGAGGCATAGGAGCTTCTGGTAAGTACTAGGAAGTATGGCTGCTAGGTTAGGAATTAGTACTGTTTGTGGAGAGTGCCATGAACCTCATCAAAGATACAGGAGAGGGTTCTCTATGAAGTCTTCCTGGCTCACTCAGATGGCTACCCTGTTATTTGATGGCCCTTTTAAAGTAATTTCTTTTTTATTACTATGCTGAAATAAATTTACCTGCATAAATTTCTGTTGTTCTCAGTAGTCTGTGGCTTCTGTTCAACCAACACTATGCTTTACTCACTTGTACACCCCAGGATAAGATGTGCTGCAGTAATGGAAAGATCAGTAGGTAAAAGTCAGTATGTCCTAAGGGACACACTAGAATAGCAACACAGGTAAAAAGGGTGTTCTTAGGTGGACAAATGTGTCAGAAAATTCCTTCTTATTCTTTAAATGATGGGTTAATTAATATTTCAGATTGGCTTAATTTTTTTGGCTGGCAAGTATTCTCTGAGTTCTAAAAAATAAATCTCTCTCTGTATCAGTTGAGATTCAACAAGAGAAAGGGAAATAGGAGATATATTAAAAGATTTTTTTGTTATATATTTCCATTTATTTAATTCAACTTTGGTCTTCTGAGGTAATATTTTATAGACTTTTAAAATGCAGGTTTTATACAATTTTTGTTAAGCTATGCATTTTTTCAGTTTTATTGAGATATATTTGACAAATAAAATTGTAAGAGATTTAAAGTTTATAATGTGGTGATTTGATATATGCATACAATGTGAAAGGATTTTCCACATCAAGTTATAATTATCACATCCATTACCTCACATATTTAATTCCCCGCCCCCTTTAGTGAGAACATTTAAGTTCTAGTCCCTTAACAAATTTCAATTATACAATATGGTGCTAGCAACTATAGTCACCCTGTTTTACATTAGATCTTCACTTTATTAACCTTATAATTGAAAGTTTGTACACTTTTACCAACAACTCCTATTTCTTTAACCTGGAGCCCCAGCACCTGGCAACCACTTCTCTGCTCTGTTTCTGTGAGTTTGATTTTTTCTTTCTTTTTTTTTTTTTCTAGATTTCTTATATGCAGTATTTGTCTTTCTCTGTCTGGGTTATTCCTCTGACCATAATGCCCTCCAGTTTCATCTCTGTTGTTACAAATGATAGGACTTCTTTCTTTTTTAAGGCTGAATAATACTCCATTGTGTGTGTGTCTGTGTGTATATATGTATATCTATCACATTGTCTTAATTTATTCATTAATTTATGGGTAGATAGCTTGTTTCCATATTTTGGCTATTGTAATGCTACAATGAACATGGAAGCAGAAATATCTCTTTGAGATAATGGTTTCCCTTTCTTTAGATATATATCCTGAAGTGGGTTTGCTGGATCATATGATAGTTCTTTTAATTTCTTGAGGAACTGCTATACTGTTATCCATAGTCACTGTACTAGTTTACACCTCATCAATCATGTTAACGATGTACAAGAGTTATCTTTTCTCCATATCCTAGCCAGCATTTATCTCTTGTTTCTTTGATAATAGTCATCCTAACAGGTGTGGGGTGATATATGATTGTGATTTTGATTTGCATTGCCCTGATGATTAGTGATGTTTAAGTATCTTCATGTACTTCTTGGCCATTTGCATGTCTTTTTTGGGAAAATGTCTATTTAGGTCCTTTGCCCATTTTTTATTTTATTTTATTACTTTATTTTATTTATTATTTTTACTATTGAGTTCTATGAATTCCTTGGTTTCTTGTTTGTTATGGACATTAATTGCTTATTGATAGGTGGTTTGCAAATATTTTCTCCCATAAATAAATTATTGTCAAACCCAAATAAATTATTGCCAAGACCAGTGTCAAGGAGCTTACCTCCTATACTTTCTTCTAGGAATTTTATGGTTCCAGGTTTTACATTCAAATCATTAATATGTTTTGAGTTGATTTTTGTATATGGTATAAGAAAGTGGTCATTTTATTTTTTGCATGTATTGGTCCAGTTTTATCAACAACATTTATGAAGAGATCCACTATATATTCTTGCCTCCTTTATTGTAGACTAATTGACCATATAAGCTTGTATTTATTTCTGGGCTCTCTATTCTGTTCTATTGATCTATCTGTTTTTATGTCAATACTATACTGTTTTGGTTATTATAGCTATGTAATATAGTTTGAAATTAGAAAGTGTGATGCCTCTAGTTTTGTTCTTCCTTCTCAGGATTGCTTTGGCTATTTGGGGTCTTTTGCAATTCTATACAAATTTTAGTGTTTTTTCCTATTATTGTGAAAAATTCCATTGGAATTTTGATAGGGATTTCATTGAATCTGTAGATTGTTTTGGGTAGCAGGGACATTTTAACAATATTAATTCTTCTAATCCATGAGCATGGACTATCTTTCCATTTATTTATGCCTTCTTTAACTTCTTTCATCAATGTCTTCAGTTTTCAGGTATAGATCTTTCACCTCTTCGGTTAAATTCATTCCTAAATATTTGTTCTTGTGATTCTACTGTAAATTAAATTATTATTATTATTTTTTTATTTCTCTTTCTGGTAAATTGTTTTAGTATCTAGAAATTTAACTGATTTTGTGCATTAATTTTGTATACCATCACTTTACTGAATTCATTTATTAGTTCTAACAGTTTTTGGCAGAATCTTTAATATTTTTTATAATATTATGTCATCCAAAAGAGAGACAAGTTTACTTTTTTCTCTCTGAATTGGATGCCTTTTATTTATTTTTATTGCCTACTTGGTCTGGTTAGAATTTCTAGTGAGTACCATGTTGAATGAAAGTGGCGAAAGTGGGCATCCTTGTCTTGTTCTTGAACTTAGAGGAAAAGTTTCAGTTTTCCATCACTGAGTAGGATATTAGCTGTGGGCTTGTCATATATGACCTTAATTATGTTGAGGCATGTTCCCACTAAGATTAAGAGATTGCAAAGAATTGACTTACTTAATTATCAGGGCTAGCTAAACAAACCTGGAACCCATAGAGCAGGCCATGAAGGGGTAAGCTGGAACTCTCAGGAACAGGCTGAAACTTCTGTACCCAGGAAATATCTTCTTTTCCAGGGAACCCTCTTTTTTTCCAGGTCTTCTCTTAGGACTTTTGATACTCAGATTTTCTAGGATAATTTTCCTTACTTAAAAATTAACTAATTATGGACTTATATAATATTTACAAAATACCCTGCAGCAGCACCAAAATTAGATATTGATTGAATGACAGAATAGCCAGGTTGATACAATCTCAATCTCTCTCTGTCTCTCTCTGTCTCTCTCTCGCTCTCTCTCTCTCTCTCTCTCTCTCTCACACACACACACACACACACACACACACACACACACACACACACAATTAATTCAACTAAAACATCTTTAAATTGACAGACTATTCATGTTCCACCTTACTTACAAATATGTTTCTTTAAATAGCAATAAAATATAGGTGTCTTTGGATGGGTGAGAGAGATATTTTGTTCCTGGATGGATAGAATATTTATAGAAATAAGTTCTTTTTAAAATAAACTAATAAATTTAACAATTTTAATAAAAAATATCTATTAGGTAGTTGTTTAAATTGTCAAATAATGCTAAAATTTAGCAGGAGGAATAAATACATGCCAAGTGTTATGGATTTTAAGAAAGGAGAGATGGAAAGAGAAAAAGTAAGTAAGCTTAGTGTAATAAAAGAGTTAATATTTGTTTATCTCGTGAGTTAGTCATCAATTAAAGATTTATATTGTCTTCTTAAGGAAGTAATCAAATATATGAACAAAATATTAATTGAAATTTTACTTTTAAATGCAAAAGAACTTGTTGATCTTATATTTAAAAAATCAAATTGATTAATTGAGTTTTAGTACATACAGATAATATGCAGCCATTAAAGTCATATTGTAGGAAATATTTACGGAATTTAAATGTGTTTAAGATAGTTATATGAACAAAAGTAAGGTATAAAGCAAAAATATATACCATGATTCCATTATAACAGGAACTATATATATATATATACACACACACACATATATATATATACACACACACACACACACACACACACACACATATATATATACATATATATACATACATATATTGTTCTTGTTCTGTTATAAACAGGATAATTGTGATCTTGAGAAAACTTTACATTATCAAAAATTTTTTTAAAACTATTTTAATACTGAAATAAAGTGGAGGTTTAAAAGTTCCTTATTTAAAACTAAGTTATATATTCTGTAAGATTTTTGGTAAGAAAAGTTAATTTTAAATAAATTCTAAGTATTTAGCTAGGAAAATAACATTGTGTAGATTCAGCTTTTGTTTAACATTAAAGGCTTTTCTTTTTCTAAAACCAGCAGCACTGACTCTAGCAGAGCACTTCTTACTTTATTACTTTTGCATCTCATACTTAGAATAAACAAAGCAGGAAGCCGAACAGACCACCCAATCCTGGTTCCCAGTAGTATCTTAATGCAAACGATGGTACCTAAGCACTGATTATGCTAAATCCAAATTATTTGAATGAGTCTTGTGCTTGAGAACTCACTGGAAGGGATAAATTCTCAGTTTGAACAATAGTTATCTCTGGGTGGTAGTAATTTTATTTTACTTATATCCATTTTCCAAATTTTCAACAGTATATTTCCTTTATATAGAAAAATATTAATTTTAAAAGATATATGTAAAATTAGTGAAGAAGTTTTGCTTCTTCAGATATTAAATATATCCTAAAGCTCCAATAAATAAAACTGATGTTTTAGGAATATACGTAAAGATCAATGTAACTGAATAAAATGTCAGGAATTAATATATGTTAAAAAGTCACTTCATTTCGGTGGGAAAAGGATGAGGCATTAAAAAATTTTTCTAACAAATGATTAAACATTTTTTAAAAAGATGAATTCAAAATAGATCCCTATCTACCTCCTCATGCCATACCACAATCAGCTTTTGATAAAGATTTTATTGGAAAAAAAGCGACACCACAAAACCACTAGGGAAAACAATATCTGTGATTATAATATCAGTGTAGAAATGTCTTTCTTAAAAAAGCATAAAAACTCCGAAGAAAAATAGCTATAGATTTGACTACACAGAAGAGTAAATTTACAAATAATATGATAGATATTTTTAGTCATTTAAAGTCAAATCACAATTAGGAAAGAATATTTAAGTGTATTATTAATAGATAAAGCACTTTTTTGAATCAATATTTTTAAAAAGCAGAACATGAATAAAGAGATAAATACAATGACTAATAAGCATATAATTGTTTAACCAACTAACAATAAAAAATAAATGAATGAAAACAATAATGTACATTTTTGCATGTTACGTTGGCCAAATGATATATGATCTCTAATTTTGTTTGCCTCTTTCTCTATCTCAGATATTTCAGAATTGTGAAAGCTCAGTAAAACTCTTTTATACTTTTAGTCTAAGTTTAATTATTATGTAATATTTCTATAGGTCAGTTTGCTTACGCTTATCAAAAAGCTTAAGGTTTTGCAGTACGTCTTGTTACCGTAGGGGCTGATCAGAGTTCAGTGTCGCCCCAATATCAAGGGGAGAGGGAAAGGGATAACGGTACAGAAGTGTAGTTAGCATTTTTCCTTGGTTCTTCCTCATTGATGCAGTAACAATTCACAGGTCAGTGAGATTTAGAAAATATTTATTAAAAATATGTTTTAGAAAGACAAAAAATGCCCCAAGGAGGTACATTGTCCAAGTGAAGAGCTGTAACAGAGTGCTGGAACCACAATAACCAACATGAAGGGACCAAAAAAGGCCATGAAAAGTCCAAAAAAGGGGCGTATAAAAAGACCCTGAAGTGGGAATGTCTGGGCCATGACGAGTGGTTCCAAAGACATACCCAGGTGATTGGCAAGTGAGGTCATTTTGATTGACACTTGCCTTCTATATAACTCTTTGTCTAGTGCACATGTGCGTACCCAGAAATCTACTACTATTGGGGTGTTCTTTGAGCACTCTCTAGGCTGAGCCCCTATTCCTTTGTTCCCCAATCACTCATATATGACTAGCTACCTAACACTTTGACCACACAATTCTATTTTTATGGTTTATCCCAAGATAATTATAGAAGAGAACAAATAAACCTAATTTTTAAAATTAGTAGCAATTTTAATTTATAATTCAATAAATTGTGGTACAAATATGCAATGGAATAATACACAACCATTGAAAATGATGTTTCAATGAAGGATCTATTACAAAAATGAAAGAAACAGTTTAAAAATAACATAATACAGTATAACATTCTTGTAAAAATTGTTTACACATGTGTACACAAAAGTCTGGATGGACATATACACAATTATTTACAGTGGTTAACTCATGATCTTTCTTTTTTATTTTTACTTAATCATATTTTCTAAGTTTTCTAATTTTAATATGTATTACTTTGATAAAGGATTTTAAAAGTTACTGAAAATATTGAATTTCAGTGGAATTTATACTTTTTTATATAAAGATAAATGTATAACGTTATAGATGAGTCTCAGATCTCTAAGAATAAACTTTGGCAGAATTTTTTTTCATTTTCTTCTTTTTTTACCCTAGAACTTTATATTATACTCAATTGTATTATTCTTTTGGATAGCATATAAAAGCATTTTATTTTGCTCTCATCCAAAAATTGAACTTAATATACTGACACTTAGACTTTTAAAACTATTTTCCACAATACAGCACTAGTTTTATCTTTTAAATAACTGAAATTACTAAAGGGAAAACTTGCATTTAAATGTATTTAACGTTTGAATCATTATTTGCCTAGCTATTCTCCCTTCACAGACATATCTGTTATGCTAATATACTCTCTGGAGCCTTAGAGAAAGAAACTTTTTAAATATGTTCTCTTAAATTTTTTACTGAAATGGAAAAATAAACAAATCATTTAGAAGCCAGCAGCTTTAAAAGCCACTTGCTTTTTTACAACATTGCATGAAACTGTGAAGGAAGAAATTTCTTTTTTCCCTCTCACTTCTCCTGGGCAAACCCCATGGTACATTCATTTACCCCATGGTCTCAAAACACAGATAAGGCTCTAGCTTTCAGGAAGATGTTTGAGAAATCATGATTATGGTCTATGTCAAATATACTATCAAGGTATTCTTTTGACTGGCTGGAGCCATCTTGACACCATTTGGAATAATATAAAAAAATTAATTTCAGAAATTTAAGAAGGAGTGAAGATTAACATTACAGTCCCAATTAGGGTCTCTTCAAGTAGCCTAACTACTAGTTTCTCAGCATTCTTAAATTTTCTTCTCATCCTTCTCTGACCCACATACCCCACTACCCAACCTGAGCTTTTATTTATACTTTTTAATATATAATATATTTTTTTTATTTTTTAATTACAGTTGGCATACAATATTACATTAGTTTCAAGTGTACAACATAGTGATTAAACATTTATATCTTACAAAATAATCACCCCAATAAATCTAGTACTCATCTGACACCATCCATACTTATCACATTATTATTGACTATATTCCTTATGCTATACTTTACATCCCCATGACTATTTTGTAACTATCAACTTGTACTTCTTCATTCCTTCCCCTTTACCCACCCATCTCCAACCCAGCTTCTGTCTGGCAACCATCAAAATGTTCTCTGTATCTGTGAGTTTGTTTCTGTTTTGTTTGTTTATTTTGTTTTTCAATTTCCACATGTAAGTGAAATCATATGGCATTTGTCTTTCTTTGCCTAACTTACTCCACTCAGCACAATACTCCTAGGTTCATCCACAGGAGTATTGTGCTGAGTGGAGTAAGTTAGGCAAAGAAAGTGGAGTATGTTACAGATGGCAAGATTTCATTCTTTTTTATAGCTGAGTAACATTCCATTGGGTATTATCCATTTTCTTTATCCATTCATCCATTGATGAACATCCAGGTTGCCTCTATATCTTGGCTGTTGTAAATAATGCTGCAATGAACATATAGATGTCCCTCCAAAGTAGTATTTTAGATTTGTTTAGATAAATATGTAGAAGTGGGACTACTGGGTCCCTCTTTGTCTCTTAGTATAGCCTTTGTTGGTCCCCTTACCTGGGTGCTCCAAATGAATCCACTGTATAGGTTGTTTTTTGCCCTCCTGTTGTAGTTGAACCTTGGTCGCTATTTGCACATCAATGGGAGGAAGTGACTCGTGGGCTGGTTGGTTTTGAGGACTGGCCAGTGACTACAGTGGAGGAGCTATTGTACAGGGGCTGACCCTATGGAGTGAGATTCACTTTACCAGGGCTCCTGAGACGGCCATCATCCCTTTGGGTGTGTCATCCTCAGATGCAGCCCTAAGTGGTGTTCTGGCTCACTTTGAAGCTGGCCACTGTGTGTACAGGCCCCCGGAATCTCCTAGGAGGGGCTCTACTGCAGAATAAATTCAGCTGTAGCCTGTTCCCTGCCTGCGGCCACCTGGCATGAATGACCAAGCAATCTCCAGTTATCCGCCACTTGAACCGTGCTTAGAGGTGCCTTGAGAAGACAAACCACAACCTGAAGCTAGTGTCGGTATTGAGGATGCTCATCAAGAGATACAGGGCACCCCAAGGCCAGATGCTGCTTGTTTATGTTTTGTGAACCTTTGAGAGATTTTATGAAAATTCGCAGTATGAACCAAGACATGCCATTTATATGGAAAAGCCACTGGAATCTGCTTGGGTGGGCCCACAAGTTAGGTGGGGTAGGGTCTCAGAAGATCACCAGGGTGGAGGTGACCAGTGTTAGCCTGGTCAAAGGACACTCAGATATGGTGGCCGACTGTATCTGCATACTGGGAGTGGGGAGGGCTCAACAAAGAAACAATAGATTCTATCAGCATTCTGTCTGGGAGAAAGCTGCTCCTCCAGCCCTTGCTCTGAAGCCAGACAATTCAGTTCCTCTCCAAATGTCCTTGGTGCCTGTCGAGCTGCTGTCCCTTCACTGGAGCTCAGAGCAAATGAGTCCAACAGTGAATAAGTTTGTGCTCTGGCCCTTTAAGAGGAATGCCTGGATCTCCTGAAGCCCTCTGTCTCACTCAGCCACAAACTCTGCTGGTTTTCACAGCCAGAAGTTATGTACGCTTCTCTTATCAGCACTGGAAACCTTGTGTGGGGCTTGGACCCCTCACTTCTTATGGGGGACCTTTGCAGCCTAGGCATTCCTCCTGATTTTTAACCGCCATGCCTAGGTTTTAGACCAGCCCTTTCAGCCTCTTTCCTCCTTTCAGTCTCAAGGTGGCTTCTTCTGTATGTCCTTAGTTGTAGGACTTCTTCTTAGCTAGACTTCAGGTGGTTCTCATCGATGGTTGTTCTATAGTTTAGTTGTAATTTTGATGTGGTCATGAGAGGAGGCTAGCACAGCTTTTTCCTATTTCGCCATCTTGACCAGAAATTATTAATACTTCTTACTTCAGCCTTAATAACAGCTTACATTAACTGTTATTAATAATAAGGGCTTACATTAACGTGGCTAATTATGGATGATATAAATGTGTTCAGTGCTTTATGCATTGTGGCAGTTACAATTAGTTTAGACTGAGTAACAGGAAATACAAAACAACAATAACTTAAATATAATTCTCTCTCATGTCAGAGAAGCAGTTCGAGGCTGTTAGGGTCACCATCAAGTTGTTAAGGATACTAACTTTTTTTCTTGTGTTATACCATCATCTTCAGCACAGTCTTTCCAAGGAAGCTACTTAAGCTCCATTCGTTTCACCCACATTCCAGCATTCCAGGCAGTAAGGAGGAAAGAAAGAAGAAGATAAAGAGTGCATGACAGCTGTTTTCAAGGAGGTTTTCTGAAAGTGGAACATGTAACATTTTTGTTTATTGTAGATGCCCAAGAGCCTGGAAAGCATAATACATCATAGTATGTATTCCAGACATCTTTGTAATTAGATAAAAATTGAGAGATTTTTTTACTGATTACTGGAGTGACTAGCTTCCATATGCAATAATTCCCTTGGCTTTTCACAACAGCCCTTTAAACAGATGTATCTTACCTTACCTCTTTTTGCTTCTGTTATGGGCCTTGATCCAGATCTCTTGAGATTGGATCCCATCTTGTGGATAGGAATCTACCTTGGATCCCCAATCTCACCTATCAGCACTCATGGATGGTGCTTTTGTGTGTGTGTGTGGATTGTCAGGATGCTGCCCCTTTGGATCTTTGAGCAGTGCCTACTTTCTGCCTCTCTCATGACTGTCTGTCTTAACTCTTTCAATTTATGTGGTCCTCCAGCACAAATCTTCTTCATTCTGACCTATCCCTCTCTAGCAGAGCCCTTATTATAGCACCACCTATGTTTGTGTTACTAAAGTAAAAAAGCAGCAATGCAGACTTTGACATATATTTTAAATTATACAAATTTTAGTAAATATTTTCTGTTTATCATAAGGAAACAACTGAGATGTAGATATGCCATCTTCCCTTTTTTAGTAGATTGTGACTTTGGGTGAGTTATTTCATATCTCTGTGCTTCATTTTCCTTGTTTATATGATGGCTAAGTTAATCTATAGGAAGCAGTATTGACATGTAAGCCTTCAGTGAGGGTTGACTAATAATAATAATAATAATAATAATAATAAATTACATATATACTATAATAACAATACTTATTATTTTAAACTCTCTTTTTGTCTTTTAGATTACTTCGTGGTTTTATGACTTTTATTTAGTGACTATTAATCAAATAGAAAATGTGCTACTTGAGAGGGCTATTAGAGAGATTATCAATAATCTTTTTAGAAAATTCACAGCAATATTTTATTCTTAATTGATAAGTCTCTCTTAGAGAATTGAATTGAATTTGCCATAGTTTTAAGTTATCTTGACTTTCTGGCTGACAGGGAATTCTAAAATAATTCTTGTTGCTAGTGAAATAAAATTGAGACTCTTGAGGAAGTAGGAGCAGAAGTGATGCATGGGTACATTTGAGTTTATTTATGTATTTGGGATTTAAATAAATAGAAAGATTTTGATGAATCATCTACATAGTAATTCATCCTTTTCTTCAAGAAAGGCATAATCACATGCATATTAGATAATATCAGGAACTTAATGGCTTTGGATTCTTGAAAACATTTTATCATTGGCGTATCTAAATACCTGTTCTTCGTATCAGTCAGAACTTGAAAAGAAACAGATGACACTCAAAGGAGTTATTTAAGAGAGTTCACTGGCACTCCTTGTAAAGGTATGGTCAGGGTTATGGAAATGAATTCAGGAAGGTGACAAGGCACCTAAGAGCCAGCAAGAGAAGGAATCCTGTTACATAAGAGTCTTGAAGGTACATGGTGGGGAGCAGAGAGAATGATGATCATGCTAGGGAGACTGACTGCTTGATAGGATTTGTGATTTTAGATAGAACATACCAGTTGCCAAAACTATTTCCTGGCTGGGAGAGCACTGGGGAATATTTACCCTGACCTCTTTCCTCTCTCACTCTTATCTCTTATTTGTGCCTCTCATTTTCCTAATCTAATTGGAGCCTCAGGGCACAGGATTCAGACAATGGGTTGTATAAAGGTCAGCCTCCCAGGGCAGAGTACAAGGCACAGAAAAGGAGAGAGTGGTAATGCAGAGGCCATAGCGCATAACTAGCACACTTCTGTCTGAAAGTTTAGCCTTGCCTCATACTCTGGACCTATTCAAAGTCCTGAATTAGGCATACTGTGCCTCAGAATATCAGTGTTAGTTATTCTGAGTCTAGAGACTCACGTTCTCAGAAGTGACCTTCTTCAGGCATGAGTCATTTTTTCCTTTTTTATGGTGTTTTGATTATCAGTTCTGTGTACTTTGTGTCTAAATTCCAGACCAAGTTGTTGAGGACACTGGGCCTTGGTTGCCTCATTTACAAAATCTTAAGGTTGGCACAGCTCAAAATTTCAATTAAAAATTTTTCCTTTTAAGAGGATACGGAGAAAAAGAACCCTCATACACTGCTGGTGAGACTGCAAATTATTACAGCCACTATGGAAAACAGTACGGAGGTTCCTCAAAAAACTAAGAATTGATCTACCATATGATCCAGCAATCCCTCTACTGAGTATTTACCCCAAAGACTTGAAAACCCACATCCAAAAAGATATTTGCACACCGATGTTCATAGCAACAGTGATGTTATTCACAGTGGCCAGGACATGGAAGCAACCAAATTGTCCTATGATACCTGATTGGCTAAAGAAGCTGTGGTACATATAAAACTAAGAATTGATCTACCATATGATCCAGCAATCCCTCTACTGAGTATTTACCCCAAAGACTTGAAAACCCACATCCAAAAAGATATTTGCACACCGATGTTCATAGCAACAGTGATGTTATTCACAGTGGCCAGGACATGGAAGCAACCAAATTGTCCTATGATACCTGATTGGCTAAAGAAGCTGTGGTACATATATACAATGGACTCTTACACAGAGGTAAAAAAGAATGAAATCTTATCATTTGAGACAACATGGATGGACCTTTTGAGGTTATTACGCTAAATGAAATAGAGCAGATAAAGACATACTATATGATCTCACTTATATGTAAATAAATAAATATATAAAGTCTGTGATCTTAAAAAAAAAAAAAAAATTCCTTTTAATTCCTGACCTGAGGAACATATCAACCATGAGTTTTCTGTATTCATAAGTTGAATTTAGACAAACGTACTTTTACATAGCTCCAAGGCAGCTGTGAAAATTTGATTTTGAGTTTATAAGTAAATTGTGGTTTACACCTGTTGCAAAAAACTAGAAAGAGAGAATGAAATGGTAAGGTTAGAAAAGGGAGGTAAGAGGAAATGCTAAAATCACCAGGGATTAATGCAATGAAGTCTGGAAAGAGATAAAAATGAAGCCTGAAAGACAGGAGCCTTAGGAATCAAGCATCATCAACTCCTGAGTTAAAATCAAAAATGCCCTGAACATTTTGTAGACAAGAGTAAACAGAAAATAGTTCCTAATTTATGTACTCTTCACAGCAATGCAAAGTATATTTACAAACATCTAGTTAAAACTTGGCAGTGGGTAGATCCTGAAATTTTTTAAGAAATAATAAATTGTATATGGAAATGAATAGCACAGAATCTATAATTACTAATGATGTGTAAATAGTATTGGTGTCTGTTTTTCTTTGTTGGAGGTGATTTTGATTTATTTGAGGGAAAGCTAAAAAAATGAATGACTTTGATATATTTGCTTGGTCTTTTAAATCTATTTTTCCATAAGAACTTAGATTTTTAATGTTAAAAGAATGATATTATTCAATAACTTTATCTTTGGAATTGATGATAAATATAGTATATCTATGTCACGTGTTCCAAAAACGAATGTTTTTAGAATCTTCACAAGACATACCAATTAGTAAATCAGTGAAACAAAGCCCAGTTGTATCCAAATCCAAATTATTTAGCTGAGCTAAAAAATATAACTACATTTTGAAATTTACTGCCTTGGTGAATTTTATAATAGCTTAAAATATGACCCTCTTTTTTTTTTACCACTCATAATGTAATATACAAATGAGACTTTTGAAATATTTGGAAAAATTTTATTCTTCAGAATTATGTGTTTTTCCTTCTAGTTAAAATTCTTTACAGTATATATTGAAGGCTGTTAAAGAAACGAAATTTAACATCGTAGTTTACAACAGAGTCAGCAAACCATAGACCATATTCAGATCTGGCCTCCTATTTTGCTATGGGCTATGAGCTAGCTATGGTTTTTTGCATTTTTAAATAGTTTTAAAAATTCTAAAAAAGAATAAAATTTTGTGATTTGAAAATTATATGACATTCTAATTCTGTGTTCATAAATAAAGTTTTCTTGGAACACAGCCCTATACACACTTTTATGTGTTGTCCATTGCTGCTACAATGGCAGAGTTCAGCAGTTGCAACGGAGACCACATAGCTTGCAAAATGTGTGGTATTTACTATTTAACATTTGATAGAAAAAGTTTGCTGTGGCTTATGGGATTCTATTAAAATTCATTTTCTTGAAGACAGAGATATAGAATACTATTTAAAGCATAATATTCTTCTATCTACCTATGATCTTTTAAATCTAATATCTCTTGAAAGCTAATTCCTGTTAATACAACTATTTATAATAATAAGTTAATTTTACATGATGTATTAACAGTATAAGTGTTTCTTTTTGTTCAGTTTCTTCGGCCTTAGAAAATAATTGACAGCAATGGTTGAAATCTTGCCAATACAAACATTCTCTTTTAGATGAATTATGATTATATCAGAAATATTTCTCTGAAGGAATTATGATGCTTGGTGTAACATTTCATAGACTATTGAAGTATAAGCTTTCTTTTAAGGGAAGATTTTTTTTTTTTTTTTTTGGCTGGTGAGGTTGGAGAGCAACAAGCTTCAAGAGGAATTTTCTTCAGTGATGAGGAACTTGAGAGACAACATAATCAAAGCTGAAAGATCTTGAGCACTCAGAGAACCAAGGATATGAATTAGCAAATATAGTCCACTGTGAATAAATGCTGAATAAGAAAGTCTAGGAAAAGGAGATGATAAAAGGTGATAGCTGCTAAACTTCTAAGTTCTAAAGAATAATGAAAAAGGAAGATTTAAGGTTTTATAAAGGGGGAAAAGGCTCTTAAATCTTAATACAAAAGTGGAACTGCAATGAAAAAGACAAACTAGGTGCTGAGTTGTACACTATTGTGAGAACAGTATGTGATAAATCAAGAGGGCAGTCATAGCTAGTATGAGGGATGAAATTCACCCACTATTTAATACAGTATCAGAATTCGGGAATTCACCTTCAGTAAAATTTTGATGTAGTCAACAGACACCATAGATACAACTTACCATGTAGGACTGGATTCTTTCTCAAATAGAGAAGAAAATTTTATTTCTGTGACAGGAAGTTTAGAAACCAAAGTAAGGCATTATATATATCAGCTATAGTTTACTATCTAACCACAGTTGGTTTTAAATTTAAGTCTTATGTATTGAATTTAATTTATCATTTTGTATGCCTGTCTCATGGGCTTTGAATTCATATTTGCCTTTGCTGATGTCTATAAAAGCTTTAAGAGAATGTTCTGGGCAAGTCAGCTAATATTCTATGGAAAGTGTCATTAATAAAGGAATTTTTACATTGTAAACCAGTTAAATGATAGTCTTCAAGATCTATCTCTTCTTAACTGGTCTAAGAAAAGTGTCACCACCATTATTTCCTCTTACAAGTGATGAGATACATTTTGGAGAGGCATTTTCATAAAACTGAGGAAAATATAGCCGAAATAAGAGGAAATAAATCCATATAAAATAATATGAAAGGAGGATAGAATTATCTGTTTTTAATAACAGAAAATTATGTGTAGCTATAGGTATTTTCTATGCCAGTGGGTAATTAGTGCTTATTCATAATTGGGAAAAAAAAAAACAAAAACAAATCAGAGCAGCATGAAAGAATTTAGTTATGAATTTGTATTGCTATAAATGAGATTAAATGAACATGGTTTTCTTAAAGGAAAAATATAATTGATTGTTGAAGGTGAAATCTTTTAGTTTTAATCACTTGTATTACACATGAATATTTATTAAATTCAACATTGATTCATTACAAAAGGCTTTTGTAATGAATTTGTTACAAAAAGTAAACATTTATTAAACACTCCATAACCTTATATTTGCAACTTTATTTCTATCATTATAGAAAGCTTTTGTAAACATTGCATAACTTTGAATGTATAGTATTGAATCTATGTTAACAGTAAATGGTGACCATAAGAACAACTTTAAGAAATCTTTAGTAGGTCTTATCCTTTCGTGGATGAATCCACACAAATCAACCTATATCTATCTACTTAGAAGAAGAGACATCTGGTTCCATTTTATATCTATAAATGTTTCAGAACTCTAAAGGACTCTAAAATGAATATCTTTGAAATGAATAAAACCATTTACTCCTGAATATGTTGTTGAAATTCCCAGAAGAGACTTCTACTGAACTGTCCTCCATGTGGGGAAACTATCCTGAAATTACTGATTCCTTGGAATCAAGTGACTTTTTTTTTTCTTTTTCTTTATTTACAGAGAAGATGGGTAGAGTTTATTTGATTGCTTTGAGTTAATCTTCTTTATAAACAAAGAAGAAGTAAATTAAAATTTTCTATTTCCAGTAACTAAACCCCAAATACTTGCGAAATGCCCAAATAAATATTTATATTTACATAATTGGAAAGTTCAACTAAGTGAAATGAATATTGAAATGTTTATACCCTTTAGAAAGTCTCAGATTCTTTTCCTTAGTTAGCAGCAGCTACATAAACTCATTAATGGAAAATTTTCTGTATTTACAAATACACACTTTAACCTATTTAATAAAATGCTTGAAAACTGTCTACATTTTGAAAACAAAATATTTTAATTCTCAGTGTTTTAAAGTGGAAAGATCTTTCCATTTTGATCAACAAAATGAGGATACACTTAGGAAATGAAAGAGAAGCAAGATTGCCTTTTCAGAATGACATAAAGAAGACCTCTGAAAATATACACCTTCATAAAGCACCAAGATAATTTGCAAAATTGTCCAAATCAACTTTTTTAGAACTTCAGAAACTAACTAAATGCTGAAAACTGGCTGAAATTCATTGATAACAGTGAACTTTATGGTATTTTAACATTTTCTAGTATCATATCCCTCTCCCTAGCTCTCCATGAAAGGCTTGAAAACCAATAGCCTCATAACTATGGTAGCTGTGAAAACTAGTATTTTAGGGGGCAGAATGGGTATGAGGCTTCTCAAAATTCTTATACTCATAAATAGTCATTACTTGACCTATTGAGCAGTTTGCTGAAAAGTTCCATTGTCAAGGTTTGTCTTTATTTAATCTGATTCAGACATCTTTCTGTCTCATCCTTGAGATATTTGTTGAAAACAATTAGTAATAATTACTTAACAATACAGCTTCCTGAGGTGGTGCTACCATGCAGGGCTAATGAGAGGCTGGCCAAAAAACGAAAAAGAACCACTATGGAATGGACTTTATAGGGAGCTTTGAAAAGCTCCAACATATTCTTAGGAACCTCAGAAGCCAGATGTATATAAAGGACTGTTCACATGTCCAGGAAAGATGTGAAAAGGCCTAATCTCTTCTCTCTGGCTAAACTTAAGGCTCTGTGTGACTAGGAAGTGAAGGCTAAGACACAACTATAAATTCTCTGCAAAAGCATTGAAGATGCACTCCAACATATACAAAGAGTCACTCAACAAAGTTTGAGAGACTTATTGGTTCAAAGAATTTAAGGACATCTCCGTCAAATCATTAACTGTCCACTAAGCTAACTGATCAGAGATTTCATTGGCCACAAACAATTAAGATTATAGATTTTAAAAATTTGAAAGAATTTGTCCAGGAAAGTCACTAAGTAAACCAACAACAATAACACGGCAACAAAAATCCACCCTGGGGAGGGGGAATCTGATTTCCAGAATTGCCACATTATATTTTTTAAAAATGTTCAGTTTTTAACAAAATATGAAGCATGCAAAGAAACAAGGATGTATGCCCCATGTGCATGGCCAAAAGCAGTCAATAGAAACTGTTCCTAAAGAAGCCCAGTTATTGGACTTAAACTTTAAATCAGCTATTACACATATGTTCAAATAACTAAAGGAAACTATGTCTAAAGAATTAAAAGAACGATGTCTCACCAAAAAAGAAAGGATAATAAAAAGATATGAATTATAGGAAAAAAATAAATAGAAATTTGGAATTGCAAAGTACAATAACTGAAATGAAAAATTCACTAAAGGCTTACCAGTGGATTTGAAGTGACAGAAGAAAGAATCAGGGAAGTTGAAGACAGGTTCAATGAGATTATTCAGTATGAGCAACAGAGAAAAAAATAATGAACAAAAACAGAAAGACTTAGAGAGCTGTGAAAAAACCATTAAGTATATCAAAATACCCATAAAAGGAGTTCTAAAGGAAGAAAAGAGAGAAATATATAGGAAGAAAATTCAAAGAAATAAAGGCTGGAAATTTTCCAAATTTATGAAGAACCCTAATATGGATATACAAATAGCTCAAGAAACTCCTCATAGGAATAACTCAGAGATCCACACCTAGAACATCATAGTCAAAACTGTCTAAGCTGAAGACAAAGAATCTTGAAAATAGCAAGAGAGAACCAACTCAACACATACAAGGGATCCTCAATAGGATCAACAGATGAGTCTCATCAAAAATTATGGCTAGAAAAAGAAGAGCAAATTGAATTTGAAGCAATCAGGAAGAAATAATAAGGATTAGAGTGGAAATAAGTGAAATAGAGCATAGAAAACAAATAGACAAAATCAAAGAAAATCTCTTTGAAGAGATCAACAAATTTGATAAACCTTTAGCTAGATCAACTAAGCAAATAAGAGAGAAGACTGAAATTACTAAAAATCAAGAATTACAAAGGGAATATCACTAGCAACCTTACAAAAGAGCAAATGTGCGCCAACAAATTAGACAACCTAGATGAAATGGAGAAATTTCTAGAAAGCCAAAACTTCCCGAACTAACTCAAAAATTTAAAAAAAAAAAAAAATGAAAATCTGAATAGACCTCTAACAGGTAGAGATTTAATTAGTAATGAAAATATTTCATCCCCCCCAAAATTGCAAGCACAGGTATTTTCACTGATATATTTTACCAAATATTTAAAGGATTAACATCAATCTTTCTCAAACTCTTTCAAAAAGTAGAAGAGGAAGGAAGACTTTTTGAGTCATTCTGTGAAGCTGTTAATCTGTTAAGATAACCACAGACATCACAATTAAAGAAAATGACAGGCCAATTTTCTTTATGAATATAGACACCAGAAATCTCAACAAATGACTAGCAAACTTAATTGAACAGCATATAAAAAGGATTGGGTAACATGACTAAGTGAAATTTAACCAAAGAACAAGGTTTTTTAATCTAGGAAAATCAATGAAATGGATGTAATGCCCTGAATTAAAATGGCCAAAACAACATGATAATCTTAAAGATACAGAAAAAGAATTACACAAAATCCAACACATTTTAATGTTACAGCAGTCAACAAACTAATAATAGAAGGGAATTTCTTCAATTTAATAAAGGTCATCTACAAAAAACTCTACAGATAACACATACTTATTGGGGAAAGACTAATGCTTTCCCCTTAAATCAAAAACAAGAGATGTACGCTTGCACCTTTTCTATTCTGCATTGTATTGAAGATTCAGGCGAAGGAAATTAGGCAAAAACTAGATAAAAGGCATTTAGGTTGGGAAGAAAGAATTAAGTCTACCTCTATTTGCAGAATACATTAAATTGTATATTGAAAATCCATACATAAGGAATACAGACACACACAAACTATTAGAAATAATTTCAGCACAATCGATATACAGAAAACAATTGAATTTCTATATATTACCACTGAACAATCCAAATAGTAAATTAAGAAAACAATTACATGCATAATAGCATCAAAAATAAATACTTAAGAGTAAATACATAAAATATTATATTAGTTTCGGGTGTAGAATAAAGTTATTTAACAATTGTTTACTTAACAAAGTGATCATCGTGATAAGTCTAGTAACCATCCATCATCTGTTTTTTCCTTGTCTGGAAAACTTTAACTCACTTTCAATTCTTAGTGATAATTTTGCCAGGTAGAGTATTTCTGGTTGTAGTTTTTTTTTTTTTTTTCTTTTTTCTTTTATCACTTTGAATATTTCATGCTTCTCGCTTCTGGCCTGCCAAGTTTCTGCTAAAAGCCGTTTATAGTCTTATAGGGGTTCCCTTGTACAGAACTAGTTGTTTTTTTCTTACTGTCTTTAAGATTCTCTTTTTACACTAAACCTTTGACATTTTAATTATGATGTGTCATAGTATGGGTCTCTTTGGGTTCAAAACGGGTGCCCACCAGTGCCCAGCTGGCCGGGTGGAAGAAGAGTAAAACAAAGAAAATAAACTAACAGAAATGGCATCCTCTAGCACTCCCATCCTTGGAGAAAGTTCCAGCTACCCTTTCTGACATATGTCCTAAAATTAGTCAATGTATCGCCTTCATGTATGACCCAGGCACTTTCAAACTGCTGTCTCTGCACTGGGACTCAGAATGAATGAGTTTGTGTACAGGACTTTTAAGAGTGAAGTCTCAATTTCCTATATCCCTTCCATTCTCCAGGACATAAACCTTGCTGGTTTTTAAAAACAGATGTTTGGGAGGCTCCTCTTCTCAGTGTATGTTTTCCTGGCTATGGAGCCTGATGTGGGTCTCAGACTCTTTGCTGTTCGGGGAAGTACTTCTATGGTAGTCATATCCCTCCCACTTCTGAAATCAGGGGGTGAGTCCTGACTAGATCATGTCTCTGCCCTTTTTATTCATCTCAATGTGGCTTTTTCAGTTGTAGAAAATTTTTCCTGCTAGTCTTCATATTCTCAGAGACAGTTGCTCTATATGTATTTGTGCTTCTGTTATGTCCATGGGAGTTCAGCCCAGGATCTTCCTACTGTGCCATCTTGACTCCACCTAAATAAATATAACCAGGAGGTCCAAGACTTATACACTGAAAATTACAATTGCTGAAAAAAATTAAATAAGTGGAAAGGCATTCTGTGTTCATGGATTAGAAGACTTAATATCATTAGGAGGATAATTCCTCCCAAAGTGATTTATAGATTCAATACAATCCCTATCAAAATCTCAACAGCCTTTAGTGCAGAAAGGAAAAAGTTGATTCAAAAATGCATATGTTATCTCGAGGGAACTCAAATAACCTAAACAATCTTGGAAAAGAAGAACCAAGTAGCAGAGCGTATACTTCCCCATGTCACAACTTATTACAAAGCTATTGTAGTCAAAACAGTGTGGTAATGGCATAAGGATAGACATATTGACCAATAGAATATTACTTGGAGTCCAGAAATGAACCCATACTTTTATGGTCAATTAATTTTTGAAAAGGGCACCAAGATAATTCAATGAGGAAATAATAATCTTATCAACAAATGATATTGAGGCAACTGCTTATTCACATGCAAAAGAGTAAAGTTGGATCTCTTCCTCAAGCCATTAAAAAATACAATCAAAAAAGAAAAACATACCCCACATAATAAAAAATAAATATTTTAAGTTATGTATGTGATTAGAGACTTGTATCCAGAATATTTAAAGAACTCTTATGACTAAACAAGAAGACATAACCCAATTAACAAATGGACAAAATTTTGGGTAGACATTTCTTTAAAGATAATATACAAATGGTCAAAAACACATGAAAATATTCTCGACATCATTAATCATTAGGGATATGTGAACCAAAACCACAATGAGATAGTACT
This sequence comes from Pteropus alecto, assembly GCF_000325575.1. Taxonomy (NCBI): domain Eukaryota; kingdom Metazoa; phylum Chordata; class Mammalia; order Chiroptera; family Pteropodidae; genus Pteropus; species Pteropus alecto. Next base: position 10,100,560 of record NW_006494610.1, read on the forward strand.
TCACTCTCACTGGAATTATTATTATTAAAAAGATGGACAATAACAAGATTGACAAGGATGTGGAGAAATTGGAACTCTCATACGTTGCTAATGGAATTATAAAATGGTGCAGCCACTTTAGAACATAGTTGGGCAATTCTTCAGAAAATTGAACAGAGTTTATGACACAGTAATTCAACTTCTAGATATGTACCCAAGAGAAATGAAAATGTATGTTCACAGAAAAATTTGTATATGAATAGCCATAACAACATTATTTATAATAGTCAAAAGTAGGAACTTGGATGTCTGTCAGCTAATGAATGGATAAACAAAACATGCTATATTTATTCAGTCATAAAATGGAATAAAGTACTGATCCATGCTACAATATGGATGAAGCTTGAAAACATTATGCTAAGTGAAAGGAACCAGACATCAAAGACTACATATTGTGTAATTTCATCTATATAAAATGTCCAGAATAGACAACTCTATAAAGATGGAAAGTAGATTAATGGTTGCCAGGGGTTGGGAAGAGGGAATGTGAGTATGGGATTTTTTTTTGAGATGATGAAAGTATTCTGGGATTACATAGTAGTGATGACTGAACAAATTTTTTAATATTCTAAAAACCATGGAATTATATATTTTAAAAGAGTAAATTTTGTGTCATACAAATTATGTCACAGGAAAGAAAGATATTATAAAAAATAAACAAAATAAAAATTTAGTGCTCTTAATCACCCAGGGAATATGGGCATGCATGAAGAATGTTCAGTGAAGGGCCTTTCACAGCTATGATGAAGTCCTAATGAATATCATGCTGTCATTGCATCAAGTTATTTTATAGTCTAAAGTTGGATATCATTAATAATAATACTGGCTTTTCAAAAAACCTCAAGTATTGTTAGTAAAAATAAAGTATACATTGAGTTAAAAAAAAAAGTTTATTTTGGAAAGAAAAGCAACAGATCCTAATACATGGAATGCAGTAGCTGTGACCCATGTTATTAATTGATTTGAAACCCTTAAAAATTAAGACCAACTGCTAGAATATTATTATGTTTAAAGAATCAATTTTCATTTTAGTTTCAGTGTTTTAAGTGACTTTTATGAAGTATTTGTGCTGGAAATTTTCATTTTCCTTTTCATAAACTAATGTAGTCCCATCTAGAAAGGGCTCTGATATAAGCTACATCAGCATGTTTATCCCTCTTGGTATTAGGGGTAGGAGTGGTAGGAGAGGAAGAAACAGCACCCTAAAAGACTTTATTTTGCATATATTTCTTTATTGCACTGTGAGCTTGATTAATTTTAACAGTTTATATATAAGATAATTTTTAATTAAAATAGACTATTGAGAATTTTTTAAATAAATGAATCCCATATTTACAACTGATGTTTCATTTCCTAATTCTATGTTTTCAATTATTCAAAAAGTATTAACTGAACAACTACCATGATAATGCAAATGCTAGTGATGATATAATGGTAAGCAAAACAGATATTGTTCTTGCTTTGTAAACTTATGGTTTGGCTGAGGAAACAGGCAATAATTGAGTATTCAAATACTCGAAAGTATAAATAAAAACTGCAAAGTGAGCAAATGAAATCACTGTTAGAAATGTTTGTAACATCAGAATCTCATCTAAGCTAGCATGCTTTGGTGTCTTCTCTTAGGTGATATCCTTTGAGCTGAGATTAGCAAGATAAACAGAAATTAATCAGATAATGTGTAGATGGAGTAGGGGTAAGAGTGTGCCAGGATGGTGGCTCCATCTTAAGACTAGAAGAAGATTGATATATGAGAAGGCCATTGTGCACAGTATTGAAAAGAGGCATGTTAGAGAGTAGGCAGGGACCCTAGCTGTGAGACTGGGTTAAGAACTTAGGTTTCTATCCTAAAAGCAAAGGGAAGACATATAGGAGTTGCATGTCTGGGGGAGTAGAGGGAGAGAAAGGATCAGATATAGTTCTGAAAATTTTCTTTGGCTGTTATGGACAATGAATTGTGATGGAGAGAGAATCAATATGTGGACATCCAGTAGGAGGGTACTGCAGAGACCAAATAGGAAATCACACAGCTTGGACTGGAGTGGTAAAACACAAGAGAAGCCAACAGATTTAAAATATATTTGGGAGAAAATCAAAAGGACTTTCTATGTATTAGATACTAAGAGTGACAGTAAAGTAGTTGTAAAAGATGACTCCATAGTGTTTTGTACCTGTTTTATGCAGTAGATATGTTTTGTACTGCGTTTGTCAACTTCATACCCTCCTCTCTCATTAGAATGTAATTGTAAGACCGTCAAATTAGGTACACTCTCATTTATCTTTTTTATGTGCTGATGATGTTTTGGATTGAATTCGAAACTAAAGTCTTTCAAAAAACTATTAAAAACATTATTTTTTCACTCCCAATAATTTAAGTGCTTCTAGTAGATATTATTATAGGTCTGAGTAAGACTAAGCAATTATTTATTTTACCTGGTTGTTAGGCAGCTTCTGAAGCCACCAACTGCAAATGCAGAATATACATAATTTATTGACCCTTGTTCAAAGACACAGTGAGCTGCCCAGCATACTTTAATTATGTTTGGTTTTATGGCTCCCTAGAGAACCATTTTGTCATTGATTGCATATTTTGGATTGTCAAAAAATGAATTTCATTAATGCTGAGCTTATTTTATGGTATCAATATAAATTTGGAATATATAAAACCATTAATTCATCATATGTACCTAAACAGATGTTTCATATAATAAAAATGAACATTAAGGAAGGGTCGCTGTGCACATTTGCAGTAGTCAAATAGGTTAAGTAATTATGAGAAAAATATAAAAGATGCCTAAGACCTAAATCTATAGCTAATATTAAATTGCAAAAAGATGAACTCTGTCGACAAATCATTGTTGCTGACAGTTTCTTACCTTCTTGTCCTTCCAACACATAATTATACAAGTATCTCACTATTTTTTAAAGGAAAAAGTGAAATCCTTAGGTACTAATAATTTACTGTGAAATTATTTTTACCTAGGGGACTGCTCTTTTTTTTTGTAAACCAAATATTCATTATGTGTTCTTTATAATACAGATGGTAGCTTTAGAAATAAAACACTGCAAATTCATACTCAAGAAGCACTTCCATGTGTTATAATTTCTTTTTGTCACTAGAATAGTTTTTAAGGCTTGATCATTTGCATCTATGACAATTCGATTGATAATCAAAATTTTAGTTTCATATCTAGACATGTAAGTCATTCAACCATTTGCTTCTTTCCAGGGTAAGTTTCTCCTTTGATTATAAAAAGGAAAAAAAAAAAAAGAAATGTCCATCGCCACTTAAGATACTAATACATCCACTAATAAAGCATTTAAGCACTGATTTATTTTGTCTTCTTTGGAAAGAAGACAAAAGAAAATTTCGTTTTAAAAAGAACTCTGTTTGTTAAGCCCTTGTTTCTAAGTTCCTCTTCTCTTGGACAATATATATGTAGTAATTAGGCCATAAAACTTTAAAATCTACATAGGACACCTTATTATCACTCTGTAAAGCTTTTTTGCCATGAATTATATATAAATATGTCAAGGACAACATTATTAATATATAATTAGAAATAAACCAATTAATATTTGAATTATCATAGTATTGCCCTACTTCCCCAGCTTCCAACTGCTTACCAAATGTTGGCACTTAGATGAACTTTTGTTATATTTAACCAGATAGTATTTTAAGCAGAGAGACTACTTAAGTAGTCATAGACACTAAATAATTTTACATTATAAGCATCTGAGAGATGAGGAAGTAGGAGAGAGAATAAAAGAGACATGGACTGAATTTGAGACAACTGGGAATTGAGATGGAACAAATAATTCAGGGAACAGCTGCTATGTGAAGAAAATCAGGATCAGGGAGAAAAGAACTCTCAAGATACTGCTGTGCATTAAAATGGATTTATCTGTGAGAGATTGTGTAAAGAATTGGAGTATTCTAATTACTTTTCCCTGCTTGAATTGTGATTCTTTGAATTTAACATCTCACTGAATTTTGGCCACTCAGGGTCCTTGGATCAATTCAGATTACATACACTCACATATGCATGCTCATACATATACACACATTCATATGCAAACACACATGTACACCAGTTAATATGTTTAGTCATGATAAATACGAGAATTTTTAAATTGTGTTTTGTAGTGTATTTCCTCTGCATACAGAAGCTAAGTTATTAAAATGACTCTTATCAGTCTCTAATTACCAAGATACTGTCATTCTAGCACAGATTTATATAGCTGGCTTCATTCATTATGTCAGTAGCATCCACCATTACATGAGTTAAAATAAAGGCCAGTAGATTCAGGAAGATGCAATGTGATTTTTATAGAACAATTGAAAGAACACATTGTGGGCCAAGACCAGACTTTGTGTTTCTCAGGCTCTTTCTACATGTGAGTCAACTTTATAATGGATTTTAGCAGTGTTTTTTGTGTAAATAGACTTCTGGTAGATATTAAAATCTTTCATTTCTGAGCTTTGAGTGTATGAGTCAGTCAGCTGTGAGGAGTAGCTATAATGAAAGGTGGTTGGATTTTCTTTGATTCTCTCTTCCTTCTTCTAACTCACTATGAGAGCTTTAGCAGTATCCATCCACCAAAAAACATATATGGAATTGGTTTGTATTCAGTTGTACTAAGAATTCTGTGGAGAACTCAAATAATATGAGGCATACATTGAGTTCTATTATAAATCTTCCTGTTTATTACATGGGCTCTCAAACCAAAGATTGATTACTTTATAAATTATGCATTTGGGCAAGTAAAGTTGAATTGCTTTATAGCTTCTTATCCACCATCTAATACAGAAATAATGTGTAAGATCTTATCAGAATGGGCACCTTCTTTTACTGCTAATAGAATGGTATATAGGTAAAACCTTCTTTGTGAGACAAATGTCTACATGATTCAATGCTTCAAATTTGCCTTTACTTTTTGTGCCAACAATTGAACTTTTGAAAAATTTCTTTTCAAAGTAAAAATATCAAAACTGTATATAATAATATATACATAAGATGCTAATCAGAGGGTTATTTAAAATGGTAAAAAAGGAAACATCTAAATATTCAGCATTGATTAAATAGATTTTAGTAGACTATGGTACATCTATACAAATATATGTTAGGTAACCATTAAAGCTTATGTTATGTAATCTTATCTTGATCATGTAAAATGTTCACTATATTAATGGAAAGGTTACAAAATAGTATTATAGATATTTCTATTATATAATTTTGCTTCTCTGTATTTTAAACATTTTTATTACAAATAATAGAAGGGAACTCTAGTTAAGCAAGAGATAATTTATTATAATGATGAGAGCTGGCTTGAGACTAGTCCAGAACTAATAATTGGAGGGGCCTTGGGAAATAGAAACTAGAGTAGAAGAAACAGCCTTAATTAGTACAGCATCATCTCTGCTGCCTCTGCTGCTATAACAAATGAAACATATACTTCCTCTCATCCTGTATCACTCAAGATTAAAGTCTCACAGCAAAGGGTATTATTATTCTAAATGATGCCATCTTCCAGGCTCTGACTGTTTAGGAAAAGTGAGGAATCTGAGGCATTTCCACTTTCCACTTTGGAAGTGGGATACTAAGAACTACCTTTTCAATAATTTTTTAGGCTATAGAAATAAACTACTTTCCCCGGAGAAAATCAGAGTGGAAGGAACAGGTACCTGCCATTGTTCTATATGATATGTGTCCTTCACAATATTTTATCTCGAGAATAAAAATTAATATTATACCAAAAATAAAATACAAATTATTGGACATCTATAGTAAGGTAGCATTGTTAGTTCTTCAGGGGGTCAAAAAGAAGAGTTATATTGTGTTTATCTTCCAAAAAGAAATATTAATTTAAAAGTCTACTATAACAAGAGGTAGAAATTATTTTTTCTTATACAGGAAAACAGGATATGCATTATAACATCATTTATCAATATCTGTCTATTTATCTCAGGAGATCCACTGCTTTCTGTACTGTAATTCATCTTAGAACTTGGAATATAAATCCCCAGTGTGTCATTGTTGATAATGACATCTCCAAAGAGCCCCGCTAAGCTCTATCATTGTAATTCTTTATTTGGAAGGAAAATCATGTTTATGGAAGCCATATAAGATAATTGATAGAAAATGTAGTTTTGCTAACATCATTTGAAAATAGCCTTAAAATATTTTCACCATCTGCTATGTCACAGAGACCATGAGGTATTCTCCAAGAAGATCCTCTAAATTTGACCTTGAGAACCCTAGTCCATCTGTTGCAAATTAAAATTAAACTAGTTATTATCTGGGTACTTGGTTCAGAGCCAATTTCTATAGGATACTACTGAAAGGTTGATGAGATTTGAGATGGCTGCTTTGTCATTGGGTTTGATGAAATATAAAGTTAAGAATATAATTGCAGGTGGAGTGGAAATGAGAGTTTGAGTATGAAATGAATCTCCATATTTTTGCTTGTCTTATGTCCTCCTTAACTGTGACATGTACATGAAAACCAATCAGCTAAATAAAACCTTTCACCAGTTAGTATTTATTTGCTGTGACCATTATTGAAAAACTTGGAAAGAGGTTTATTTTTTAAGTGTCATGTTATTTTAGTCTCTAAAACTGCCCAGATATTTATATTTTAAAAAATATAAATATTCTAATAATTCGTATGTTTAATTTGTCACTTTCTGTTTTAGAAATAGTTATTTTTTTCTGGAACTCTTATGTTAGAATGCATGGAAGTAAACTTTTAATCATAAAATTATGTTCACTATTATTACTTTGATTTTCCAATTCAAAATAATTTGATATACCTTCGATTCTCAGAGTTCTATGGCTGAAACTGTCGCCTACCCCAAAGCTTGTTCTTATATGTTTGAGATCCTTTGTTCTCAGGAAAAGTGAGAACTTTCCTCATCCCAGGATATAAATCATGATTATTTTAAGCCAGTCATGGTGATTTCATTCCCCATTTTAGTGATATATTTTGGACTTCGCATGTGATCCACTTCTAGTCAGGAGACATAATGAGTAGTCTTTTGGGGGGCTTTTGAGAGAGACTTTTTTTATATACTGAATAGAAAGAGAGAGTCCAGAAAAGAAGATTCTATTTCTCCTGAAACTTTATTCCTACTACATTGTGGGAGGATTTGAAATCTGAAGCTAAACAAGCCGCCTTAAAACCAATGAGGTAAAAACATATAGAAAAAAAAAAGTGAGAATAAAGAACAGGAAGATGGAACTTAAGTTTCTAATGACAAACTTGAATCACTATGCCAAACCCTGGAACTACCAACCTTCAGAGTTTTTATTATATGAAATAATCAAATATTTTCATTGATCAAGGTACAAAATGTTGAGTTTTTTTTTTTATATGGTAGTTGAATTCACCTTAACAGATATACATCCTAAATATCAACTGAATCATAATACAAATGGTCCTCAATTTTTATGTTTGACTTTCTGATAATGCATACTTTGATACCTTTGTGTTGATTTTCACATATTTAATTCAACTTTTTATAGTTCAGTTGACAAATATTTCTTGCTGTTATATCATGGTGTTTTCTTTCAGCCAACAATTTAAGCACTCTAAGCATCTTTACACATCTATACTTCTATAATTATTTGAATATTTTCTTAAAATATTGAATAGGAATCAGAAAAATAAAAGCACTAGAAATAACTTGTGAATAGAAATGTTGATTGCATATGCTCAATATAATTGAGATAAACACATAATAATTAGATGTACCAAAATATATGCACCTTTTACCTTATGTTTGTTGGACTAAATCTAGTTTGCTGTCTGTTCAATTATGAAGTAAAGAATGTAATATACATTATGAAATATCAGTTCATGAATTCAAAGATGGTGTTTAAACTCAAGGTACTTTATGATTATATTTAGCTGCCTAAATTTGTAACTCCCTATTTGTTTATTATTTCAACAAAAAGCTGCTGAACATTTATCATTGTTTAGGTGTTGGAGTAACAAAGAAGATAAAATATGATCTTTCTTTTCCTAGAACTTGTAACTTAGTGGAACATATGTACCGTGTATCGAATAGTTTACATACATCTTATATAATGTGTGTGTGTGTGTGTGTGTGTGTGTGTACATAATTACATAAAATTACAGAATTCTCTGGATATTATGAAGAATTGTGCATTATTGTTATTACTGTAGGAACAGGCCTTGTCTAGTTTGTGGTCTGTGAAGATGTCTCTAAAGAAGTGATATTTAAATTGAGATGAAAAGAATGAAGAGGAATAAGACCAAAAGAATGGCATTAAAAGAAGGGAGCCTATTCCAGAAAGAGAGAAAAGATGTGAAAGCTCTAAGATAGCTAAGAGACCCAAAAGAAACTTAATTTGTCCAAAGAATCTGAAAAGAAAGGAGAAAGTGTTGCCCGATGGGGTTAGAGGGCAGGCAGGGCCAGGATCATATATGTCTTTATATGTCTAAACACAAATGGGAACATAGAAAGGTTTTAAGGAGTGTAATGCCATAATTTTGTTTTTAAAAGATTCTCACAGTACTATGTATAATAAATTGGAGAGGCAGAATAAGAGTAGAAGACTAGATATGAGATTTCTGCAATAGTCTTTTTGAAAGATGAAGGTGTGAGGAGAACAGAGGCAGAGAGAAGTGGACATATTTAAGAGGTATTTAAGAAATATAATTAAAAGACGTGGTCTTTAAAGGAATGAGCATATAATTAATCATCTGGAACAATTTTGAGAATAAATATTAATAATCAAATCCCAGTTAAACAGGCATAAACTGGAACTATCCTGGGCAAACTGGAATATATGGTCACTCTGAGCATAAAAGTTAGTAGAGAATAAGAAAGGACCAAATGCCACACCAAATACCCTTTCAACATGTAAATGCCTGATAATAATTAACTTTGGCCCTGGCCAATCTCAGAAACTACTTAAATTTTTACATTGACTGTTAATTTATGAAATAGAAGATGTTAGACTCCAATAGTTCATCTTTTTTGTACTTTGGCACCTCCTTCTTAGACATGCCCCAAGGGTTTACTTCTTCAAGATAAATCATGGTGTTTATAAGATTTTAGGTGACATGAGCAAGTTCTTATTTTTTGTAGAACTTATTTCTTAGACCTTGTTTTTTGTGTCTCTGACTTTGCTACAGAGGAGTCTGTGTCAAATGCATTACTGATTCTTTTTCCTAGGTATGACTGTTATTTAGGAGTCAAATTAAAGACCATTCAACCAGAGCAGTGACAACTATAAAACAGCCTTTAGCCAGCCTCCTCTCCAGAGATTTACAAGGCAGCTTCTAAGTTTTACTTAATTACGTAGTTTTAGAAAACATTCCTGCCTTTGTATACTGTCAAAGATTAAATGTGGTTGGCCTGTCATGCAAAGACTTTACTGCTATTTCAAATATTTCTCTTATCTTAAGTCTGTCTGGTCTCCATACATAATTACACTCTGGTATTTGCACTCAAAAATATCTTTTCCTCTTATTCTCTCTTCTATCTCCTCTTGTTCTCTCTTCTATTTAGACCAATTACTGTGTGTGTTTGGATTTTTTCAGTAAACAGTGTCTTCTAGCAATATTCTCTAATTTTTGATATCAACAGTTTTTAGATTTAACTTTCTTAACTGTATAATAGTCTTTACTGCCAGAAATTAGAAAAGCAACTCATGAATATTGGAAAATATATATTAGAACCAATTAACTAAAAACAATTTGAAGGGTAGTTCTGCTTTGGGAAGAAAGTGGCAATAACAGCCTTTAATCTGCCAAGGAACATGCTAAATCTGATATAACATAAAAGATCTTCGGTTAAATAACAGATGATTCAGTTTCTTGATTACTTTGGAAGAGTCTATTATCCCAAGTTTGTATAGAAACCCTTGGCCTTTTTGTTACTATACATGAGGATACTTTCAATCAACACATGTTATAATAAAATTAATATTAATGTTCATTAAATTGCAAGGTCTTGATATTATTCTAAATTGCCAAGTAAGATTTATTTATTCATTCTTTCCATATGTATTGTTTGAGCACCTTCTATCTGTCAGACACGATGTTAAGCACTAGCAAAACAAAAATGGGTAAGATATTTTTCTTGACCTCTAAGAGCTTCCAGTGCATTATAAACAAATAGGTGCAATGAAGTGTGGTATGTGTTCTAGTAGAATCTCTAATGGGTATGAAGGCATGGCTACTTTAGCCTGTATGGGTCAGAAAATAGCTATATAGGAAAGTGATGTCTGGCAAGGTTAATGTAAATATTTCTACAAAGTAAACCATAGTTAGTATATTTTTGTTGGGTATTAGTTGAGATAATATAAAAAAAGACCTCCAAATACAGTGGTTCAAAAAAGTTGACTTATTTCTTCCTCATGATATAATACAGAAATAGGAAGGTAGTCTAGTGTACACAGCAGCTCTGTTGCATAGTCCCTTTGAGGACCAGGTTTTATCTGTTTTGTGGTTCCGCCAGTAATTAGTATTTTGTGCATCATCTGGGCTACAGATCCATATTGCTACTCAAAGGAAGTGGGACAAAAAGGAAGCAAAGGACAAGTGCATTTTTTTTCCAAAAATATGATGTATAAATTGAACACATCACTTCTGCTCATATCTATTTTCTTAGAACTGAGTAAAGTAGCCATGTCTACTTAGCTGCCAGCAAAGTCTTGGAAATATAACCCCTACATAGATGACAATGTGCTCTGCTAAATTCAAGCAGTGGAGAATTTTACTAATAGAGAAAAGAGGAGAATGGATTCTGGAAAAAAATTTATCTCTCTCACAACTGGGAAGAATGTCTAATTGGAGCAAAAACCAAGAGCACAAGTATACTTATACATAAATGGTTATAACTAATATGTGGTAGTTTTTAAAACATTAAACATATATAGAGTAATTCTTTTTAATTTGGACTTAAACTTAGTATGCGAGTATTTAAACAAAGCACTTAATCTCTTTCTTCTGCTAGAAAGATAAGTGTGTTCAGCATTCTGGGATCTGGTTCAGGTACTTGGCTAAAACCAGTTCTGTGGTCTCATGCAAGTCATTGGATATTGAGTCCTAGATTACTCCTCTCTAAACTGAGAAATGTGAATAACCATATGATCTCTTTGTTTAATTTTTTTGGTACTAAAAGTCTTACGACTCAATATTTTAAACCATGCTCTACTTAGTTATATTAAAGTGAGATATGTATGCACAGAGAATTCTATTACTAGATTTTAAGCAGAATTTTACCCTATAGTGTGATGGAATGGCTTGAAGTATTCTTCGTAGTACAAAGGGAACATTCCATGTGAATATATCACCTGTGACACATATTTATGCTGTTTTGTATCACCTGTGACACATATTTATGCTGCCAACATAAAAAAAAAAAAACACACAGATAATTTCTCATCAAAAGCATCAAGACTGGTATTGTTAAGGCTACATACAAAAGATATTCTCAATACCTTAGCTTGAACACATATTTAGGAGGTATGATGTTATGTTTTGGCCAGAAATCCACCCAAAAATTAAACTAAATTTAAGATCTAAAGAATTTTTTTTAGCCAAGGGCTATGTAACAAATAACGAGTAGCTTAATAATAATTACAGTACTTACTATTTACTATTTTGACTTTGTTTTTTAAGTAGATCTAGATTGTCTACAGACATGATTCTCTTATTAGCAGAGGCTTGGTTTGATTTGGCTTTTTTTTTTTTTTTTAATTTGAGAAGCCGAAGGAAGTGGAGATGGATTAGTGTGGAGAGGTGTTTAGCATAGATAGATAGATATGGTAATATTCTAAAAGAATTTTAACTATTTGATTTCAATAAAATCATAAAAATGACAGACTAGCTTTACCGGCTCATTTATTTATTAAAAATAAGTAAATAAATAATACTATGGCTCCTCCTCCTCCCTAGTTGTCTTTTCAAGCTTTCTGATACTCGCCATCTACTGATGAAGGGCCTTAACTAGCTGACCACTAGAAGTGGAAGATTTTTGCCCAGAGGAGAAAAATCTTTGGGTCATTATAAGGGTTTATAGTTTGTAAAGCAATTCTTCTTACAACATGAAAAACAATCACATATTTTTCTAAACTAACTGGAAGAAGCTATTCAGATCTGGTGAGACAACATTTTCTAAAAAAAAAAAAAAAATAAGAAAAAGAATTCTTTTGTAGCTGCAGTAAAATTGTGATTAGGCTGGCAATAATGTGGGTTAACTGGAACCCAAAGGAGTCGTAAACCCAGTCACACAGTTGTTGGAAACACAAGTTTGGAAGAATAGCTTGTAATAACAAAGGAGGTGAGCCATACTGCTTTATTGGGCCAGTCCTGCATAAAAATGGGTAAAATGAAGCCAGAACAAAATGACTTTTCTCAGTACACCCTTTTGCTATTTTTGCAAATTACTTTTAAAGTTTAAGATTCGGGGTTTGTAGAATGATCCACTTAAGTCTTAAACTTGGAATTCGTCAAGCAGCATAAGGAAAGCATACTTAAGTATTAGGCTTTAAAACAAGCAAAGAAAATAGTTGAATACTAATTGACCTTCACGAAGTTGTTTCTTTCTTTTAGGAGTTTGTGAATAGAGTTGGACAATATACTCCTTTTAATTAAGTAGATATTAGCCTCACCGAAAAGTCAGGATAGCTGTCTTTTCATTGCACTCATTGTTCATTCAACCCTTGTCTGAAAGTAGGTGAGGAGCAATAGGAAGAACAGGAAGCAGGTGCAACAGAAAAAGAGGCCAGAGGAGTTTCCTGCCTGGAACAGTGGTGCATGGGTACACGTGGATTTTTTTAAATGTTTATCAGACAGTAATGACTAGATACTTTTTTAAATTAATAGATAATTTTCAAAGCAGTTTTGAGTTTCAGAAAAATTAAGCAGAAAGTGTAGGGAGTTTTCATCTTTTTCACTTTTTAAAAGAAGAATTAATGTCAGTATTTCTATACAGTGAAAACAAACTACTTTATGCATAGTATTTTAGATACTTACCACAAGCACCACATTTTCTCCAAGTCTTCTTTCTCCAATCTAACTGTGATGTTTACATTTTTTCTTCTCATGTTTTTCTTCCAATAGCAGAAATGGCAATATGTGGACCTAGAGTATAGAGTGATACATTTGTGATCAACTGTTAGCTTCTTGTATAAGTTATATAATTATAGTCAACTGCAGAACTAAAATTTGGGTTGTATAGTTGTAACTAATCATGGGCCAAAAATATGGAGAGGTACAGTTATAATAAATCATAGATCTATAGTGTGGACTTTGTATTTGTAATTAATTGTGAGCCGATAGTATTGCAGTTGTAACCTAAGATTATGAAAGAAGAATACAGAAAGAAGGAACCTAACATTTTATTGGACACATGGTGTGTGCCTCAAAATGTCTTATAGACTTTACCTGTTATTTTAACAATCACAGAAATATTATAAATTAAGTATTATATTTCCTATGTTTAGAAATTGAAGCTAAGAGAGTTTAACTAGCTTCTCCAAAACCCCACATATATAAGATGTGAAATAGGTATTTGAACTACAAGGTCTCTATTCTTTCCTCACCATCATCTCTTCTACCTTCATCTAGAAATGGCAATTATGTGGCATTTCAGGCCAGTAGCAGACCTTAATTGATCCTAAAACACATTTCTGTCCTTAACTTGGCCCTGAATTTCTTCTCTTCACTATACTCTAGGTAGCCATTATCAATCAACTATAACTGGCTTATAAAGTAGGACTGATTTGTCACCCCTAATCTTAGTCCCAGTGCATAAATTTTATTTCTTTAATAACTCCTTGCCTTCATCAAATCTTCCTTTTTTTCTCCTTTTTCAATGTTATCTCAAACAAACTTCAGTACTAGTTCGAACAAATCCTTACTTGGGTCTACAAACCTTTGATACTTATTAGCCTGTGCTATCCTAAACACTCGAAGACTTGTTTGTATCTACACTATGCCTCCAAATATCCACTAACACTTCTCCTTAACTTGTGTGACAAATAATTAATTCCTCTTCTTAGCCACTTCTGAGTTTGAATGTAGAAGGGAAGTGTCTTACAATGGAAGGCCTAAGAAGAAAAAGATGTTTTTCTAACAGCTCTTTAAGCAGCCCTGAAAGCACACTTCAGAGGTAAGCGTCAATGATATATAATTTTGAGCTTGCTCTCAGTTCTGTACTATGCCCAGCAACACCTTCCTGAGTATTTACAATGGCACAGAACCTCTTATTTCATGGATTTAAAAGTGCAGTTTAGTTCCTGCATAATCTCCCATCCACCTCAAACAAAAAGACAAGTCACATTTGTTATGGAGATACCACTTAAAAGCTCCTGAAATTAGTAAATAGTGTGTTTGCTAAAGGGCTGTGGCATCAAGATACTCTCTGCCTAGGCTCAACCACATGGCATCCCATCTCAGATATAAAATCTGGAGCCACCACTGGTTTTAGAATACAGAGAATATTATTTTCCTTTTTTTAACTGTAGTTGTTATTTCATTTAAGCTCTGGTTGTAAAGAAGAGACTCTCTTAAGCCCCTGTAGTGGGATTTATTGTACTCACATAAAAGCCCAGAAATAGCTAAATCATTCAACTTCAGTCAAGCAGGAAACATAATGAAGTCATACCCCAGGGAGGGCAGGGCCTATGGGTGGTCAGGCCACAGGATCTTCACACTTGTGCTTTGCTATTACCTGCTCAGTTACTCTCATGGCCTTCTGTTTCTATGTAAATCAGCTACATCTAATTTTTAACTGACCCTGCGTTTTTACCTGACCCTGTATTTTTAACTAACTCTTAACTTCTGCTTTCTCTTGTTTTTACCTTGTATTTTTAACTGACCCTTGACTTCTGCTTTCTCTTAATTTCTAATTTCTCATAATTCAAGCCTATATATGGCCTATTACAGCCTCTTCAAAAAATTTCTGCATTATATTTTCTCTTTCAGCCTCAACTCCCATTGTTGTCAATCTCTCATGTATCTTTATTTTCCAAGACTCAGAATCTAATTGACCTAACATGCAATTAGGAAGAAAAAAAAATTCATAACCTAAATGTTTAGAGACAATTACCATTATCATATTTACACAATTCCTTCTAGTCTATTTTTAAAAATATTTATGCACTCAAAAGATAATCACATAAAATTGGGCTCATATTATATATGGTTTTCCATTCTCATTTCACATTTAACCTTATATCATTGGTACTTTCCAATGACATTAAATATTACTTTAAATATGTCTCTAATGGCTTTATATTGAAAACCTTAACTTCAACATTGTCTTGAAGAGATTCTGTGCTTTCCTTTCTTATACTTAGTAAGAGATATTTTGGTTTTATAGTTTCATAGAGAGCCACTGTTAATTTAATAGCTAATAATTTATAATTAATTAATTTAATAAAAGCAGGATAGGGAGAAGCCATTGATTTCTTCCCCTTGGTTCATCATGTTCCATGAGAATGCTATCTTCTGCTGAAGATGAAGCTTCTTTAGCCGCTGGTTGGGTCCCAGCAACACCTTGTACATTACTGCATTAGATGCACAACATAGGATTACCCTATGCCATACATGAAATATTGCTGATTTCTAGTAAATTCACTAGTGAGAACAGGTAGACATACTAATTTTTAATTTATAATCAGAATGCAGAGTGAGCAACATGCTGCTTTGGCAGAACTTATCAATTAGGTTCTTTATATACTAAAGTCAGTGACTTTTCTTTTAAGAGCATACAATTATAAAAAACAGTCTCCCTTTATGCTGTATTTATGGAAATTTGTTGAAGGGTAAAAATATCTCATGAACTTAAATATAAGTTGTTCTGATTGTTATATATCACAGATATGAATATAAACAGTCTAATAACCAAAGTGCTTAGAGAACACAGAATTTTGATTAGCTTAATTTTATAGTCAGCTGGTTTATTTTTAATTAATTAATTTTTTATGGTGACTGGTTAACGAAATCCAGTTTCAGCTGTACGTTTTAACAGTAAGGCATATATATATATTTATACTGCGTGTTCACCTCCCATAGTTAGATTTCTTTTTGTCATCACAGATTTGACCCCCTTTACCCCATGTACCTCCCCCTACCCTCTACCCCCTATCTTCTGTGAAGTGTTCAAATAACTATTATTTTACTTAACAATGGTTCAAAACACAAGAGCGGTGATGCTGGGATTCAGATATGCCAAAGAAAAGCCAAAAAGTGCTTTCTTTAAGTGAAGAAAAAGGTAGAAAGGTGAAAGTTATTGACTTAAAGGCATTGCATTATCTCACATCATCACAAGAAGAGTAAGTACAATACAATAAGATATTTTGAGAGAGACTACATTTCATATAACTTTTATTATAATATATTGTTATGAGTGTTCTATTTTATTTTTAATTATTGTTAATTTCTTAAGTGCCTAACTTCTAAATTAAACTTTATTATAGGTATGTAGGTATAACAAAAACGTAATATATTCAGGATTCAGTACTATCCAAGGTTTCAGGCATCATGGGGGTCTTAGAATGTCACTCCCTCACACACCATGGATAAGGGGAAACCATTGTATTTATCAGAATATCTTACTCTATGACTTCTCACAGCAATTATATTGTTACTATTTTCCTCACTGTATAAATAAAGATACTGAGACTGAGAACTTATTTATACACAACTATACATATTAGGTTTTTAATTTTAACCTATGCTTTCTCATTCTGGGTTCATTCATTCACTCAAAAATATTTAATGAGCACCTACAGCATGCCAGAGATGGTGCCAGACACTGGGAATAAAATTATGGACAGACAATGTTCATTACTCATGAGTTTATGGCCCAGTAGGAAAAACATACTTTAAAAATAATGAAAAATAAAAATCATGAAGAAAGAAAAATACTATGTAATATCACTTGTATGTGAAATCTAAAAAAACTCATAGAAACAGAGCCTAGAATTAGTCTCTGTTACCAGGGGTTGGAGGGTTGGAGAAATGGGGAGATGCGAGTCAAAGGGTACAAACTTTTAGTTAGAAGGTGAATAAGTTGTGGGGATCTAATGCACAGCATTGTGATTATAGTTAATAATGCTGTATGATATACTTGAAAGTTGCTAAGAGAGTAGATCATAAATGTTCTCACCACAAACAATCACTATGTGACATGATGGAGGTGTTAGCTATGGTAGTAATCAGGTAGCAATCATGTTGCAATATATAAATGTATCAAATAAACACCCTGTACCCCTTAAACTTACACATTATTATACATCAGTTTTATCTCAATGAAAATATAATTGTGCTACAAAAGAACACTACAGAATTCTATGGGATATTAACTATGAAAACGGAGCCAGCACCCATTCTTCACTGGTTGTTGTTTCTATTTATTGGATACTTACTATGTTACAGGCACCATGTTAAACTTTGTAGGAGTTACTTAATTCAATCCTTTCAACCACCCTAAGAACTAAATACTATAATTATGTCCTATACATGCATAAAGACCCTGAGGATTAGAGAAGCAAAGTAATTTACCTAGAGAACACAGTATGAGAGCTGGAATTTTAACTCAGATTGATCTAATTGCAAGACCCTGTGGCCCACACAATGCTTTTCAGGCATTAGCGTGTCATGTTCATTTTTGTAGTATTATATATTCATCACTTTTATAGTTTTCCTTTTCTCCTTTTTCTCATCTACCCCCCCACACTCATTTACTATCTGTTCTTAAAGAAAAAGTTTGCTGACTTCTGCTGCAGTGCTATCCTTCGTGATTACTAAACCATAATGCATTTTATTTGGTATAATGTGTAATATGGGGAAATTAGAAGTGACAAAATATATGTAGGCTAGAGAGTAAAGTGTAACTCACTGATCTGCCTGTGGTGCTCCATCTTTGATGCTTTCTTGTTAAGTAGGTACATGTTTAGTGCTTATTACCTATATTTGGCCTTCTATACAATGCTTTTTTGCTTTTCTAGAACCCGAAATTCTCACAAGTATTTTCTAAAATTACTATGTTCCTCATATCTTTAGAGTTTTCTATTAAATGTATTTGTTATCCTGGGATAAGTGATTCATGTTTAAAATAACTGTATTGCATGCATCATTAATAAGATAGTCAATTTTTTTTTCCTATATGACATACAAAAACTTGAAATAATGGCAGTGCTTATATAACTCATATCATAAATCTATGAGTTAAAATTGTCCCATCGCATTTTCTCTGGACCTCTGCCCTGTTATTCTCTCATATTCGTTCACATTTTCTTTCCTTCTTTCTCCTATTTCCCTTGCTTTTATAATTTCTGTTTTTCTCTAAAGTATGCATTACATGCAAGATAAGCTAATATTTTGGAAAATAGTTTTTCACTTGTTTATTTGATTAAACTCTAAATTATTTTTTAAAAAAGTAATAGAGTCTGGCTATGAGCATGGACAATTTGTATAGTTAATTACAGTTGTCTGCCCACTTGGACTAGCAAGCACAGGGGAAGTGATGATTTGATCTTCCATCTTCTTTCTCTACCATTCCTACGGCAATGTCTCTCTCTTTCATACTTTTACATGCTCTTCAGATTTCAATGCATTATTGTTAAAGTTCCCCCCACTCCAAATACACATGATACCAGATGGAAAGATGTAAGTCAATTTTTAGGAATAAAAAGAGTTGAGGATGACCTGCAGCATTAATACGGACTTATGCCACACCTGCATATTCACTGAAATACACCGAATGAGAAGATAGTAGGTTAAAGTTAGAAAATGTAATATTAGAATGGAGAACTGAGAGAAGTTGATAAGACATGTGTTGACTAAGACAGCCAAAGGAATAGCATCAGATTGCTAAAGATTTATTTCAAGTTACTTTTCCTTTTTGAGACTATCATAGGCTTAAAAATCTGAAAAAAAAAAGACATACTCAAACTCAAGGCAGTTTCTTAAATCCCTTGTTATTCATTTAATCTGTATATTATTCTACATTTTTTTTTTTTTTACCTTTAAAACAGCATAAAGTGTCATACTACATTTAGGTTTCCACAATATAAATTGTAAAGTATTTTGGGATATTGTCAGAATATTTTGGAGACCTTGGTCAGTGTTTTTTTTTTTACCACTAAGTTTCCCACTGGATATCTAACTTATGTAACATTTCCAAATCTCTGTTTCCTCATCATTAAAAGGTGGGGGTTGGACTATGTCATTTATAAGGTCCTTTAAGCCTGAAAATTCTATGATTCTTTCTGTAAGATTTCTTACAGATAATCTGTTCTTATACTGAGCACAAGGAATTTAAAATATATTCTGTCAGTTTGAAAAATAATGTATAAAGGACATTCAAAAATGGTGTTACTTCTTTTGCGTATTGTTTGTAGTTCCACTTCTTAGGAAGGAAACAGAGAGAAAAAGCAATGGTCAGAAATATGAACAGAAAGCAGAATTTAAACCTGGAAAACAATTTGTCCATGAAATTTAGTCCTGGGGGAAACATGGATTTTAAAAGAGTTGCATACTGTATTTTAATGGATGCATAATTTTGTCTATGAAGTATTTTAATAAATAATCATAAATAGTATGATGTGTTACTCTTTATAATAATTACATATACTATGATTCATTTGTAATATCTAGTTGTTAACTTAGCTGCCATTGCCAAAGTCATATATAATTAAGCTGAAATTTTTCACTTTTCTCACTTACCTAAATAAATGGAGAAGAAGGAGTGCCTTTGAGGAACTTTTTATCACTCTGGTACTCTGTACTCGTATTGAATTGAATATCTGAATGTATTTTAATGGGCAGGAATTAGGGTAATACAAGATACTTAAAGATTATTTTGAGCTTGAAGGAATATTTTTTAAGAAGTGCCTTTTAAATTATGACCATTTTGAATTTTCTAAGTAGAGAGTGAGGTCTTTTCAGAGATTTGGAGTTAATAGTGGTCTGTAAAAAAATTCACTTCAATACATCTGTACATAAAATTCTTAAGAACCAGTGTGTGAAGATTGTCATTTAATCAAAAGATCTTGACATGTTTTAAATTTATTTTCATATTGTACACAATGAATATTCAGTTTTGTCAAGATCCCAAATGATTGACGCGCTCAAATTGGCTTGGGCAATGATGTGTGGAGGCCAGTGATACGGGAGCATACTAGTCAATGCCAGCAACCAAACGACCTTTTCCTGGGAAGAGTGGGAATGCCATATTCAGGGCCAGCTTTACAGGTGTGTGACCTGTGCAGTTACTCATGATTCCATGTTCAAAATGGCCCTTGTACTTGATTTAGTGCTCTGCTGTCGCTGTCTTGAAAGTCTTAATTCTGAAGATAAGGCTCTGCATTTTCATTTTACACAAATTATCTATACAAGTTATGAAGCTAGTCCTGACCATCTGTATACTACCTAAGCTTTAGTTATCTGCTCAGTTGAGATATATATATATCTCGATGCAGTATCAATATTATTAAATATTTAACTAATATATTTAAAACTCAACAATGGTCAAATTTACTGTTTATAAAAAGTTCATGACTTTTGAAGGAAATTTTGTCAGATGTCTCTTGCTTCTGAAGAATTCCAAAGGAGCCATATTTATGATAAAAAAAAATATGGCCAATTGTATATTAAGTGATTTACTCACAGAAAAATAAACAAAATTATTTGTTTAAAAACTCTGCATGCATATATTTTTATATACTTTTATGATATGGGCTGGTCGGCTACTCAAATGAATAATGCATAGGACTTAAGTAGGTATTTAAATTGTCTGATATTCCATATAGCAAGCCATTCATGGACATTATCCTTAAGATAAGCCACATCATAGGGTTCTAGCTTACCTTATATCCAAGTTATAGATAGATATATTTGAATTAGGATCCCACCCCTGGTATAGGCTCTTGTGGTTAAGATTTCTGTATGATTCAAAGACTAGTATGGTAATGACATTGAAAGCTCCACCGCTTGACCAGTACATTTCCCATTTACAAATTAATTCCAAACATTTCTTTATTGTTTCAAAGTAGCAGAATAAATGAATTATTAAATGCTTAACCACTCTTTAGATTTTTTTTTTTTTGGCCTGACTTTTCTGGATTATTTTAAATGTACTTTGTGAGATGTTTGCAATAAGGTATCTTAGATATTCTGAACTATGCTCTGCTGCAAAACAATGAAAATCGATGCATAAATTATTTTCAAAACATTTTCACATGTTATATTCAGCTGTGAGCTGACAAAATAAAGATAATGATAAGAAATAAAATCCTTAGAGGCTGTCAGTGCCCTTTAGCCAAAGGCCAATAGGAACATATCTGGAGTTATTTAGTTTGGGATTTATTACTCATTGCATTAAGGGAGAACATTCGCCATAGGAAGCCATGGGACGTATCAGTAAAAACATGTTAGAAACAACCTACTATATAGCATTTGAGCTTTGGTTAGGTGATTTGGGAGAGGGTCTGAAGAAACGAGCTTTTCCTCTAGATTAAATGTGGTAAAAAAACGCAAGAGCAATTCTACGATTGGGTATCTCAATAAATTTTATCTAGAGGAAGGGAAGACTAGAATAAGGATAAAGCAGTAATTGGTAAAATAAAAAAAAAAGTATCATTCACTCATTTTAGCTGAGAGAGTGATGTTTGGTGTTTTGTAGGTAGCACAGTGACCTTGTTTTTGTTGGTGTTTTAAGAAAATTATGAAGTAGATTTCTGTTGTCTTACTTTATCATGGTCTCATAATAACATTGTCTGAGATTGGTATTTTGTAAGATTATGTTCAATAGAAGAATAACAGGGCCTAGCTGTAGTGCCAGGCCAGCTTCCCAATATTGGGGGCTACCCTTTAATTTCTTCTCAAGGCTAAAATGAAATGAAAGCAAGAATTCAAAGTTAAGCAACCATGAGAGTTGCTTTCACCCAGGAGAATTCCATCGAATATTGGTGAGCTTAACTTCCATTTTGATTGTCAGATACGGTTAAAAAAATGACAGTAAAAATAATTAGGGCCTTCTCAAGAATTTATATCTTATCTGAGAACATATAATACGACAACAAAGAGGCCACATGTTTTATTTCTTCCTCTCCATAACCCTTTACAGAAGGCAATGACCAGGAAACATTTGTTTTGATGTTGATATTGGGTGGAGGGAAGAGAAGAATCCACTGAGAATTTGTACACACAAGCCAGTTCCCATGTTCTAGCCTCTGTATCACTTTTCTTTTTCCTAGAGATAGAGAATTTTTAGAGTTCCCCAAATATTTTCTAAACGGTTTTCATCTTTATACCTCATTATCATATTTGTTATTTTGTAAAACTGATTAAATATCTTTTTCCTTACTGAACTGTGAATTCTGATGACAGGAAAAAAATCTATAAATTGTTTCATTTTTTATTAGTATTTGATACAATATTCAATTTGTTTTAAACATAATGTTTGATGAAATGCATTGAATTCTACAACTTTCAGTTTATTCACATTTTTAATCATGTCATCAGTTCTCTCTGTTCTTCAATAATTTTTCCTCTTTGGATGAGTAATGTGAAAAATTATGAAAACAGTAACTTCCCTGGAGGTTGGACATGTTGTTTTTTGTTTTTTAAAAGCACAGTCCTCTTGAAGTTAGCAACATTGCCTACCGGAAAATTATAGGAGCAGAACATTTTCTTCTTTGTCAAATTGTTTTATGTAACTTTGTGTTTTGCCAAGTGTTTATTTTGTTTTGGTAATCTACATTTTCTGACAATATTAATTAAGAAAGTATAAAGATATAAGAAAATTCCAAGACAGTTCTTAATGACTTTTGTTAACAAGACTTATCAAAACCTATACTAATATTATGGTTTGAATTTAAAACTTAGGACTTTTATAGAGTACCAATTTATCTGCAATATTTATACATTTACTCAATAGTAATGTCTAAATATTTAATGTGATAAGTTCAAAGCTAAAACACACTAAAAATACTTTTAATCTTATAATACTTTCAGTAGGAAAGGAAAAGTAATTTATTTTTCTGACTTAAAACATGCAGAAATGACAAGTTAAATATCACAACACAACAACATTCAGGGGCAGAGTATTCTGGCTTTTTTTTTTTTTTTGAAGTAAAGATGTGTGCATGTATATTATTTCATTGTTATTCCTGTATCAACTATTTCAGTGCCTAGTTAGTGATAAAGAAATTAATGTGTATTCTTTGACTTTACCTATTCATGTTTCCGTTGCTCTGATCTTTTGCCATTCTGACCAATATTACTGGTAGAATTATTAGAGTAAGCTTTGAGTAATTGGTTTTTATAAAGTAAACCACAAGTGATTTATGTAATCACAAAAGAATTGATAGGAACGCAGCCTTTATTAAGATACATTATAGTGACACACATATTCCACCATTTAGAATAAAGGACAGAACAAGCAAAGACTCAGGCTCATGCTTTGATAATATTTCATCTTAATGCTTGGATAACTCTCCTAATAGGCCATCATAGTGAGAGACTTACATTTCCGTAGCCTAGACTATAGAGAAGAGTTTAATGTTTATTGAGTTCTAAAAACTTTCTTTTACTGCTTTTATAGCTTACACTATTGTCATCCTACTCACTATATATAGAATAAACAATGTCCCCTAAAATGTGGAAATGGTATTAAGATATTAGTTAAGTAATTAATTTCATTAGAGACTCTATAATATAGAGATCATTGGGTACTTGAATAATTAATAGTGATGCTAGATAATAATATAATAAAATATATAAATCCAGCCTTATTCAAATGGTATATGCAAATCTTTTATATGTTTATACATTTTATAGAAGAACTATGTACTTTTATCAATTATTTTGTTATCACAATGTAGGACTGTCTCTAATTTTATTATTTCATGAAACACACATATACATGATTGTATGTGTATTATACACTCATACATACATTTGTATATAGGCATTTTCACATTTTGTTTAAAATCTAGTATGGCTTATTGCCTCTACATTCCAATAGTGTTAGGTCAATGCATAAAGAGCCATGCTGTATTGTTATTTTACATTTTTCTATTTTGCTTTTAAAGTTAGCATTCCCTGTTGTATAGATATGGTATTTATCACTTTATATCTCTTCTTTCTTTCCTTAATTTAATGAAGAATAATTTAACACATCATCCACATTGTCTTAATTTATACTATTTCATTGTAAAATGAGTGCGCATCTTTCAAGCTTCAGTGGTTTGACTGATGTAACCTAAAATGTGTTTAATATGATTATGCCAGCTAATAACATGCCTTACTGGCTAGTACAATAACTGTCATAACATAAGCTTGATACCTTTTTATAAACTCATTAATAAAGAAGTCTATTATGTTTTTATTCTTGTACCCAAATGGGAGAAGATAAGCATATCCTCATTTTTTCGGTTTTTTCAAATATATTCATTCATAATGGGCACTTGATAAATCTGTATCATTGTTGTTTTATTTAATTTTAAAAGAAAATGATATAACTTTTTTCTTCTAGAATCTAGATGGAGGACTTCAGCAGCTATGTCATGAAATACTGTAGGATAATATGAAACATGCTGAATCTACTAAATACCATTTTAGCAAGGCACTGAATTTCTTCCTCAAAGTATTTAAATTTTAGAAAATATTTGGTTTAAGTTTAGATGGTGATCTGAATTATATAGTGCCTTTATTTTCTCTCACAATGCCTTAAAGTAATATGACTTTGGTGCTAGCATCATGCCATAGAAAGTGTAAGTTGGCTACAGCAGAGTTCTGGTCTCAATTCTAAATCTTACTAGTTTTGTGACTTTGAACAAGTTTTGTCAATGTTTCAAGGTTTAATTTTCTCATATATAAAATAAAAATCATAATACTTATTCTTAGAATGTTTTCAGACTTTCTTTGGTTCTAAGTCTTCTTACCTTTGAAAATACCACTTGTATTAGTTTGGGCTGCCATAACACAGTACCACAGACTGGGTGGCTTAAGTAATGGAAAAGTACTTGCTCACAGTTGTGGAGGCTAGAAATCCAAGATCAATGTGTCAGCAGAGTAATTTTTTTCCAAGACCTCTCTCCTTGGTTAATAGATAGCCATCTTCTTTCAGAGTCTTCCCATGGTCTTTCCTTTGTGTGTCTGTTTCCTAATCTCTTTTTATAATGAAAGACACCAGTCATATTATATTAGTGCCCACCCCAAGACCTCATTTAAATTCTAAAAATCTTTAAAGGTCCTATCTCCAGAGATAGTTACATTACTGAGGTATTGGGAGTTAGTTAAGGACTTCAGCATATGAATCTGGGAAGGTTACAGTTTAGCCCATAATATCACTCCATATCAAATCAAACATATTAACTAATTTTTTGAAATATTTTGAATTAATTATAGATTTATATGAAGTTGCAAGATAGTACTGAGAGATTCTGTGTATTTGTGTATCTTTCACCCAAATTTCTAAAATAATTACATCTTACATTTTTATAGTATAATATCAAAATCAGTGATTTGCATTGGTACAAAACATGTGTATTGTTTTATGTCATTTAATCACATGTGTAGATCAATATGAACTTCACAATCAACATACAGAGCTAGTCCATCATTACACAGATCTGCTTTGTGCTACCCCTTCATAATCACACCCATCCCTCCTACCCGCAACCAGTCCTAAGCCCTGACAACGACTCATCTGTTTTTCATCTCTACAGCAACTTAGATCTTAAGGGCATTATGTTGAGTAGAAAAGTCAATCTCAAAAGGTCACATATTATGTTATTCCATCTCTATAACATTCATAAAATGACAAAATTATAAATATTTTTAATTTAATTTTGTTGAGGTTCAATTTATAAATAATAAAATGCACCTACTTTAATCATATGCATCAATGAGTTTAGACATATGTGTATACCCATGTAACCACCACCTAATTAAGACATAGAACATTTTAATCTCCTCTAAAAGTCCCCTCGTGTTCTTTAACAGGTAAATCCCACCTCCCAACCCCAGGTAACCACTGATCTGCTTTCCATCAATATAGGTTACATTTACACTTGTATAAATGACAGTATACAATAAAAACCTCTTGTGAATAGCTTCATTTGCTCAGAGTAATGTTTTTATAGTTCATCCCTGAGTTGCTGAAAAGTACTCCAATGCATAAATATACAGAATTTATACATCTATTATGCTATTGATACATATTTGGGTTTTTGAATTTAGGAATATTGTGAACAAGGTTACCATGAACATTCAACTACAAGTCTTTTGATGGACACTGTTTTCTTGATTTTCTTGGGTAAATAACAAGAAGTAAAATTGTTGAGTTATGTAGTAACTGCATGTATAAAAAAAAATTATAAGAAACTATCAAACTGTTTTCAAAAGTAGTTATACCATTTTACACTTCCAGCAGTAACATATGAGAGTTCTGGTTGCTCCACATCCTTGCCAACACTTTGTATTGTGAGTTATTGTTTTGTCGTTGTTGTTTTAATTTTAGCTATTCTGGATATGCAGTGGTATTTTATTGAGGTTTGAATTTTCATTTCTCTAGTGTCTAATAACATGTAACAACTTTTCATGTGCTTATTGGATATTTTGTGAAGTGCCTGTTAACATCTTTTGCTAAATTTTAAAAAATACAGTTGTTTATCTTATTAGTAAGTTGTAAATGTTCTTTATACAAATCAAATATGAATATGTAAATATTTTCTCCTAATCTATACCTTGCTCTTTTCTTAATGTTGTCTTTTGAAAAACAGAGGTTATTAATATTGGTGGTCTAATTTAGAATGCAAGTAAGCTATCAAAGACTTCTGGCCCTTAACAGATTCAAAAGGCAACTGTAAGAGGCTTTTATCTGTTGCCCATAAATAGTACAATCTGAGCACTAGTAAAAATAATATTGGTGATGGATTAAACACCAAACATTTTATAATCCATGAGCTCACCATAATAAAGAATAATTTTTTTAAACAAACTAACAGCAACAAAAAACAACTCCTGGCTTCTTTGGAAAGAAGCCAACTCTATTCTGAAATCAGGTAAATAAATGGAGTGGTGGGGGAAAACCAGCCCTTCACTTTACTTTCTCATAAAAATTGCAACTAAATAATAGATGAAAGTAAATTTCTCTTTATAGAAATACTCTAGTTAATGAAGAAGGAATAATGAAAATGGATCTACACATTGATCATCAGTGGCTATTGTTAACATCACAAAAAGAAAGACATCTGGACATTACATGACTCTCGATGGAAGTACAAAACACCACCTATAAAATAGTCTTGCCAGAAATCCAACCTGAATGAGGTCAAGCCTTTAGATTTATTCACAAGTTTATATAAAACGCAAGGAACTAAGGACCATGTCAAATGATATTACAGGATGCAATCCTAAAAATCTAGAAGGCGGGAAACTCTATAGTTTCTTTTTTTAATTTTAAAGAATAATAACAAATATTAGAAAGAAGGGAGGGAGGGCACAAAACAGATTAAAATTAGTTTTAAGAGACATATAAATCATATGTAATGTGTGGAGCCTATTTGGTCATTCAAACAGACCCTCTATTTTAAAATTTTGAATTAACTTGGAAAATTTGACCACTGACTTAAATTTTGATGGTATTAAAGCCTTTATCACATTTTCTGAGTGTAATATTGGTATTGTCATTGTTTTTTAAGAACCAATCACTGTCATTGGAACAGAGAAGCAGCCTTGATCCATTAGTAAATATAAATTCCATCCCAATTTAAGGGACTGTAGTCTCAAACAGCAGTGGTACATGAAGCAGAACACATAGATCGTTGGCTATCACTTAAGTGCCAGCCCTGGCCAAGTTTCAGAACTGGGAGTATGGGAGTGGTAGGAAGAATAACTATATCATTTCCTTAGGGTAACATTTCTCATTATGTGCTCCTGGAACACATCCCTACAAGATATTCTACAAAAAACAAAACAAAACAACAACAACAAAAACAACAACAACAAAAAACAGGGGTATAGTAACCACTGATATAATTAAAGCCACGATAACTTCTGAAATAAAAAAGAATTTTTAAATTTGGCATTACCCAATGATTCCCAAATTTATTTGACCACAGAACAGTTTTTCTTTTTTATGTTTTAGCTGTTAAAATCTTGAAAACTAACTTTGGGGAAGTTGTTTTAGGTATTATTGCTCCCAAAATTAAGAGAAGGAGAAGAAGATGCTTTGCTTGTTCTTGTTATTCTATCAAGAAATCGTGGTTGGCTGGATTTCCAGGTCTGGGCAAATGTCAAGAAAAAAAGTTTAAATGTCAAATGTAAAATTTTTTGTTGGATTATGGAATGTTTAATCTTACTTGACAGTGACAATCTGCATGAATGAAAGATAGGCATCTTGTCCAAATTAAGGCAAGATATAGGATTAACATTGTTATTTTTACATCTGACTTTCTGAAACTGCTCAATTTATTAAAATTGAATCTTTAGATTTGTGGTTTTTATGGGGGCTCACAAATGTTAAAATTTACCACTGGCATTCATTTCTTCATCCACTGATTTGGCCATGATTCCTTCACTGTCAATTCATCTACATCATCCATTACTCTCTTATTCCCTTCATTTCCTGAGATTAGGGGATTTTTTGTGCATTGGGAATTCACAAGGGAAAATCCCTGAAAATACAGACATGTGTTACAAATCTAGCATAAAGTTTGTGGTATTATAGGAATGGAGGTTTAAGATCCTTAAACTGAGCTATAACTGCCTAAACTATGCTTAATTTGTGTTTAAAAAAAGAAAGAAAGAAACAGCTAAAATTGCCCTCAATATCCACAACTATCTTGAATTTTTTGACTAGTATCCTGCCATCTTCAATTGTGTAGAATAGATTAATTTAGCAATGTGTGGTGGACTAGGATCATTTATTCACAATCACGTAGGAAAGGTGCCCATTTCCTGACACATAGAAATGTAAGGAGGAATTGTACAAGGGATACAACGACTCAAATATCGCTTGATATCAACTGCGTGAAACTCCTAAAGTAAATTACCCTGTTTGAGCGTTGGTTTCCTCAGATAGGGATAAAGACATATGCATTTCTTTTGCTTACTTTTTAATGTTTTTTAGATGAAATGAGATAATACATATAAAAGTTTTTTATAAACTGTGAAGGTTTATACATGTGTGGTTTTATTTAATTTAGTTTATCTTAACTTACTAATTGGTCAAACCATACAATGTGGCCTTTTATGGTTGAGAAAATATGAATCATTTATGAGCTGGCTATTCACATTCTAATTTGCAGTTTTTCCTGTGAGTGCTTTGCACATATCTATGTGTTATAAAATGTCATGTACTCTCACCATATATATCTCTATTGAAATAATTTGAAATTATTCCATTTACTAACTTAACACCAAAAATTGTTTAACGAAGTTTTAAATTGAAATGTTTTCTTAAAGCCAACATTAAAGAAATATATTTTTCTCATAATTTAGAAGTATGAATTGGGTTTCTATCACATTCTTTTTCATATATCTATGTTTTGAAAAATAACTAACTGGATCTAGATTGAATCAGAAATTCTATGTTATTTAGAGAGAAAGACTTCTTAATTAAATGTCAATTTTATTAATTAGAATAATGAATAACCTAATTTCATGAGCAGATATATATCTTTTTTATATATTTTTCAATATCTTAACCATATTTGAGCCGAATTCTGTGCACCTTATGATGTTAATTGAAACAATTCTCTTTTGGAATCTACATAATTATGTTTTTACTTATTTTTAGAAAGACTACAGAAAGGAGGGTTCATGTGTTTTTTAAATATTTTAATATACTAACATGATAGTATTGTCATGTTAAAGATGTTTATGTGACATAAGGCAGTTATATTACCAATGTCAATTAGATAAAACTCTAATTTTTAAATAGTTTAAGAGCCAGCTCCACATTCTATAGTATAAATAATATTCGAGTATTAATAGATTTTCACTGCTTTTCATTCTAAAGGTCTCAAAAAGTAAAACTCAGTTTAGGGTAGAGCAACAAACTATAATTCACCTTAAATTCCAGAGCAGCATCACCTTTTTGCTTTCTTTTTTTTCAGAAATACTGTGATTCAAAAATAACCATATGTTTAAAGAGTAACTATTATAAAATAAATACTTGAAAAAAAGAGTTATACACTTTTCAATGTATTATGTGTTGAGAAACATCCGTAGAAGTGATTGTTTCTCTTGTAATAAGTCTAATAGGGGCAATTGCAGAACTTTAAATATCTAAGTGGTAATCATTAAAGTTTACATTTAGGATATTAGTCAAATTGTAGGTCTGCTCTAGATAGCTACTGGGAGCCCTAATTCCTGATTAGGGAATGCATCTTTCTTGAAGTAAATACAAAACTAGATAGCAGTTAAATCTGGGAAAGCTGCCAGTTATTATTGCAATATTACTATCCTTTGTATTTGAAAGTACTACTGAAACAGACTTCTACCATGACCAAGGCCAAGGGTGAGTAGCTTTTATTATGTGTTTAGGGAAGTATTGAATTGTTCACATTTGCCTGCTGCCCTTTTGGTCATGCTCTGGCTAATTAACAAGTTGGGAAGCTGGAAGTGAAGATATACTTAGCAGTCCCTGGAGAAAGTTGCTTGTGTATGTTTTATAACTTCAGTTACAGTTCTACTCTTCCACAAAGATTATGGCCTTCATAATAATGAGTTTATACTTCTGAGTATTTGAAAAAGCCAACAGAAAATACAGATTACATGAGTTTCAAAATAAGTGATCTGGGGAAAAGGCTGATCGAACTGGGGAAAGAAGTGCCAAAATGACTTGACCCAATTTGGCGTTTTAGCAACTGGGAAATTCTTTTGGTAAATATTAGAAGAGGATGCATGCTATACATCTCCTCAAGCACAATCTGGATACCAGGTAGGCTATTACATTGAAATATAATTTGAAAGATCATTATATTACATTCAAATTCAAGCAAACATATCAATATTTATAATCAAGTAGGAAAAAAGAAAGAAAGAAATAGAACGGTTGTACAACTTGCTCAACCTTCAGGCACTGTGACCATTCCACACATAGAAAGTTCACACTTTGGAGAATTCAATAACATAATGGCAAGATAAACAATTTCTATTCAGGGCGGGCTCATGTCACATATATAAGACTAGCAAGGAACTAGGAAAGTGTCTCAGTGTATCATCTATTTATTCTCTGGCAGGCTAATACTTTTGTAAAATACATTAAAAATGAATTACTAGATTTTTTTTATTGTTGATTTGTATGAGTTCTTTGTTTATTTTGGATATTAGCCTTAGCTCCTTATTAGAGACATTGTTTGCAAATATCTTCTCCTATTTAGTTGGTTGCCTCTTTCTTTCGCTATGCAGAAGCTTTTTAGTTTGATATAATCCCATTCATTTATTTTTGTTTTTACTGTCTTTGCTTTTGAGGTCAAATTTATAAAATCCTCTCTAAAATCAAGGTCCATGAGTACTTATGTTTTCTTTCATGCAACTTATTGTTTCAGGTCTTATATTTAGGTCTTCGATCCATTTTGAGTTTAAAAGTGCCCTTTAATAAATGATTAGATAAAGAAGATGTGGTACATATATACAATGGAATATTACTCAGCCATAAGAAAAGATAAAATACTCCCATTTGTGACAACATGGTTGGATCTTGAGATTTTCATGCTAAGGGAAATAAGTGAGACAAAAAAAGTTGAGAACCATATGATTTCACGTATATGTGGAATATAAAACTGAAAATAACAAATGAATAAGACAAACAGAGACTCATGGACACAGACAACAGGTTAGTGGTTACCAGAAGAAAGAGGGGAAGAAAGAAGGTAGATAAGGGTAAAGGGGGTCAAAGATATGGTGATGGAATAAAATTTAACTGTGGGTGGGAAACGCGCAATGCAATATACATATGACATATCATTGAACTGTACACTTGAAGCCTATACAATTTTATTATTCAATGCAACTCAATAAATTTAATTACAAAAAAATGAATTTCTAGAACAAAAATTTTAAATTAAGTCCCTGTTGGTTTCTGTTGGTGTTTTGTTTTGTTGTTGTTGTTGCTGCTGTTATATTTAAAACTGAAAAACCAAAAATTATTCTGAAAAATTACTATAAGTGTTTCTTACTCTCAATTTCTGAACAGTATCAAGCAGTTCACCCACCATTACTGGATTAAACATCATGTAGAACTTATCTAGAAGATCGAGAGCCTTATTCCATGTGTATTTAGGTTATTGGGCTGAATTATTTTGCTTTATTCACATAATAACAATTAAGCCACTACAATTTTTCTAACCAACTATTATCCTAAATGTTCTATATTTTGTCACTGGAAATTCACTATAACATTACTTATGCTAATCAATAACACTCAAATGTAAATTTAAAAACAATATTTGAAATCCCTAAGTAATCTTCTGTGGAGTGCTGAGTCTCTATTAAGGTACTTTAATTCTAACTGTCCCTAAAGCATGGGTGTAGGTTGAAGTTTACTTACACACACACACACACACACACACACACACACACTGTTTATTTACAAGTATCTTTAACAAAAATTAGAATACATATTATAAGAAGAAAACAAACAAAAAGCCTGAACCAAAATGATTCTTTGAGTTGAATTTATAGAAAAATTTCCTTTACTTAGATCAAATAGTATAAAATCTTTAGGAAACATAAGACTATCCACCGCCATTGGATTAAATGAAGTTACATTTTGAAGCATGATTGCTTAAAGTCCATCACTTTCTGAACATATCCAGTGGAAATAATACGTGAAAAAGTTCTGTGTCCAAAATTTTTTCACAAATACAGAAACAAGACTGGGGAAGAAGCAAAGAAGTGTTATGTAAATGGAACAGATCTAAGAACATCCTTCAATTAGATCTTCTAAACCTGTACTTGCGGTTCAGAAATCTGGCTTTTAGTATTTTTTTAAAAATAATTTTGTTTTTGAGAATTCAAGTACTTATTAATGAATTTCTGTCTCCTATTACACTTATTTCTAATCACTGGGAAATCTGTTACAGTAAACAAAATAACTCTACCCACTTGTAGTCTATTGTACCCAAAATTTCTTTAGAACTATGGAAATATTATAGTGATTCCAGATTTTAGAAAGTTAAAAAGTTACTTTTTTGACGGGCTACATCTAGTAATAAATGACCAATGAAATTCCTCCATTCTTGACCATATGCTTACTAATTTGAGTGTTAAATATTCTGTTTAGAAACTCTTTCCTTTGACTAATGTCTTCTATTGCAGGACATTAATTTCAATAATAGATCTAAAAACTACAGATGGACTCTTTCTACTTCAAAAATTTTATCTATTTTAAGATTTTAACACCCGATACTAAGTTGATCATTAAGAAATAAAGTTAAACCTAAACTTGATGTTCTACTTTTAGAATGGGTAATGTGCCCTGTAGTTTTATGCTAACTGAAACCATGGGGATGATAGAGAATATTTGTTTATCAAATATTGTTCTGAAGCATGAAAAATTATATAGCTGTATTTGGTGTTCACTTTTCCTTATGGTAATTCGCTAGGTCTAAAGCTTTCATTTTCACTTAATATAAATTTCAACAGAGGGCTAAAATGATATGCTTGTTTTGTTGCCATCATTTTCTAGTACATTCTTATAACATGATAGCATGCTTACATAATAATTAATGTTCTATACAGCTTCATATTTTGTTTGAATATATTGATGACAGTAAGGATTATTTTTATTTTATATTTGATGATTCTTTTCTATAATGTGATTGCTAAAGATGAAATTTGGATAATAGATCTATATCAATTTTTATATGACATTTACAGCAGGAAAGAAAACTCGATATTCATCAATCATATATCTTAATTTCAAATAAACTTTTTCTTATAAAAAACATGCTTTGATTATTGGACATTTATATTATTAACCCATTTCTCATTTAGAAAAAAAAAGTGCAGCTCACTGCCAGCATTAATTTAATTTTACTTAAACACATTTTCTGAGGCTGAAGCAAATCTGACTAGTTTTCAATGTGAAAATAAAGTAGAAATTTTTTGGAGTTATTGCTAAACAGAAATTGTCTCTAATCCTAATGTGACAGAAATGTACATGATGATCTGTATTTAAAAACTTTTTTTGTGTGGTAAATTTTAAAGCACGGAACAACACAGAATGGAATATCACATTCCACACAAAAATAGTGGTTCTTTCCGGATCTTCTTGCCCTCCTTGTCTTTGTGCAAGCAGCAAACTTCGCAGTGACCATTTGGATTCCGTTTTCCTGATGTTGGTGGTATGCTTTTGGGGAAATGTCTTTCTGACAGGTGAAGAGGTGTGACATCATCAGAGCACAGATGACCTCAAAGATATTGCTGTCCTGGCTCGTGATACTTTTCCAGCATTCTTTCAATCAACATCAGTCTGAAGTTTAAATGGCTGACAGTGTACTCAGGATTGTCCTTCTTGCACAGGATGTAGGAGTTCAGCACTATAATGTTTAGAAGGTGGTGAAAGAATTTCTTATACCAAAACTTGTGCCTTTTGCTTTCAGTTAAATAAGAAATGAGCATCTGATCAGCTGAGTCCACTCCTCCCATATTC
This sequence comes from Pteropus alecto, assembly GCF_000325575.1. Taxonomy (NCBI): domain Eukaryota; kingdom Metazoa; phylum Chordata; class Mammalia; order Chiroptera; family Pteropodidae; genus Pteropus; species Pteropus alecto. The sequence continues at coordinate 10,135,259 of NW_006494610.1, forward strand.
TGTTTATAATCCACAGTGACACATGGCTTCTTAGTTTTCTTTCCATTTCTGTTGTCTGCATCAATCAAAATATCATTATGGGATGTTGATGACATTGTCACCTCCTTCTTGTCACACCATATCAGTGCCATAAATTCATCACAGAATCTGACCACAGTCATTCCTTTTGCAATCCTTTTTTTTTTTTTCAGGTCATTCGGCATCTATTTTCTGTTAAAATGAGCGGTCCTAACTGCATTAGTCCTGTTTTGATGTAATTCTCTGAAAAACATGGGAGATGTATGGCAAACTTTGAGGGCTAGATTAGAATTCTAAGCCATGAGCTATCTCGAGGTAAATGCTGCAGCCACAAGCACCACCAGTAGGTATTCTCAAGGCAAATGGGAAATGAGAATAAATATGCATTTCACATCAAGAAGCCAAATTCAATAAACATTTTTTATACAGACACCTTTAATCAAGACATGAAACTTGACCTTAAGATGCTACCAATTAGCCATTTTGACCAAAATATAAAAAACAGGAATAATTTATAAAATTTCCTAACTGCCCTTCATGGTCATGGATAGTCATCTAACTCTTAATATAAAAAATATGGAGCTTTTTAAACATTTAATGCAGAAAAATTGGGCATTTTAAAAATATAATGGGATATTATGATCATGTTGTGCTATTACTGGTTTATAGTCTCTCCAAAAATGTTTTTTATTTGCATCCATTTTATTTGTCAATGAGCAAACATTTATTGTATACTTACTAAATGTCAGACTCTGCTCTGTCATAGAACTTACATTCTAAGGAAAAACTTAGACAGTCAATAACAATTAAACAGGCAACAGTGTAATATAATTTTAGGTAGTGGTAACTGGTTTGTAAACAAGTGGAATAGGAGAATAATGAATGATAGGAATGGATTGTGGGAGATGAGCAAATTTAGACAGAGTGAGGAGCAATATTTGAAGGGAGATATGAACCAAATATAATAGCAAAAAAAAGGTACTTTTAAACATGACTTTTAAGAGTGAGGGATAGAAATGTTGCAGCTCCTTGGTGATTTGTATCATGCTTATGAAGAACATGATTGCTATCTCTAACTCAGCATGCTGATAAAGTGATAGTTTAGAAAGAATGGTAGTGATTTATTGAAATTCTGTTTCTGAGAGCTACTTTGAAGGTAATCAGTGATAAATTTCATATCAGTATTCCAAGTTTTTGCAGTTTTTATTATGGACAATAATATTTGCATACAAATTGTCCTTCAGTGTTATATATAAATAATCCAAGCCATATAAATTTAAAAGCATCCTTCTAAAATAAATTTTAGAAACTCTATTCCCAAGAATAATTCTGGGCTTTCTGTTCCAATTTTCTTCCGTACTTTAAGTAGAACATAAGATCAATTGTTTGAGAGGGATATGCCATGATAAAATCACTTTCTTCAACACAGGAGATTCTTTCTCCTGTTACCTTTTTTTTTTGTCCATTCATTAAACCTGCAATTGATTCCACATGATCTGTGGTCTACCAGGTTGCCACATGCTTAGAAACAAAACAAAATACTTCCCTGTCCCAGGAATATAATCTGTCAATGTTGCCATCATTTTCTCAATCATTCAGGTGGAAATCTTCGATTCTTTTTTGGCCGTATCCAAATCCATTTCAGTCACCAACTCTTGTTCACTCATGTTTGTTCCTTTATGAATTAAGCTCAACATTTTGCATTTAAGGCTGGACCCCAACCTTGAAACAGAGCTGCAAGGCTTTCCTTGGGCCCAGTATTGGAGAATGTACCACATTCTCCACTGCAGGTGTGGCTTATCGTCAGAAATATTTGATGGAGAGCTTCATGTGTCATGTGCAAGATAACCAGATAATTCTGATACAACTCCACTAGGGACATGCTTTCTTCTGTGCACACCCTTCTTCCCCCTTTCACTTGCTTGTTTCTAGCGTGGCAGAGATATTTCTTGGCACAGAATCAAGAGACCCAAGTAAATGTTGCAGCTCTGTTGTGTGAGTTTAGCCAAGTCAATTAACCTCTGAACTATTTTAATCATTTGTAAATTAAAACATTATCCTAATTACCATTCACACTTCTTATGTTGGGCCAATGCAGTAATAAATATTTAAAATCTTTGATATATTAATATTCTGCACACAAGTAGAGTAATAATACTATTGTATTATTGTAGTTAATTAACATTGAGTGTAAAAAACTTTAAATAATCTAATTTTACTACTCTAGACCTTACATTTCATATTTTACACTAAAGAATTTGAATTAAAATTATATTTATAGAATTTGAATCAGTTCTCAAATTATTACCTCTCTCATAGCAAAATAAAATTTTCTGGTTTGAAGCTAGAATCAAAAGAATATAAAAATTTCAAGTCATCAAATATAATGATATCTACAAAAACCAATAAAGATTGCACATTGGAGAGGCTCTTTATTTAAAATGGTGTTTTCTGTCAAATATAAAGCCCATCTGTAGTAAAAAATCTCTAAAGTTTTGCTCTTTTTAATCATTTCAAATTTTATTATTACTTAACCAATCGAACTAAAATGTTGATTATATTAAAACAAGATTATTGTCAGATCAATGGAGAGTTTATTTTTAAAGTAATGAAAATTTCAAACATTCTTCCAGATTCTTCAAGTCAGCAATTAGATATTATCCTTAAAAGTGTTATCAAAAAGTAAAAATAATTTTACTATTTTGTAAAAATTATTTTGCAGAAGAGAGATTTAAAAATCATTGGGGATTTTTGTTGTTTGTTTTTGTTTTTGCTGTAGAATGATTGTAACCAGTGTTTAATAAAAATACGTGTCTGGGGCAATCAAAGTTGCTACTACCCCAGATAATATTAAAGATTCTTGGTCATATACTTCCAAAAACATAAAATGAATAGACTATCTAAAAATATAAGGTTTATATTTTTAATACTTCAAGAACAAAATTATATCTCTTAGATTATATAGGTGATTATTTAGCAAAAGAAAGTAAAAGTTCATTCAAATGAGATTTTTATACTACAGGGTTAACTATATAAAAGCCACTTTCATGATCTAGCAAATAGCTAATAGTATCAGTCCAAAGAACAAATATGTAGTAATGGTAGACCCCTCTTTTATCACAAAAAGCATTTCTGAACTTTTATAAATTCACTTACTATGTGCTGTTGCATTCATGTATTTAAAATATTTATCATTATTGGGAGAATCATTTAAGTCAATTAGCAGGGATGTAATTCAACTAATACTTATAAGGCACTCTGCTAGGCTTTAAAAAATAAAAATTGTATTAAGCCAGAGAATGGAGTTTGTCACAAATGAAGAAAAGCAAAATTTGTTGCTACTACCTCCTGATTTTCTTCATATATAATGATAATGTTCTGTAATAAACATGAATCATTGGGCAGCATAAAAATATTTCCTATTTCTTGGGCCTACCCACAGAAAGTTGATAACCTTCAACTTTCTTCAACACAACTACCCCTTTAATAACATCCCAAAATGTGAAATCATGCACCATATCTGTCTATATGTGTGTGTGTATATGTGTATATTTCCTCCCCCTTGTCAGATATGTTTTCCTTATTCTATGCTATTATTCTTCCCCTAAAAGCAGTAAAAATTCATTTCCAATGATGTTTGTAGCCTCTAAGTTTTTTTTTTTTCTTGATTGCAAAATATATTCTTAGGTAAACAGTCATATGACATTTTCATAAAATTTGTTATTAAGAACAAATAGCAATAGTTCAATAAAAATGGAAGTTTACTTCAAAGAGATATTTTCAATAGACTTTCATTGCAAACAATTTATAAGATGAGCCAGGGTTTTGTTAAAATAGAAACTTCTATATACCCTTTTATCAGGTCAAAATTCAGGTACAATTTTATATGTAATCAGGGGACAGAAGACAATTGTGAATACCATGGGTTAATTGTATATTCTTCTTTCCCATTCCTGGCTAAGTCTTCCCTATATTTCTAGAGGCAATACAGCTCCAGATGTCTAAAGGAGGTTTTTAGGAAATTTTAACTGATAGCCTTCAGGTATGGATAATTGAATTTACTAATTTATATCACTATGCCTGGCAAGTGTATAAATAGCTCTAAAACTCTAGTCGGAGGAAGTAATTTTATAATTCAGTGAAAATCCATTATAATAGAACTCACTTTCACAGTCCTTGACTACCTGTTTAACACATACACTTCCCTTTCAGTCACTTGGGGGTACAACACACTTGGCCACTTGGCAACAGGTGTAACTTTCTTTTTCAGCTTTCATCACTTGAGTGTTTTTTCCTCTCCCTTCCCTTTCCACTGCAATCTCAGACATCATGTTGGTTCAGCCTCTCAAACCCAGTTTTTGCTTCTTATTTCCCTCCTGAGTCAGATCAGGGCCTTGTCTTTCAGTGGTAAGAACAGTAAAACCTAGAAGAACAAGGATGATGAAGAAATCTTCCTTTGTCTTTCTTCCACCATCATTCTCATAGCCTCCACTTGCTATTTTCTTTCTTCTCATTGCCACTCACTTCTTCCCTCTCACATGCACTCATGTGTGCATGTACAGGCACACATCTTATTCCATGGATGATATATCTAATTGAGTTATATGAACCTAGACTTCTGATATCCGAAGATACCTTCTAGATTTTGTAAACTTCTATTTTCCACTATTATTTCCTGCTCGACTTTCCTACAGAATCTGTATGATATTTCCTTATGTACTGGGTGGAAATGGTATAGATAAAAGGGCTGGGGGCTTACAAATTTTTGTGGGGAAAGACATTTAAGAATTTTTTGATAATTTTATGAATAATAAAGTATTTAAAATAATGCCAAGAAAATCTCAAAATGATTTTGCGTTTGCTTCTAAAATAGGAAATAGAGAAATTATAGACCATTTTATAGTGAAACTAGACCAAATGAATAATGGCAGTATGAACTGAGGCAGCCAAGACCTCAGACTTGACTAAGGGCTAAGCACCTCCTAAGAAAAAGAATTTTGGCTGAGTATGATGGTAAGGAGATACATTAGCAGGATTTTTATTGCCCCATAACCCTTTATACAAGAGCATATAGAATTTATCCTCTCAACAGGCTGCTCCTCTTCTACCCACTCCTAATCCATACTTGCCCTGAGGAATCTTTGACAATATCAGCAAGAATCTCCACCAGGGTCTTGGAGCTATCAGTGTTCCTTGTGAAAGAAAGGTTTTGAATTTTTAGAACCTGTCAGCTTATCTTGGAACTTTAGCCATATCCCTTTGCTCTCACCTCCCAGGAAGCATTGTTATACATGGCAATGCATAACAGCAATGTACTTCCAACGTACCATGAATAATGTACTTCAGATGCCTAATTTATTTAAAAAAAATGTATAAGTGGACCAAAGATATAGTTATAATGTGCAATATTACTTATATGGGAAAAACCATTCCGCATTCAAAATAAACTTTTGGAATACATTCCTCATTATTTAAAGTCATCCTTCTAGCAGTTCAAATCATGTGCCTAGAATTGTTGATAACTTCATTAGCACTGATTAATCATGACACAGGCTATAGAAGATATAGCCTGCTTATAAATGTACTATCTCATTTACGAGACCTCCGCGTTCATTACCTAACTACTTCCCTAAAGTCCCACCTCCTAATACCATTACATTAGGGGTTAGGATTTCAACATGTAACTTTTGGAGGGGCCGCAAAAGTTACTCTTCTTTGAAACTGAATTTGTAAGGGAATTTCTTTTTATTATCATTGTAAAATGGGCTCACAAATAGGGTATGTTTTTGGTGGGGAGGTGTTGGGGAGAGAGTGTGTGTGTGTGTGTGTGTGAGTGTGTGTGTGTGTGCGTGTCTGTATGTGTTTGTTTTAGTCAATTTGGGCAACATAGTTTATGTCATTATACTTTTCAGAATGAAGCCAGTTTGAGTGGACCATTTATTGTACCAGGTCATCTTGCAGTTTTAAGTTGCAGCAGGTTAGCAAAAAATAAAATGAGATAACTGACCTTGTTTTATAGTTCTCAAAACACAAAATAATGTCACATGTTTACAAATATAATCATGCAAATCCCTATCCATTTTACTAATAGTAAGTATCACCTCTTTAAAAATATAATTTTTATGTTGACGGGCACAATTGCTTACTAATATAAAATGAAATAAGCTTGAATATTAATTGTTTAAGTATCATTCAGATGCTCAATTTTAGGTTTTTAAATGAATATGTTTCAGGTATACCTAGCATGAGCAGTTTATTTTATGTTTTTTAAACTAATGAAGATAAATTCTTAAATCGGATTTTCCAAGAATAACAACAATTGTGATATTTTTATCACTGCAATTTTTAAAATTTAGGCTTAAACTTTGGAATAAATTTTAAAAGTCAGTAAACTAATTCCCTAAGTAAAACATTTTTTCCTGCTAAATTATGTAGGTATTTTGGACTATAGTTTTTTTCTTTGACCTTCGTAATTTTATACAGAAACCTTAGTGCTTTGAGATTTATTAACCTTCAGTGATTTTAAATCTATTCATAACTATTAGATTGTTTTTTTCTCTATTAAACTTATAGTGGCATAATTTCAGGTTTAAAAGATGGATTGAATTTGTGTCAGATTTGTTTTTGGCCATTTGTGTTTTATTCTTTCATTACGCTAAATTTTTTATGACATACTGCTTTTTATAAAGATCATCTAATGCTTAAGAGTTAAATGAGTCAAAGAAATTAACAGAAAATACCCTATTTCCAAACTGAATTAGCCATCTTGAGACATAAAAAATTTAGTTATACTTGAGTTTGTTTTTAATTCTGTGTCCATCATTTACATTTCTTGATTGTAAAATTTTGAGTAATGCATGTGCAAGACCTAGCACAATGCCAGACATATAGCAAGTACTCATTTTCTCTTCTCCATGGGAGCCTATAATCATAACTATAAGAATAACTTTAACATTTACTTTGAGACCAAGGCTAACAATGAAAAATGAAACTCAATAATAATATCCCATCTGTGCAATAGTAGGGGGAAGGAAATGATAAAAAGCCATTTTCAATAGAGCTAGAGAGTATTATAAACCACTTACATTTATCTCTGTCATTTTCTCTGAAATAGCAATTATTCTCTCTAGTTTTGAATCTCCTAATGATCTGCAATGATTTAATACATTTTGTTGTCTCTTTTATTATTGCATTTCTTATACAAAACATGTGAAACCACTAAAATTTTGAAGAAAAACAGCACACAATGATATTAAATGTGATAAAAAAAAAAGATTGACTATACTCTCTAAAATAAATTTATGAGTAAAATAAGGAAGGGATACAAATTTTTATATACCTGTTTCCAGCTATGGAGATGCAATTGACCAAGGCATCTGCAATGAGGTACCATGGGCCTTATGAGTGTGTTCCTATTTAAAATTATTATTATTGAAATAATAATAATTTTACTGGCTCATAATTTATAAACTAGTATAGATCAAACGCATCCAGTGATTTAGTGCAGTACTCTAGCTGCCTGAAAATGAGTTGGCCTCTAGATCATCAGAAACCAAAGACACAATTTTTCACCTCAAAAAGGGATGGAGACTGCTCCGACAGACTGGATTAGATATGTCTGTCACCTGTTTTGTGACTGTGGCTTATAACAAACTCAATCAACTTTTCTGTGATCTATTTCTCCATTTTTGAGGTGAGCCAAGCAGAAACTATTTTTGAAAAAGGAACATAGCGACCTAGCTTTTGGACTATTCCTCTACTTCCCCACCATCTAATAGACTAACATAAAATAAATTTACAGTTACTCATGTGCATATCTTAAGGCATATGAATAGATCTTTCTCCCAATTTCTTACAGACTGCTTTGCTTGATTATTTCACTACTTATTTGGTAAAGACAATGCATGAAATCAATTTTCTGTTGATGATCTTAGCTTCCTGGACAATCATAAAATAAAAAGCAATATCAAAAGGAAATTATCCATGGCTTTTATTCTTATGGGCTATAACTAACTTGTGATCTATAACTATAACTAATACAATAATTCAGTTGTTTGATTACAAAAAAATAAAAATTCCCAAACTATAAGATATACTTAGCACTTAATATGGAACCAAGGAATTAGATCTAGTGGAGACCTTATTAGGTCTATACCTACCATTATGGACTATTTGTGGCCCCTCCAAAAGTTACACATTGAAATCCTAACCCTCAATGTAATGGTATTAGGAGGTAGGGCTTTTGAGAAGTAGTTAGGTCATGAAGGCAGAGGTCTCATAAATGGGATAGTACCTTTATAAGCAGAAACACTAGAGAAATGATTTCTCTCTCAGCCATGTGAAGCTACAAGAAGATGGCCATCTGTAGACCAGGAAGAGTTCCTTACCAAATACCCGATCTGCCAGCTCCTTGATCTTAGACTTCTCAGCATCAAGAATTGTGAGAAATATTTGTTGTTTAAGCCACCCAGGCTAACGGCTTTCTTTTAAGTTTCTCAGTGAAGGATGAGCAGATTGACTAAAATCTAACCACAGTTATACAGAATGAGAGAGATATGGCCACTCGAAAAAGGAAATCAGGGTGCTGTTACCAAAGAAGGTAGTACAAGGTAAAGCATAGAAATGGGTACAAAAGATAAAGCACAAATAAGCCATCAAACAAAAATCAAATGCCCATTTCAATATCTATGGAGTATGAATGGAAAAAAAAAACTGAGGTAAAGAGAAATAAAAATAGATAAGGTCAATAGAATATTAGAGTAGCCTGATTTGCAGGATGACTAAATGACATCCGAATGAGCCAGACTTTGGCTTGTTGATCATCTCCACCTGCCTCTTCGTACACTTCCCATACCATCTCAATCAGTGAGCTATTTTACCTAGTTTACATTAAGTTTATAAGGTGCGTGTTGATTCCAGAAGAAAGTCTGAGCCAATGTTCATGCCCTTGAATTATGGATAGGACTACTTTTGTCAGTTACTAGCAATCAGACCCTTGGCACAAACATAACGCAGCCTGGTATTTTTCTCCCTCAATCTTAGGAAGAGTTTCTGGCTTTGTCCACAAGGCTAAAACTAACAATTTTTCTTAAGGAAAATTCCAAGGTGATTATGTCTATCTGAGCCAAGCAGCATCTTCTTTCTTTGCTTCCTCAATCTGGGCATTCAAATAGTGACAGCCCAAAGCAGTTCTACTGGAGACATTTCTGAAAATTATGAAAACCATAGAGATGCACATCATTTTCAAGTGGTAACATTTAGAATTTTCTTCTCAAATAATTCATGGGAGTTCCTTTCTGATGCTTTCCACACTCGCCTCCCCATCTTTGCTGTGAACCCAATGCTGAATAATTTGCGTGAGTTTTGCTTTCCTCATTTGCAATATGAAGTGTTTGAATTGAATTCTCTCTTAAGGGTTTTCGTTGTTATATTTTGATGTCAGGTTGAAAAGTTTGTTTAGGTTCCTGTTAAGAAAGTACTTGACTGCTTTGTACTAAGAATTTTGGTCTTCACACTGTAGGTGTTCTTTAGAAGCAGAATCTTTGGATTCAAATCCTTCCCATATCTCATATTAGCAAATGTGTGCTTTGAGAAGGTATTATATCTTTTAATGTTTGGTTTTATTTTGTAAAATGGAGAAAATAAAATTTTTTTCAGTTAAATGAAATTTCTCAATAACTATTTTAATTATTTCTCAATAATTAAAATATCATAGTAAGTAAAAGCCACTGAATTTTTTTGAAAATAAGAGTACAATGACTAAGGGACAGTGAACTTGACAGTACTATGCTTGACATAAGTATTAATGTGGGTGTCTTTTAAGCTACCAGATATAGATATAAGTAAAAAATGACAAAATAGAAACTCTATAGACAAGCAATAACAATAAAACCAAAAATTATAACTATGTCAAATAAGGTAGTAGATTATTTATTTACTGTAATAATATGTAACACTTATTGAACGCTGTTTAGTTTTTATATTTTAGCCATTGCACACTATCTGTTGCTTAATTTTTCTCTAAATGAAATTTATAATTAAGGAAAAACATTCCTTTAAATGTGTGTATACATATTATATATACATGTAAAACATTTCCATACACATATATAAATTAGAATCATGTACGGTTGCAAATGACAGAATATCATAATAGTTTTAAAAAATAAGTATGCATTTTTTCTCATTTAACAAGAAATCTTAAGGTAAGTAATTGCTGATATTATATTAGCTGCTCAGTGAAATCATCAGGGACTCAAGCTGTTTTTGACTTCGATATTCTGAGCATGTTATATTTTTCCCTTGTGTGAGTCATTTCACAGACTGTGGCTGCTATATCTCAGATATGAAGTCTAGTTCAATGAATAAAGAAATCTCCTCCTTCTTTGTTAGGTCTCAATGGCCAGAACATAGCTACTGGAAGTTGTAAGGGCAGCTGGGAAACTGGAGAACTTGATTGTATGACTGTTTCAGATCACTCTGATCCATGTCCTAGGGCTGAGTGTGTTTGGACTTGAAACTAAATAAAGGTTTTCATTAAAAAAGAATAGAGAAAAGAAAATTGGGTATACAACTAGCAGAATTTGCCATAAGGATAGTGAGTAAATAAAATTGCCTTACTTGAAAGATGCTTTAAGAAATCGTGAAGGTTGATAAAGTATTTCTGAAATATCAGGCAGGAAAAGTCCTTCCAAAACAAATATAACCATTTGTGACAATTCATTTTCGTATAAATTTTATATTAGCTTTTAGAAACTTCCACAAGTCCTTCCATGGAAAAAAAGGGATACTGATATAGTAATATCAATAGATTAAGAGATCAAACGGTATGTTAAAGTCATTGAATAAATAGACAGCCTTTTTGTTTTCTTATGTAGGTAAACTTTTGAGAGACTAATGTATATTTGTAGTAGTAGAAATGGTTTAAACTGATAACATATTTCTAGGAACAAGAAACATCTTTGACTACACATGTGAGCTTATCTATGTTATATTAGGTGAGTGATTCTAGCTTACTTTAGTGGACAAACTGTCTGTTGTTCTATAGTTAGCATATTCTCAGACTACCAGAAAGCATCTCATAACTTAGCATCTCCCACATATTAGAAAGAAAAAAAGGGAAGAAAGATGGAATGCAGTTGTCGAAAGATCTGTAGACTTAGAACTCATAGAAAAGACTACTGAGAACAGACATTATGCTTGCTTTATAGCTGTATAATGAGTTAGCAAGGATAGGCATGTTCTGCTGACTGGAAAAGTCCAAGGGAGAAAAACAGAATTTCAGGATTTCTAATTACTAACTACTTTAGTGTGATGTCAGCAAGTCCAACACATGGAAATTTGGTGGTATAAATAATAGGTAATTGTTGATCTGTGTGATGGTACTTTCAAATGACTTTCTTTGCTCTGCTTCTTTGAGAAAATGGTTTTGAATTTGGAAAAAAATATGTTCAAGCATTCTGGATGTAATGTTTATGTGCACCCACTGAGCAATGTTTTCCTTTGATGTTGTTTTCCACTGTTAAATTATGTTGGATGGAAAAATAGATTGAGGCTATTTGCTTAAATGTATGAAAAATATTGTTTGGAGTGTAAGAATTTTGATGGTCAATTCAGTTAAAAATATTATTTCTTATGGAATCCTATGAGGCTGTGCCAGCAGAAGAGAAGGCAACCGAAACAATGGATTTGGAAACTTCAGAAATGTTGCAATATGTTAACTTTGCAAATACATTAACTATAGTTTGAACAAAAGGTGTTTGTGTCGCATATGTGCACATCCATTTAATGCTATTTTGTGGGGTCATGGTGGTGCAAATAGATTAATGAATTGCAATTTTGGAATTCAAAAAATTTGAGGAGAATATGATTTTTGTGACTTTTACATAAAGGTTTCTTATTTCTTCTATCAATTCTTTGTCTTGGCTCAGCTACCTGAATGTGTTTGAAAACGTAAGGGTTTTAGGAATTCTTACTTATATTTTTATAAGTATTTTGATATATAATTTATTCTTTCAAGTATAAGAATAAGAAAAGCCTTAGATAAATCTTCATATTTTAATATAATTATCTTTAAATATGAAATTAATCTTTGATAAATTCACAGTATTGGTGTTCTTACCGATAGCCTAGCTTATTTTTCATTAGATTATAATTGTAAATAGACTCAAAATTATTTCTATAATACTAATAATAATTATAATAATAAAATGAAAATAACTAAATTATTTAAAATCTACTTAGTTAAAAACATCTCCACTTATTTTATAAAACAGAAGTTACTTTGATCTTATAAAGGATGTAAAGCATTAATATTTTTGTAGCATTTTTTCTTTTGACTTTTCATATCACCGTACTTATCTAAATCCACAGTAACATTAAATAACAAAAATCTTTTCAAACCCTTAAGACCTACTAAGTGAAACAAGCCAGTCATACAAGAACAAATATTATATGATTCCACTTATGTGAGATAACTGGGGTAGTCAAATTTATAGAGACAGAAAGTAGAATGCCAGAGGCTGGGGGACAGGAAGAATGCAAAGTGGGGAAAATAAAACAAACTTTTTATACAGTCAATGAGAGATATTTCAATATTAGCTCAGGAGTAATATATATCTTTTGCCTTCATTCTAAATGAAAATAAATTAAAGAATGCATGTAAAATTCTGAATACAGACCTGGTGGACAATTATTATCTCAGTGAATGTTTTCTTTTATTATTACGCAGTAAATGTTTCAGAAGGTCAAAAGAACAATGTGAAATAATGCATCTTTCAAATGGATTCAAATATGACAATCAAATTACATACTTAAAAAATATTTTCTAGCATTCTTTATTAAGAAACTCTATTATTCTAGGAGGAATTGTTGATAAGGATCTTCGTCACTACCTCAACTTACGATTTCAGAAGGGTTCTGTGGACCACGAACTTCAGCAAATCATTCGTGACAACCTCTACCTCCGCACTGTGCCATGTGAGTACAACAGGCAATGATATTTTCTTTCTATGTTAACAGATAAATGTTCAGCAATATATCCAGTGTTTAAAAGAAAAGTTAGATCACACTGATTTTTTTATGATGGGCTTTTGGAACAGAAAACTGATATGAGATATGGAAGTTTTAAATGTAAAAGCCAATAATTGCAGTTGTGTGGTTTACAATGAACTTGTAGCCAGAAGAGATTTGTGATTTTTAAGCTATAAAACCTAGCTTATTTCTCCCATTAGTTTTGAGAAATATGAATTCTAGTCCAGGATGTTGATGATTCAGAAAGAATCATGATTGGTATAGAACTCCACACTGAGAAATAGGAAAATGCAAATTTAATTTGTGAATAAAATCTACACAGTTAACTCCCAGCTTCATCTCTGGTTTGAAGCAGGAGAGTCTCACAAGTGAAAAGAAAATTATGAATTGCAAAGTGAAGCTTAATGTTCTGTAACTCTTAGAAAGTGATGGTGTTGTGTATTGGTATAAATTTGTTATAGGCAATCTATAGAAATCCATGAACAATCCTTGATTATGAACAGGTGCTACTTCATAAGAGAGAGGAATTCATAAAATGATAAAATTCGCAAATCAACTTAGATGATTCTCATTTGAGAATCTTCTAAAACTTTATGACAGTTCAAGGACTTTTCAAGTCAGGTCCTAGATCTTTGATAGATATCAAAATCTATTTCTTTCAAGGTAGATTCAGTGACCTCCAGAGACTTCCCAATCTCTCCAGAAACTCTGATCCATGGGTGTTGTGTGTATTCCTTCATCTTAGGTCTTCTCTAAACTTTAACAAATGCAAAGCTTTGGGCTCTAGAAAGTTGATATTAAAGAAAGAAAATTTTGGCTAGGATAAATGAAACAAATAAACAAATATATACTTTTTATTTCTGGGATCGAACTACTGTGTAAAAGGTAGAGATCATGGATGATTATACTGAAATACTTAAAACACACAGAGGAGCGAAATGAATAATTCAGCACCCAATCCTTTTTCACCTACACACACCTTAGGAGGGGTGGACTCTTGCCATCATTAGCACTGAACGTTAATTAAAGCAGAAATGCCAGAGCACCATTATCAAATATTCCTAAATGAGAATGTTTACTGATTGACGTCTTGTCAGTTCAAATGCTGACTTTGTCAGTGTGTGTTAAGTGAATAGACTTTTGGAGTCTTGCTTTAAAACTAGAAGTTGTGTAAAGTGCATTCTTAAGCTTGTAAGTTTGACATTAAAGTGATGGGCAAAGGAAGATGGATTAAAATGACTGAACTATTTACAAGGTAACGGGTGGACTCATTTTCAAAGCTGTGATGTTGTCAGTGCCGCTGTGTAAATTTATCTTTTGTGACATAAAAGAAAGGAGATCTGAAATACCAAATAAAGAATCCAGGCACTTTATTATGTTTAAAAGCTGAAGGAAATAGATAAGAGACTGACATTCAGGAATACTGTAGTCCTCACTAAGGTGATGACATATATAAGAAGTTTTAATTAAATATGAAGATAATAGGAGTAAATTTTATGTTAATTAACTTCTTTAATAAGTTATTTCTCTTTAGAGTACCAAAGAAATACTATAAAGGAAAAATAAATATAAGAAAAAAATAACTAGGCTTATATAAGTAAACAAAAAGAGTTTCGTGATGTGATTTCAGTACAAGGTCATAAATTCAATTAGAAATCCTTGAGTAGCTCCTATAAAGATGATTAGAAACTCAATGAATCTGAATATTATAATCAAACAATTATTTTTAATGTGTAGCCACCAACCCTAATAAATAATTCTAGTAATTTCATTCACTAACAATGTTCTCAATTTGACATAAAAGTGAAAAAACATCTAAGAGATGATTCTGATTTATATTATCTATAATCACTTTTATATTGATGAATCGGGCCTGGGCAATCCACTATCTTCACTAAGTATACATTTTAATGAGATGTTCAGACATTTTAAGAGGGTGTGCAGAACAAAAATGTGAAATAATTTGCCACTGTTAACTGCGTAAAATCGTACCATTGTTTAGAAACTTACAGGCATATTCAGCATATCTTTTGGCCTTGAGTATACAATTATATTTTTTACATATTCTCTTTTGTCAAAAAATTCTCATTGGTGGTTTTCATGTGCCCAGCACCATAAAAGGAAAATGTGTTACTACTGAAGAAGGTATCACTTCTCTGATACAAGCATATGTTAATATGCATACTTCTTGTTTATCTATTAATGACACCAAGAATAGGTCCTAGATAATTCCATTGAAACAAAATTGTAGTAAACTTATAACTCTGTGAGGTTGGTTTAACCTTTTTTACAAGGCAAAACCCAGCTGAGTAATTCTGCTCATTACCACCACCAACTACAACTAGGAAGAAAGGAGCAAAGTCTTGGAGCTGGATTTCTCTGGTGCCTCGTGAATAAGAAAGAGCTCTGTGGTGAGGGCCCCAGAGATCCCCTCCCCTCACACACAGACACTCAGCCCAGTCCAGTAGTGGACAACTTGGCTCCTATACCCCTTTCTGAAGGAGGTCTGGGCCTGGCTGCTGGCTGATTTATGAGCATACCATGGTAGGGTTGTGACCAGTCCAGGTTTCTACTGGGCCTTAACTACAGATAATACAAAATCCCATCAATTTGTTCCCTGCCCATAAACAAGCATGAATTGTATTTAGCCTTTTCATTTCCTTTCCCTGGAACCTATGTCAGAACCCAGTTTCTCAAAAGTATTTTTTTAAAGTTGTGTCTCTAGGCACAGAAGGCAGAACTTGGTAACAGAGATGGGATCATTGGGCATGTGGTGAGCATGAGAGTGTATAACACATACACACACAGACACGCACACATACAGAGGTCTCACAACATCAGTTCATCATTTCTTCAAACTGAGTCATGTTTGGGGAAATGATCCTTAGGAACTGACCCTTGATATTTTCTGTAGAAGATTAGCCAGTCACATGATTTACATCTATGAAAGACCTAAATTTGTTCCTAAATATTTGCCTTTTAGTTGTTAACTACATAATTTATGGCAGTTACATAGGTCTTAAGAGGATTCTGGTGTTCTAAAATGAAAGTTAATTTTTACAAAAAGTGAATACTGTAAATGAATCTTTCTACTATTAGATTTCAGGCTACGTAGGATTTTTTTGTAATGGACTTCAGGGGAAGTGAGTAAATAACGATGAGATGAAACTGTTACAATCTCGAATATGATAAAGACTAATCAGGAAAGGTATATATAGATAACGTACTCAAAAGAGTTTACAACATCCATCAAGTGGGATTTAAATTACCTTGATAGCTCACAAAAGACATTTCCAAAGCACTAAGTGAGCAGCACCTGGTTAGAGTTTTCACCAGATTGTTTCATCATAGCTTGTTAAGTGTACAAAGTTAAGGACATGTGAGTTGTCCTTAGTGTAATATATGAGAGAAATTATCGGAATTAATACAGAAGACTACTGGACTGATGTTCAAATGTTTAAAGAGTAAAAATGTAGTTTATTTTAGTTTTAATATTCTACTAATCATAATGATTGCGTATAGTTAACTCGCGAGTCTAATCGACCATGATTAAATTGACTATGCTTCTTAAATATGAGAAAAATAATCACTCATTTATAGATGAATTTTGGTCCTTTCTGTTCTTAATATTTCTTATTATACCAGATAACATGAAGAATGACTTCAATGACCAACTTTAAAAGTTTCATAGTGAAATGGAAGATAGTTATTAAACTTCTCTCCCAAAACCATACTTTGACATTTGGTGATATGATTTTATTGGAAAATATTTTAAATTTATTTGAAATCAAAAGAAATATCAGTGTATATTAAGTAAAAGAAAAAAATCAATAAAACTAAAGTTCTAAAACTATTCCACATAAAGCAAATAAAATGAAAAACATAGATTTAAGATATGAAAGAAATTACTTTTATGGAAGAGCTGATTGAGTTGTAACTCACAATGCTATTTCTATGTATCTAAGCACTTTAAGTTAGTATAACTGCACCATGTTAAAAAGAAAAAAAAGAAGCATTGTCCAAAATAAAATTGTAAGTTTTCTAATATATTCTTTTAATTTCTGTCATGCTAAATTATTTTTCATGGAGAAGCAAGTAGAAGCAAGGTCTTTAAAAATTATGAGAACCATCTCTTTTTAAGAAGAGCAGTTACCAACACAGCAAAAGATACAGCTATGCAAGGGATCAACATTCCTTTTCCTTAATTATATAATCCCATGTAGAACTATGGTTAGAGAGGACTTTTGGAGATAAGCTGGTGATCAAATATCTATTAAAAAGTATTAAATTAAAATTAGGCCAGAATATTCTAGTATACTACATTGGGGAAAAGAATTTTAATATTTAAGAAAAAATCAGCATTTTTAAAGCTTCTTAAAATATGTAATAGTCAATAAGTCAGTAAGTTTATTGGGGGCATGAATGAATTTTCCCAATTACTCGTAATTTTCATCACAAATGTACATTTGCAAGCATTTGGTAAGAAGGGAGAGTGACATCAACCTATGGATTATATTACCAAAAAATTAGCTTTCTTCAGAGAAATGAAATTCTCTGAGTTGAAAGTAATCAAGAACATAATTAAGTACTCGGAAGACTTAAGAAATATAGGCCTATGTTCTGAGATGGTAGATTGAATTATACATAGACATGCAGGCATAGGACAAGAAATATCAGAGGCAACTGAATTTTAAACCAACATATTACAAAAGCTGTATTTTGACATCTGTTTTAACTTTAACCTTATTGCATTAAATAAGAACAATCAATTTAGAAACTCCTTTTGAAGTTGCTTTTAGAGTATGAATCATATTTTTCACAATTATTTTAGAATCAAGTTGCTGGATTTTTGCTCTTTGAAAATGAATTTGATTTTTAAAAATAGTCTGATTATATTTGGTGTTAAGTATTGACAATAAGGGTTATTAGAGAATAAATATGTTATTAGCATTGTGGGTCAAACAAGAAGGGAATCTATAAATAGATGCAACTAAATTTCTTGAGAGATTTATAAACTTCCCTATAAAGCTAGGCCAAAGAAAAATTTCAGAAGCTTCCGAGCAGTAGGAAATGCTTGCAAGGATTCTACTAATTTACTCATTCATGTGCCTGCCTGGTATATTTATTAAAAATGTGTTGTTATTTTATAGAAAACTGCATTAGATTTACCCTCTCCTCCTTATCACTGAGAATAATAAGCTCTAATTTTATGTAATATATGTGGAAGTACATAGGTTTTTTCTTTCTTTATTGAACAAAATGAATGCACATATCCTGGTCAGTTTGTCACATTCATTGGTTTGATTGACAGATTACTGTA
The DNA here is from genome assembly GCF_000325575.1 of Pteropus alecto. Classification (NCBI taxonomy): domain Eukaryota; kingdom Metazoa; phylum Chordata; class Mammalia; order Chiroptera; family Pteropodidae; genus Pteropus; species Pteropus alecto. The sequence continues at coordinate 10,153,629 of NW_006494610.1, forward strand.
CAGAAGAAAAATGGCTTCAAAATGTTGCTTAAAATGGAAGATCAAGGTATGTTAGAAGTGATTGTATTGATTTATCCATTTGATATCACAGGGCACCAGTTTTAGAATAAAAGAACACATTCGACACAAAAGAAAAGGAATAAACACCAACAGTGAACAACTTTGTTGATCTTCCAAACCACATAAACTCCATTGGCCCTGACTTTTATCAGCTTTTTTGATGGCTGTGACACAATCTTTTCTCTTCGTTTTTCCATTTTGGTTTGTATTTCTCTTTCCTCTTCATAAGGAAATTTGGGTCCGTGGACCACAGATGGAGTAGGCAGATGATATGTACCTCTTGGTCTTCAATAGTTCCAGAATCTGGCCCAAGGAAGAATTGGAGATGAGTGCCTGAAGCGATTTTTTCACCTCCAGAAAAGTTAGTCATCACTTTCAGTTAAAAATTGCTCACTTTCAAGGGGTTCCAGAATCTGCTCCCTGCAGACTTCAAAATTGTAGCTCAGTTGTATACAAGATCGACACAGCTCATTGTATGTCATTGCACTTTTTTAACAGAAAGAATTAGGATTCTGTTGGGTTCAGACCTATCCAAGTTTCCAAAGTCTGCTGACTAGTATGGAGGCTGTCG